>NC_139220.1:17369513-17768352 GCF_055691185.1 Crinia signifera
GGTTGCGGGCGATACTGCGGCGGGCGCGCGGGGGGGGGGGGTGGGGGTGGGGGTGGTCGGATACTGCTGGCTATACCCTATACCGTGTCCAGGGGGGGGAGAGCAGCATTGATTGATGGGCGGGATGGGGGGGGGGGGGAGGGAAGCCTGTCTTACCTGCTCCTCGCTCCCAGCTTTCTATGGTACCTCTATGGTACCTCTCCTCGGCGGCTCATTACCGCCCTCCAGTGACCGGCGCCCTAGGCAAATGCCTAGACCTGCCTAGTGGTGGCGCCGGCCCTGCTGGTAGGGAGGCTACAATATTCTCCTAGGGAAAGCCCTGCTGTATGTTATTGGTCACTATAGCAGAGTAACGCTGTTCACATCTATAACACAGACACTAATTGGCTTTTGATTAAAGCTCTTTCTGCATTATTCCTTACAGGAAGAGCGCTTGTATCTGTTATAAGCATTGGGCTCAGCTCCTAGTCTAGGTCTCAGCACCGACCACTACACTCCGCAGCTGATGTTTCCTGCCGTGGTCTCCCGAATGTTTCACTAAATTCCGGATTTCTCATTATTGGGATAATTGCATAAATTGCAAACACACCAGCAGAATAAAAGACAAGGGGGATGGGGGTTGGGGGGGATATAAATCTTGTTCCCAGATGGTTTGCAATGCTTCCTATAGACACATTAGCGGCCCGGTGATATCAGCTGTCCATTGAAACCATTTGCCTGGTGGTCCGCTTGGCTGCAGCTGTAGCACATCGCAGATTCTTCCTTTGAAATATATTTGCGGTTTCATTCCCGGGTCATATTAATAAACACACAGTCCTGCAAATCTGCACTTTCCAAACCTGTCTCTGCAATATGAGCCGCGTGGGTTACATTTTCTCCGTTAACCCCCTAATGACCGGGGTACTGTGGACTGGTATGGGCAGATATCTTTTACCATTATTGTTATGTTCCGGTTAAACGACAATAATGGGGGTATTCAATGCTGGCCGAGATTTCCGATAAATATCAAATAAATAAATATATTCCCGGAAAATATCGTCCTGCACGCCGCTGAAGATCTGATTTGTTGGGAACTGCCACTAAATTGTTGAATTAGCGGCTGTTTCAGACCAATAAGACGCGGATTCCCCGATCCACATCTTTTCCAACTGTAGGAAAGTTTCCTGTCTATGTGAGCCGGGCAAACCGAGCAAAGTGATTGGCTAGCCATCTGTCTATCTACGGCGGAGTCTCAGGTCCAGGGCCGCCACTAGTAACTAGCCCCAGCGACACACTCTCCTCGCGCGCGCCGGCACCCCCCCTCGCGCGCCGGCACCCCGCCTCCCCCCCCCAATTACTATTACTTACTAGTGGTGGCGGTGGCGCAGTATCTTCTCCCACCGGGACTCGGGGCTCGGAGCACTTGCTGCACAGTGCAGCCTGCAGAGCACCAAGCCTCTCTGTATCCTAGGCTCGGCGCTCTGCAGGCTGCACTGTGTATTGTGCGCGCCTGGCCACCGGCGCCGGGTGGGGGGATTTGTGCGGGTGGGGGGGTGGTGGTGGTGCCGTACCACTGTGTGCAGCTGCCTGGGCCCCTCCAGAGGCCAGGGCCAGGGACAGCTGTCCCCCTGGCACCCCCCTGTCGGCGGCCCTGCTCAAATCATCATCCCTGCTGGCATTTGCCCGCGTGCGGACTTGCTCACAGACACTGTCTAGATCAAAAGTTAATAGGTCGGCACCAAAAGGACATGCACTAGGTCGACACTGACAAAAGAGTGACACAAGCAAAATTTCTACATGGAAAAGGTTGAAACATGAAAAGGTCGACACTTCATGTTTTTAGAAGCTGATTGGCTGGTACTTTTTTCATACTTGCCTACCCTCCCGTATTGGCTGAGGGGATCCCAAAAATCGGGCCCCATGGGAAGGTGGGCATGTCTCCCGCATGCTCCGCAGAGCCCCCACAAACCCTTTCCCATGCTCCCCAGAGACAAATGCTGGAATATACGGATCTCCAGGGAGAGGTTAAAATTATGCAAATTGCGTCATTTCGCATAATTTCAACCCTGACCCCTCTTTGCTGACCTGCGAATTGCAGTGTTTTGTGGAACGGGGCAGGGCTTGGTGCATGGGCGTAACTAGATATTCGTGGACCCCGTAGCAATAGTTTGTAAGGGCCCCCTTCAGCTCTTAGACAGTAAAGATGGGCCCCCTTCAGCTCGGGGCCCCATAGCAGCTGCAACCCTTGCGCCTATGGTAGTTACGCCGTTGGCTTGGTAACATCAGCCTCCTCGACCTCTCCACCCACGTCATTTTGGTCTTCTGTCCGGGCTTCTCTCGGAGAGGCAATAAGAAATGTAAACAAGTATGACTTTACCACTCTCCAAGTGTTAGTACATAGACCGCTTAGCCCCTTACAGCCAGTGCAGGCTGGATGGTCACATCCAGGACGCACTGTGATTTGTAGCAGTAACGTGAAGCCTGCTATGTTGTGTCTCCCAGTAACCCCGTTATACGAGAACACACAAGAACTGGAATACACAGGGCGAAACAGGGAAATACCGGCATATCGCAAACTGTGTATTTAACATCTGAACCAGATTCAACATAAACAGCCAGACGCTCCCAATCTAATCAGTCAGGTTGTGTTTATTTGAAGGGAACACAAAGAAGCCAGGCAGGGCCCTTTGATCTTGTACTAGGGCCCCAGACGAATATTGGGCTGACATCTCTCATAGACTTTTCCCATCACGCGATGCCTCTGAGGTACAGAGCTGAGGACGGTGAGGTCGGTGTCATGGCCACAACTGTGGGGTCAAGGTTACACAGGTTTAGTAAGATGGCAGTTCTATTAAGGATGCAGACTAATATGTTTATGGATGAATTCATACAAGGTCAAATTGCATTTGGAATGTATTGCATGTGCATGACATCAATCGTGTATATTGTGCTGATTGAGAAGAAAATAAATATCACAGCGAATATATAGCTGCAAACAAGAAGCCCCATATTGCAGGCAGCAATGTCAGTATCAATACTTCCCAAAAGACAACCGCCCAGTGAGATTGGCATTGCTTAGAGATGTGGAGGCCCCATTCTGCTCTTGTGCACATGAAATAATAAAGTTTATTGAATTCTGAAATGAAACTTCTTTTCCATGATAAAAAAAAACAACAACAAAAAAACAAGAAATTGTTTCCCAGACCCCTCTCTGTTGTATCAGGAAAGCAGAAATCATGATACCACTCCCTTTTCAGATGACTCTGGATGAACCGCCGGTGGACATCTGTGTGATATTGTCCATAGCAAGTGTACCAGGGGCAGTTAGAGAAAGAGAGAGGCCTGTATGCAGTCTCAATTCTGTGCCACACTCTCTTGCTACGTTTACTGTGGCCGGGAACCATTTTCCTGCTGATTCCTCTGCTACCTCCAGCAAGATGGCAACAATGACGTCTTCCCTGTAATTACTTAACTTGCTCCAGGGGCATCTTAATGTATGGGCACACTAGGCAGCTTCCCAGGCCCACACAATTGTAGGGGCCTTTGATCTCCACATGACTCCCAGCCTGCAGCCAGACAGTGAATGGCTGTCAGCATGCTGATTGGTCAATGGTTGGAGCTATCCACCAATCAGAATACTGACAGCCATTCACTGTGTGGAGAGATAGCACAAGACCGCAGGACAGCCATGGTATGACCTCTTTTCATTGGCTCCCGTAAAGGGATGTGTAGGTGCCCCCATTGTGTTGCTTTGTCCAGAGGCTACAGAGGTGGCACGATGACCCTGAGATGAATGACTGTAAGAAAGTGAGCGCCTTGAATTAACATTTCAGGGCTGATTTTGTAATACAGAATATAACATAGTTCTTTATATTCTAGGTTCCACTAAGAGATACCTGCTTACGTAGACCAGGATATATCATCAAGTTGTCCTTTAGGTCCACTTTGGGGACCACCCGTTGCCAGAATGCCATTCTTTATCCCAGACAACTTATGACCCCTTCCAGGGAGTTCACTGGTTCAAATGAGACCACCCTTTTGTCTCAATGCTTCAGGCCTCCACCTACAGTACATCTCTATACTTGAGTTGGGCAACATGCTAATCACGAATGGACTCTTCAGTACCAGTACTGGGCTATGGCTAGAGGGAAGATGAATCAAGCAGTGTAAAGAGTGTAGAAGTGGACCAGTCAGAAGTTGAACTAAGCAACCAATCAGCATCTGTCTATTTTATATTATACTTAATAAATGCTACCTTGGTGCTGAATGGTCCTTTTCTCCAGTCTACATCTTCCTCAGATTGTTTTTATTCAGGGGGATATTTTATGTGAAAGTCAGGTTGCTACTGTGCAGACTCTATGTTGGTATTCCTCAAAGAAAGCTGCATTCCCTGTGCCAAGATGGCCACCAAGGCTACTACCGAGCATGTGTGGAGCCATCTTGGGGCTGTGTATAGTGTTACTGTGAAATTAAGTAGACTTTCACTTTCAAGTTAGACCTGCAAGTACCTGCTAATATAACCAACGTGCTGGTATTCCAGATACAGGACCATAAGTAGCCACATTGGGGTGGTGGCAGTACCAGCCATAAATGCCCTCAGCTGCATACCGAAGACATATTCAATCCGATCACTTGTTCTCAACCTTGCCTCACTAAACAGTGCTTAATCAAAAAGACATTACACATAATAACAAAATCCTACAGGACACAAAATGTCTCTTAGCATGAAGGCTTACAGCGGAGCAGGACTGGTCACTAAGAGCCACCTGGCCACCGGCGAGGCCTGTTTTCCTACAGCTTTACATTTGGTATCACCACAGCTCTTGATATTTTTGCATAGAATCCATCCCATCTTTATCGGTTTGTCTTTCGTAATGGTAATAGTGTCTGGAAGCATATTTAGAGGGTACGTTTACAAAGTCAAACTTTGGACCTTCGTACTCCTTTAATGTGGCCTTTGAAATAAAATCCCGCTCGGCCAAGTTTTCCTCAAAGAAAGTATCAGAAGGAAAAGCCTCACAAGCCCCCACGTCTGCTGCAACGTTTACTAAAAATCCGAAGCCAACGTCTTTTCTTTCTGCGATCTGTCATCCAAGGGGATTGAATTGAGACTTTTCCTCCATCTGGAATATTATTCATTTTCCTTTTATAATGAAAATGTTGGCTTTATGGCTAATTCATCTTGCACCGAATACCCCCTTTTTTTTTTTTTTACGTCTTAGGACAAATGGAACAAAATATATAAAAAAAATTGAGGAAGGGTAATAGACTTCCAGAAATACAGACTGTATTTGTTTTATATACTGTGCTGTATGGGTTTGTGGTATGGTACGTTCTCTTGACAGAACCTCAGGAAGTGGAAAAGAGGGCCCTGGGGTTTTTTTTTTTTTTATTTACTTTTTGAGACAAATAAAATAGTCCTACATCTGACTGCTAGATGTCAGTGGATTGATGCACCTCACTGAGGCCCACACTACATTTGTGGCACCAGAGGTGGGGCTGTAGCTCAGTCCAAGTTCAAATGGGGAACCCCACCACCTGCCAGCCGGTGATGTTTGGCAGTGGTTGGGGTGGCAGTTGGTGGGGTTCCCCTATTTGAATTTTGGACCGTGCTGCTGCCCCACCGCTGCAACTGCCACTGCTAAACAGTGAGTCTCCTGAACTCAGCTCATCAGTTCACTAGAAAGCAGTGACACTGGGATGCAGTTACAATACCAGCAGTCAGAAGACCGACAGTGGGATCTTGATGGCTGGTAAGTACGAGGGATAGGGTTAGGCACTAGCGGGAGGGTTAGGCACAGGTAGCGGGGGTAGGAGAGGTTAAGGTTAGGCAGGGCTGGCAACAGAAATCTTGGGGCCCAGAACACTGATATCTCGGGGGCCACCCCAACACCGAACGCGGATTCTTATTACGTTGCATATTGAATGTATTTTTTTTCTATTATTAGAAGTAAATAGATAATTAATATTTACAATGCAATATAATACGGGAGGGCAGAGATGGGAGGGCACAGCATTGTGCGTTGTGTGCTTTAGTGTGTTGCGTGATGTCACTAAACTCATTAGTACGGGTAGCCAGACAAGTGATTAGGCAGCCATGCTTTCAGACCCCAAGTCCCTCAAAGTCTTGGGGCCCCTCAACTGGTCGGGGCCCGGTACGAGTGTCCCCTTTGACCCCCCTGTCACCTGCCCTGTGGTAAGCTGTGCCACTGCCGGCGGTTATGGTTTGGCTGTGGGAGGGGATGGATTTGGTTAGGCGGCAGGGCGGTTAGGATAAGGCTGCTAAGGTGGGGGTGGTTGGGGTTATCCTTTAGGGGAGGTAAGGGTTAGTCTGCACAGGTGGCGGAGGTTGGGGCTAGGCTGCATGAGGTGAGGGTGGGGTTAGCCTGTAGGGGAGGTTGGGGTTGGGCTGCACAGGTGAGGGAGGGTGGGGTTAGTCTGTAGGGGAGGTTAGGGTTAGGCTGCATAAGGGGAGGTTAGGGTTTTGCCATGGGAGGGGGAGGTTGGGGTTAGGCTGTGGTTGGTTTGGTTGAGGGTAGGGGGTATGGTAAACTACTTACTGTCAGGATTCTGCTGTTGGTCTTACAAATGTCAGATTTTGTACCCAGCCCGTGATACCCATGAGGTACTTGGTTCCAGGCTCTTCCTATGGATGTGCACAGCAAGGTGCCTAGAAATCTGCAAAAAGTGCCATTTGGCCACAGATGATGCTGCCCTTTGACCACCCATCCTTGGTGGCAGCACTGGTCGCACAAGCCTTGTTATGGCCCTGTTCATGGGTAAACACCCCTATGGTCTGCAGAGAAACAAAACAAAACCTTTCCTCTCTCTACACATAAATCATTCGATGTTGAAATGTTAACGCCATCATTAAATATCTCTCCTTTGTCATACGTATTATATACAGTGTCACATCTGACGCGTTATTTTCTGTACCAGTTATTACCTACTGGATAGGCCCTATCACTGTGCCCCGCATGTCTGCTATCACTATGTGGATAATCCTGTTTTTCAGCCTCTCACATCTGGAATGCTTTAAACCAACCACTCGTAGGTTTTCCTGCCTCGCAAATGTCTCCTTCACAGCCGTCCAGAAACACTGAGCCAAAATCATTTCACTCCCTCAGACGTATGCTGGCTCTGGGAATCCGCGGCCTGGCCCCTCGTCAGGTCTCTGAACACCTACAATGTTTCCCCCTTTCCTGGAAGGTTCTCCCCCACACATGTTCTTCCCTTCACATCACTACACGCTGCAATACCATGCACCCAGATTATACTCAGCGCTCGGCCTTCACTCGCTGCCGTATTCCCAAACTATAGATTTTTTTTTCTTAAAACAGGCGGTACTTCATACCCTACCATCCACTAGGGCGTGGAGGGAGAATAAAATAGTGCCCAAAGCATGTCCAGCATAGCAAGCCCTGCAAGGGGACCCAGAACACTGACGGCGTACTTACGTCGACATTCGACACCCAATTTTTTCTTTAAACTTATGGCGACCTTTTCACTATCGACCTTCCTATTGTTGACCAAATTTTTGTTTCGACCTTCTGACCCTGTTGACCTTAAAGTCTGTTGACCTATTTCACGAGCGCAATGCCGGTTTTACAGGCATTGCTCAGAGGGGGCGGGGTCACGATGATGCAATTCAGCATGAATTGCCTCATTCGTTTCCCAGAGGGGTTGCGGGAGACTGCGGCCATTGAGAGGATCCTGTCCAGGTGGCCGGGAGGTGGACCCGATTTTTAGGAGCCTTCCGGCCATTCCGGGAGCTGACCGGTTCACTTTGACGTTCATACATAAAATGTTTTGCTTCAGTTTTAATAAGACCTGTGTTCAAGCTCTTGGTTGCAAATTAAACACAGTGGGGGGAATTTACTAAAGGAAATTTGTAAAAAAAATATGTGTATTTGTATCCAGAAATACACTTATTTTTTACATTTACTATCCCGAAAATACGGCAATTCGTATTCGTATTGATAGCACATCAATACGAATACGAATTGCCGTATTTTCGGGATAGTAAATGTCAAAAATAAGTGTATTTCTAAATACAAATACACCTATTTTTTACAAATTTCCTTTAGTAAATTTCCGCCAGTATGGCAGGATGTAATGCCACCTGTACAGTTGTTTTTTAAAAGGGCAATCACTTACAGTACAAGGCCAAACCATGCTTTGTAAGTGATTGCCACTGGACTCAGATGACATTACACCCCGCCCACAATACCTGTTGTTTTATTTTTTTATTTGTAAAACTTTATGCGTCTGCGTTCTTAGCTTTGGCTTACTGTAACTTGATTTATTTTGATATTCTGCACACATTGTGACTTCTTTATAAATAGATATGAACATATATGAATGTGTCTTCGGCGGGACAGAATGTGTGATGTTTCAGTGTATATCTGTAGTGAGTATGATGAATACGGAGGAGTAACTGTAGGGAATGTTATCACCTTGTCAGAGAGAAAATCACAGACGTCTCATTAGTTCTCCAAGACATAAAACAGCGATCTGAGGAAAATAAGGGGCCGATTCAGGCCGGTTCGCACATCGTCCCCGGCCCCGGCGGTGAGGGTCTGCGCATGCAGAATAATGCAAACTCCTGCAGCGAGCGCCGTTGGCTCTTTTTTTCATTCGCCGAGGCACTTGCTGTATAATTGACAGGCAGGGGACATTCAGACGGGCCAGCCCAGCGTTTCATGGGGGTACCCCCAAAAGCGGTGGGTGCACATTCTACAAAACTAAATATACAGATGACCCCGTCGCTGTAGTTTTTTGGGGGCCAGCACCTTGATATACTGTAGTGCCTTAAACACAAAAATGATGTCATACAATTAACGTACCTTATTTATATAATGAAGCTTCATCTGTTGTACAATTAAATGGATGTCCGTTCCGGAATCTTCAACTGCATAATGAAAAGTGGAGCACACAAAGGGAATATTACATTTACTGCAATATTGTGTGTGTGTGTGTGTGTGCAGTATATGTGTGTGTGTGTGTGTGTGTGTGTATATATGTAGATGTAGTCTATGACTGCATTGGCTTCACTGTGACTGGAAGTGACTTTCTGTTGGAAGTCCTATCTGTCAGTCACAGACACTACAGGCCATCCTCAGGGACTGCCAGTCCAAGCTGCCATAAGCCTCTCCCTGCCTTTTGTGTAGCCACATCCTGCTTCTATGGGCTGCAGCCGATGCAGTCCATAAAGGCGGGGAGTTTGTATACGCACAGTGGCACAGCAGTGACTGCACATGTGCCTGGGCTATGCACAGACTGCATCCACTGGGAAAACATTTGATGGTCATGGATTTGCAGATAAGCACAGTGTTATGGTTTCGGGTGTGAACCTGCAGCCAGGACTGCTGTTTAGGACAGCCACGGCGGGACCCTATGCTGACTCTGTTGACCCCCAAAGTATGGTGACCGGTTCCTGCAGATACTAGGCTTCGCCTGTAGCCACCACATTTGAAAGGGCATGTTAAGCCCGCCCTAGCTCCGGTGCAGCCAGGTGTTATGAGAGGACAAAGAACCGGGGACCCCCTAAGTGTACAGTCAAGAGGTAATCTAACTACTGGGCTTGCCTGAGGAGACAACCTGCCTAACGGCACCAGGCCAATGATGGGGAGTGTGACCCAGTCGCCAACACCGGACACAACAGAACCGGGGTGCCTCCAACCTAAAACACATCAAAGTAAATAATAAGTACACAAACACACGGTACCCCAAAACAAATGTTGGGAGAGACTGGAGCAGACAGACAGGATTCTGCTACTGAAAGTAGGCAGGCTGGAACTGCCAAAGGCCAGGAAGGCTGCACTGGGCTGAGTGCAGGGAGACATGAACTAATGACCAGCAGATGGCTGGTGAGCTCCTAACAGAGCAGTAACCTGACAGAGGGCCAGCAGGAAACATGAACTAGCAGCTACTGTACCTGCAAAAGGAACAGGAAGCTAGGATTCAGGAACTAGAAGCTATCACTGGCAGGGCAGAGCTAGAGAGACTCCCCTATGAAGGGCTCAAGTGATTAATCAGCTGAGAGAGATCAAGACAGCTCCCAAGCTGTAATAACGAACTCCTTACCTCGCAGACTTGTGAATAAATTGAGCTCACAGAATACTGAGCTGTAATGGCACAGACCTACCACTGGAGGCCACCAGAGAGTCAAATGTCAAACACAAACTGAACAGAACACAAAACAGAACTGAACCATTATTAATGATTCCTAACACACAGGCCAACGATATTTTACGCAAGCTATTCTAAGCTATTCGCAGGCCTGCACAGGACGGGATTTAGCAGCCGTGCCATCCGGTCTAAAATGAATCAGGCCCAATGTATCCAATACATGGTTTTACTAATGATACTACAAATGTTAAATGAAGCCTTTCTTTTATCAGAGATAAATGTTTTTCCACCTTTGTGCAGATGTAATACATTGGCGGTCATACGCTCTCCTGTGATGCAATGCCTTCTAGGGTTCTGTCAGTGCTTTTCAGTTCTGTTTTTACAGCATCGTGTCGATCTGTTTGTTTTCATTTCCCGTTGATAACATCCAGGTCTGCTGTGCCCTCAGTACTGAGAGCAGATGGTTCCGGAAAGCAGTATCGATAAGACACAGCAGAAGAATAGGTTATTACCCTCAGCAGGGACGTAGGTGTGGATTTAATTTTATATCTACGGCTGAATGATTTTATTAATTAAAATGTGGATTTCTGTTAATGCTGCAGTCAGGCCGGTGATAAAGGAGGTTATTCTGGTTCATTTACAAAGGCAAATCCACTCTCAGATGGACAAAACCATGCTGCACTGCAGGGGAAGCAGATGTAACATGTAACATGTACATTAAATGGAGAAAGATAAAGTCCCAGCCAATGTGCCCATAACTGCCATCTTACACATTGTGTTTGAAAAATACCAGCTTGGAGCCGATTGGTTGATACTTTATCTGTTTCCAAAATTCGATACACCCCCCCATAGACATTTTAAAATCAACATGTGAAGGCAGCCATCGGTGGGCCGAAACATAATCCCGCTGAGTGCGGCCTATCAAGTCACTGAGAGTGGAAAAAATGCAGCGCTGGCCCAGCCCACAATATGGCCGCCTCCGCTCTGGATACGGTAGTGTGACAGGTTTCTGAGCATGCCGCTTGAGTGTGTGTTATGTGGCAATGAATTCTATACACGAATACCTTTCCTCCAGCTAATAAAAATGCATAAATATAGTTAAAAGCCTTTCTTTCTGGAAACTAATTTTGCTGGCTCAGTCTTCCGCCCGCGCCGAGAACATTCAGTAACGTTGGACTCGAAATAAAAGGATTTATTTTCTTTAAAGTTGTGCCTTGTGATCCCGCAGAACAGTCAATAGATGTGTTTTCTCATGTCTTAGGTAAGCGGTTTCTAGCCGTTATTTGTAGCGGCATGGAAGGAAAATGATTAATTCCGTCTCTCACCAGGCAGGTGCCGGCTGAGGGCTGTTTCCTTGTTGGCTTTAAAGAACAGTAAATATTATTAACGAAGCATTAGGACAATTAGTAACGCTGTACAAGAATGCACACATGTTCTAATTAACACATTGTCTTGTGTACTTTAATGAGCTGTATATACAGAAGGCGCAGCCCATTTAAAACAATTCCGGCAAATATGTATCAGTCATTGCTTTGATCCACCCGCCCCTACCCAAATATTTCACAACAACTTGGCGAAAATTTTTGGGAGTCTGCTGCCAATCGTTGAATTACATTGGTCGCAAAATGCCAACCTGCCGACATTATCCTTAAGACCGCACTCTTCATTGTCTGAAATGTTACCCGTACGCGTGGTTCAATATACAGTAAGTGGCCACAATAAACCTAATTTAAAAATGTATCCAGTTGTTAGAGCTGCACTAGACAGTCAACAGATGATCAAAGTATTGACAAGTAGAAGAGGGGGTTATTCGAATTAGTTTGGGGACGCATTTCTGCATGTGCAGATGCAGGGTGCGTGCAGCCATGGCGAACAGAGCCAGGGCCGGCGCCACCACTAGGCAGGTCTAGGCATTTGCCCAGGGCGCCGGCCACTGGAGGGCGGTAGAGAGCTGGAAAGCTCTACCACCGCAGGTGCAGCAGAGCAGGAGAGCCGGAGGAAGGAGCAGGTGTTTGGTGAGTGAACACCCCCCCTCCCCCCCAGCAGCACGGCGGCCATATCGCAAGCACCCATCCACCCACCCCCCTTAGCGGCCGGGGAGACACACCGCGCACCACACACACACACCCCGCGGCCGGGCAAACACACCGCGCACCCCCCCCCCCCGACGGCCAGGCAGAGACAGTGCGCACCCCCCCGGCTGGGCAGAGACACCGCAAAACACCCCCCAGCAGTTGAGCGCGGGGGCACCCCTCCCGCCTGGGGTGCTCTGGCGCCTAGCACCGGCCCTGAACAGAGCACCCAAGACTGCGGGCAGGGAGTGCAGGGTGGGGGGGGTGGGCATGGGGTGGCAGGCCGGGGGATACGCCCATGGGAACGACCAGCGTTTCAGAAGGACTTATATAAATATAATGGTGAGAAACCTTTTCCTGGTGAATATGTTGGTTTAGTGAATAAGCTCTATACCTCTGCACAGGGGTGTGATCACCTTGCAATGGGGGGAGTGGTTACCTTGCAATGGGCGTGTCTCTGCATCGTGAAGAGCGTATGGTCATGTCCTTACCTCCAATAAATCCACCTTTGCTTGAATGAAGGAAAGTATTTAGGGAAGTTGTGGGTAATCTTACGCTCCAGAAGTTCAAGGCTTGCCCAATATTTGAGATTGTTATACCCTCTTTTTTTGAGAGGCCATGTGTATGCCCTGCTTCCCAAATGTAGACTGTGGGGAGGGGACAATAGACAGAGGAGGTGTATTGTTTCCACTTCATGAGAAGAGATGCCTTGTATCCCCTTTTTTTAGGCACTTTTGGCATCTTTTAAATAAAGTCTAAGCAAAATTTGCACAAAAGCACAGCATCCAGTCACAAACTTGCTTTCATTGTCTAAACTGAACTACATCGATTCAAGCTAATCTCTGATTGGCTGAACTCTAATTTTTATTTTTCATTACATAATGGCTTCCTCCGGCATCTAGAGGTGACAGAAAAATATGAACGCTGCAAACTGTAAAGTACTAGTATTTATTTTCTAGGCTTCGGTACAGAACACCAATTTTACAAATGTATTACCTAAAATCATCTTGGAGAGGACAGTGGTACAATAATACACCCAATCTGGGAGACATATTATTTATAAAGAGAATCTAGAATAGAATTTTACCTGATATAGGTTGCAGCTATTATGTATCAGGACATAACAGTGTATTTTATTAAACACTCACAGGAGTGATCATTACAACATTCTTCAATCCAGGCTTTGGGGTCTATTTACTAAGCCCTGGAGAGAGAGAGAGAAAGTGGAAATAGATAAAGTATTAGTCAATTTATCTCCTTCCATTTGATCTCTTTCCAAGGCTTAGTACTTAGACCCCTTTGATGGAACGTGGTACTGGCACCATAATAACAACACAAAAAGTTACAGTCAAAAGTGGAAATGTTCAGTTTGTAGTATAGGAAATGTTTTACCATTGTATTGATCAGGGCACTTGTGGTTTTATACAGTGTAATTGAAGCTCAAATACAGGAACGCAAAAACCACTACTGGAGAGTGGAGACTTGTGGTAGTGGTAGATTTACTAAAACCTTCTACCTAGGAAAAGTAGAGATGTCACCCATAGCAACCAATGAGATTCTAGTTAGAATTTATCTAGCACATTTTCAAACATGTTAACTAGAATCCTATTCGGTACTACGGGTGATACACCCATTTTAGTAACTATCCCAGTGACAACAAACCTATGCTTTGCATCTGTGGTCAGGAGTTGATGTTCTATGCCCTGTTCACCATGTTCTCCCACTGCTTTGAAAAATATAATTTGGAATATACATACCCAATACCCTATTCTAGTAAAGACGCTGGTACCAACCAACTATACCCTTGGCTATTGGACATTACGGTTGTCTACTGACAAGTCATGGTTCACAACCATGAATGATCTACGACCGTTGGTAAACGTTTTACCAATCAAACAGGGTGGATGTGGGTCATGGTTATTTTTTCCAGATCTCCTTTTATTGTGTGCATGTGTTGCCACTTACCATTTGCATATGAGCAGATACTGACCATCGGTGGTTTCCTGCCCAACGGTGGAGAAGCCTTAGATGGACAACCATTGTTGGAGCAATAGGGAAACTAGAAACACTTGCAAAAGACGTAGGTGGGCCTTTAGCAAGCTGGGCTTGAGGGAACGAGTAGGACCTGGAATTGGATTGGAAGTTCTGCTTCCTAGCTCATTTTGCTTGTAATAGAACGTTCAAATGGAACGCACATTGACCTGATTCAGAGGTGTACGTAAGGACCAGCACCGGTCTGCTGAAGGTCTGCATGTGCCGGGAGAAGCAATTGGACCGCGTCTTGTGCTGCAATCTATATCTACCAACCAGACGTCACACAATCTATAAATGTAAGTCTGACATAACAGAATTTATCGTTACGCACAAAGAAAAGTCTTCGGGATGTTCATATACGTAAATAATATTAGTATAAAAAGGCCAGCGGTGATGTCATACTAAGTGATGATGTCACCACTGCTTGCAAGTACTGCTGAACATGAAAAAAAAAGGTATTAGTAGCATTGATGTATTTTGGGAAACATTGCGTCCTGTACGACGGATATAATACGTTGCTGCGAATTTCTGTGTAAAAGCACTTATTAGAACTGACATTGAGGGTACGGTACCTCATATAAAACATCTTTTTTGGTAGTGAACGGTGGCCAGCTCACACCTATTTGCCTGACACAGAGACTAGGTACTTGACAACAATTGAACAGAGAAGGCGGATTATCAGTGACCGCCATTGCTTTATCGAATGGTCCCAATGTTTTCCGGTACGCTTCCTGGACGGCCTTGTAGGGCAAGCGTACACTGTCCATCTAGTCCTTGTCAGAAGTGTCCACCAGTCCATTTTCAAAAATAATCTTCTCCCACTAGAGATAAAAATATTGCTTACAAACAGCTAGAGATTCACCCCGATGGCAGCGGCAGTCTATCGCGCCAAACTCGTGTTTGACAATCATAAATGTCATTCCACTCCGGTCATCCGACATTCCTGATACAGGCTTTCACCGGGGTGAGGATCTTCTCCCATCTTTAGGCACTGTAGTTATTCTGCAAAATAAATCCGAAATATTTAGTGAAGCTCAGACAAGGTTATTGGACCAAACATTCTTAAGAAAGTGGATTATTTAAGTGGGCTCTGCTTTCATGCAATGCAAATGTCTTCATGGTGAGCAAAGTTGGATTGGGAGGGGGGGGGGGGGGCAGGGAACACTGTGCTGCAGAACCATCTCTGTTAGGGAGGCCTTCTGGCCAGAACACAGCAACATTATGACTCTCCCTCTTGTGCAGCAGCAGAAGGAAAAAACAGACAGACATAATTTAAGAAGTTCCTTTGGAACTAGAACCATGCCCTAGACACTTCCTCAGCAGCACCCTCCACTTCTTTCCGAGTTTAATTATTGCAGATCAAATAGGTTTCCTCTCTTGAAGATTTCTTCACACAAGTTCTTGCATATAATCCATTATTTACCAAAAAATCATTAACACCGCCTTCATCTTCCCAGGACTTTGACACAGAATAAAAATTGTGAATGCTGAAACCCGGTCTTGGTACTACTTCCGGTGGAATTAGGGCTGTCAGAAGTTAACTAAAAAAGTTAAATATAAAACTGCAAAAGTTAAATAAAAACCACGGCAATAATAATGGGTATCCAGCATCTTTACCAACCTGCCTGATAATTATACTGTTGATGTGGGCACAATCATTAAAATTAAATGTATATATGTAGTTTATTAATAAAATGTATCAATAAACAACATTGCATGTAGTTCAATGCAGTTATCTGCTACACTGGTCAACCAGAACAAGGAGGCCCTGTATTTTGTAGTGACAGAAGTCATGGATGGTGTAACGGTTAGCATTACTGCCTCACAGCACTGAGGTCACGGGTTCCATTCCCACCATGGCTCTAACTGTGCAGAGTTTGTATATGCTCACCAATACTTGCATGGGTTTCCTCCGGGTACTCCGGTTTCCTACCACAATCCAAAAACATAGTGGTGGATTAATTGGCTCCCAACAAGATTAACCCTAGAATGTCTGTGTGTACATGTGGCAGGGAATATAGATTGTAAGCTCCACTGTTCAAATATACGTCGGGTGAAATTCAATAGGATGAGAGATTTGGTAAGAAATCAGTTTTTTTTAATGTGGCAATCATTTACAATGCAAAACCAGTATGATTTGGAAGTGTAAATGATTGCCGCTTTAAAGAAACTGGAGATTTCTTACCAAATCTCTCACTTTCTGAATCTCTCATCCTATTACATTTAACCCTTAGGGGCACAGTTATCAAGTAATATTTGCGGCTAAATCCCCGAAAACGGATAACCGCAAATATTAAGTATCACCTAAATGTATTAAACTGGGACCGCAGCAGGAATCTCCGATCCCTGCTGTGATCCCCCCTGCAGCGCCGCCGGCCGCATCCCCCATAGGTTTCTATGGGGAATGCGAAGCTGCCTGATGTATCAACATCGGGCAGCCCGGCTTCGCATCCCTGGGCTATCGCCATTCTGGGATGGCAATAGCTCATTGTAGCCTATGGCTACACATTGCACTGCCCGGGCGGAAGTGCGGTCAGCGGGGTCGGGGGGGGGTCAGCGCATAACCGCGCATGCGAAAACCCCCCGGGTTCCGGCTCCAGGCATCGCAGGGACAGGCTCCTTTCGGAGCCCTGTCCCTGCGCCCTCAAACTTAATACATTCAGGTGATATGATCACATTTTACAATGCGATCCTGGGCGGCAATATTCTGCCCAGATCGATCTTGATAAATGTGCCCCTTAGTGTCTATATGGGTTTCTAGCTTTAAGGCACACGGGCATTTATGGCTGGCAATATGGGCGCTAAGCGACCATATTGCCAGCAATTGGAGTGTGCACCTGCTTTTGGTACTTATGTAGTATCTGGGCTGCCGATTTTCTGATTGTATGCCTTACCTTAAGGCATACAATCAGATGCGATTCAACTCGATTTTCGGCAAAATCGCATCGAATCGCATCCGATATCGCATGCGATGCGATGCGATTTTCTATAGGATTCAATGTTAACAAGGTCCTGTTCATTTCCCCACTATCCAAGTGGGCATAGAGGTGATTCTATAAAGCGTGGCGAGCGCAGCGAGCCACCGAGCCCGAAGGGGACGCAGATTTCTTAAAAAGCCCGCGAGGGGACGCAGATTTCTTAAAAAGTATTCTGTGTCCCCTTGCGGGGCTCGCTACGCTCGCCACGCTTCGGGCTCGGTGGCTCGCTACGCCCACCACAGGTTTATATCCAGCTCCATGCCCACTTGGATAGTGGGGCAAGGAACAGGACCCCTTTTTCCCATTGAATTCTATGTTAAAATGGACTCAGACCATTTTAACATTGAATCCTATGGAAAAATCGGGACCATCGCATCGCATCGCATAGGACATGCGATGCGATGCTACCGATCCAGCCCGATTTCTAAATCGGACGCCCAGATACTACATAAGTACCCTGCTTTTTGTTCCCTTATGATCGCTGGTGCGACCAGCTGATTCCCTCTGCGGCTCCCCCGGCAGAGGTTCCCTTTTATCAGCGACCAGCTCTGGTTGCTGATGAAAAGGAGAAACTGAGCAATATATCCCCCCCGTGTGTACACAGCTTTATTCTATTTACACTAAAAATAGAAAGATTGCTGCTTAGTGAGCGGTACTGAACCAGGCCCGTTGCCCCTGCGAACCCTGGCACTTACAGATGTGTAAGTGCTTGAATGCTTTAGAATACACAAGTATGCACTTATAGTTCTACACAGGAAAGATGCGTATAGTTGGCGGGGATTCTGTGCCCCGTAGTGCTACTTACAGTACAAACCTGCGCATTTCTATCCTTTAACTATTCATAAACTAAACACCCACTGGGCTCGGAGGTTGAGGAGACCGCGATGCGATGGTCAAAATATCGGCACAAGCAAAAGGTCGACGTGAAAAAGGTCGACGTACGTTTTTCATGGTTTTTCTTTTAAATTGACTTGTTCATACTTTAACATCCCAGTGGGCATAGTTGTAAAATAAAATAGCGAGCCATGCGCGGGGACACAGTAAACTTACATGTCGACCTTGCAGTATGTCGACCCAATGGTGTCGACCTAATGACTGTCGACCATATTTAGGTTGACCAACTGACCATGTCCTGTACAAACAAGGGTCCTGATTCAGTAAGTATCACAAAAGCAATATCTTTCTCTAATAGACAACACCATGCTGCACTGCAGGTGGGGCAGATGTAACATGTGCAGAGAGTTAGATTTAAGTGGGTTATATTTTTTCTGTGCAGGGTAAATATACCCTAGTAAATGGTAGGGCATGAAATACCGCCCGTCGGCACATGTCAGCTCAAAAAAAAAAAAAGGTGAAAAACCCATTTCCACCTTTTGACCTTCCAGCCATGTCGACCTCAGCTGTGTCAACCTATTTGAGATATCGACCTAAGCTGTGTTGACCTTTAGTGGTTGACCCAATGCACGTCAACATTTAGTGTGTCGACCCCGATAGTATACCTAGTGGGTCAGGGAAACATTTGTTTTACACTTTCGTTTGTAACACAGATATTTCTCTAGTGGGCCACAAAGAGAAGTACAGGGAGCCCACGCTGTCTGTGCCCCATAGCTGACCTCTATTACTGTCTCCTAAATATTACTGTCCCACTAGCCCAGGAGCCATGTCTGCGCCTCACTTAATACAGCGATGGTCTCCTGACCCTCATCACGCCGTAAGATCGATATTCTCAGCTGGAAGTCACCACAAGCGGCAACTGATTGTCGTCTGGTGAATGAAACCCGTATTTATAGCATCACAGAACGCTGTTAAAATTAAAAGGCCTTCCAGCTTTCTCTGCGAGCCATCTGATTGGCAGCTGTCACTTTCTCCAGGGAGGCGGGGGGGGGGGGGGGGGCTATATATAACGGTTGATGGATATTAGATACTGTCGCTGCCAGGGGTCTGCAAACTCTGCCATTTTTGCACTGTGTGAATTTCCATGGCTGTCACAGATCTCTTATTTCTGCTGTCAGAGATCCCCAAAGTCAGGAGGGTCAATTCTTCAGTCTCACCCACGACTGTAACACATTTTGCCTCCTCTAAGCCCCCCAACCAATCAATTGCCCTGTAGTCCAGCCCCTTTAGGGAGGAGCTGAATAAATAACAGTCTTCCCCTCCCATGCGGAGTCGCGTTACTCGCTCCATGCTGTATCTCTGCCCCTCTGGTCACACAACATGCTGGTATAGGAGTGCGCTACTGCAAATTTTCCAAGGCTGTTTCTACTAGAAGCTTCGATCTCTTATCAGAATAGCCATCGTAGATAGTACTGCGCAGGTGCAGCGCCATCTTGTTGCTGTGTCATCCTTCTCTCCAGAGAGATCCTGACATTACATGCAACAGTGAGGACAGTTGTTCCTACTATGCAGGGACATACGGGAGTGTCTAACAGCCCTGGCATAGCACTATGCGTGCTCATGGCACGTTCCGTGTCTCTGTGAGGAGCTGTGCCATCAGCCCCTGTCTATGTGACCCTAGCAACCAAGCAGAGTGTTCGGCCAATCCTGGCCTTTCTGAATGGCTGGACCGGCCAATGAAGTTCCCCAATAAACCACACTAGTGGTTAAGGTCCAGAGGCACTAAGCTTCAAAACTTATAAAATGGAGAGTGATAAACATCCAGCCAATCAGCTCCTGCCTGACATTTTTCAAATACAGTCTGTGGCATGACAGGTAGAAGCTGATTGGCTGGCTGTTTATCACTCTCCATTTTATCACTTTTGAAGCTTAGTGCATCTGGCCCTAGGTCACTGGACTGTTAACTGTATTCAGTGGGACAGACAGGTTAACCAGTGTGGTAAAATGAAGGGGCGTGGTCACAGGAGGAGGCGTGGTCACTGGGTGGAGATGTGGCCACGCCCCTCTGAATAAAAAAAAACCTTTTAAAGGGTGCGCGCAGGGAGAGAGGACAGGTTGCCGCTGCAGCAGCGTGTGCTGAGCTGGGGAGAGAGGCTGTACTGCAGCTGCAACCGGTCATCTCTCTCTGCACTGCCTGGCTCCCTACAATTGGGAAGGGGGGGAGTGGGACCCAAGCACCTCCAAAAGTACCCCCCCCCCCCTCCCTCTCAGCGCCACTGTCTGTGAAATGACACATTCGACTGGTGTGACACATTGCACATACGTTTCACAACCACGGTCTCCAAGACACACTAAATAGTAAATTTACTAAGATGGGTGTTCTATTGAAGAAAGGTGGAGAGCTACATGTGCCCACTCTGTCCTAGATCATGTAAGCCGCTGTTATATAATACAGACACAGCAGAGAATCCTTCTAACTTTCTCCGGTAAGACAACGTTCAATAAGGAGATCAAGCACAAATCAACATCACTGATCAATACATGCTCTGATGTACAGTCTCATTATATTGTCTCCCTACTGTGTCTCATAAACCTGGTTCTGGCACCAGCAGATGCCTCGGCGGGGAACGGGAAAAGCAAACAGATTTATTTTTTACACCGTGGAAATGTATTTGACTCATTACAGTTGACTGTCCACTAGTTTATAACTCCACCAGATTACAGACTGTGGTCCCATCTTGAGCTCTATAAACTCATGGGGGAAATGTAATGAACGTCTGTTGGTCAAAATCCCTGATTTGGCTGGGGAATTTAAAGTAGCATTTTGTCTGAATAGCATATCATGACCCTACCCACTTGGTGGTCACTAAAATGCTGTGTGAGGGCCGTAACTTGGTGGTCAGTGAGATGCTGTGTGAGGGCCTTAACTTGGTGGTCACTAAGATGCTGTGTGAGGGCCTTAACTTGGTGGTCAGTGAGATGCTGTGTGAGGGCCTTAACTTGGTGGTCACTAAGATGGTGTGTGAGGGCCTTAACTTGGTGGTCACTAAGATGCTGTGTGAGGGCCTTAACTTGGTGGTCACTAAGATGCTGTGTGAGGGCCTTAACTTGGTGGTCACTAAGATGGTGTGTGAGGCCTTTACTTGGGGGTCACTATGATGCTGTGTGAGGGCCTTAACTTGGTGGTCACTAAGATGCTGTGTGAGGGCCGTAACTTGGTGGTCACTAAGATGGTGTGTGAGGGCCTTAACTTGGTGGTCACTAAGATGCTGTGTGAGGGCCTTAACTTGGTGGTCACTAAGATGCTGTGTGAGGGCCTTAACTTGGTGGTCACTAAGATGGTGTGTGAGGCCTTTACTTGGTGGTCACTATGATGCTGTGTGAGGGCCTTAACTTGGTGGTCACTAAGATGTTGTGTGAGGGCCTTAACTTGGTGGTCACTAAGATGTTGTGTGAAGGCCTTAACTTGTTGGTCAGTGAGATGCTGTGTGAGGGCCTTAAATTGGTGGTCACTAAGACGGTGTGTGAGGGCCTTAATTTAGTGGTCACTAAGATGTTGTGTGAGGGCCTTAACTTGGTGGTCACTAAGATGTTGTGTGAGGGCCTTAACTTTGTGGTCACTAAGATGGTGTGTGAGGTCCTTAACTTGGTGGTCACTAAGATGTTGTGTGAGGGCCTTAACTTGGTGGTCACTAAGATGCTGTGTGAGGGCCTTTACTTGGTGGTTACTCAGATTCTGTGTTAGGGCCTTAACCTTGTGGTCACTAAGATGCTGTGTGAGGGCCTTAACTTGGTGGTCACTAAGATGCTGTGTGAGGGCCTTAACTTGGTGGTCAATAAGATGTTGTTTGATGGGCCTTAACTTGGTGGTCAATAAGACGCTGTGTGATGGGCCTTAAATTAGTGGTCACTAAGATGCTGTGTGAGGGCCATAACTTGGTGGTCAGTAAGATGTTGTGTGAGGGCCTTAACTTAGTGGTCACTAAGATGCTATGTGAGGGCCTTAACTTGGTGGTCAATAAGATGTTGTTGATGGGCCTTAACTTGGTGGTCACTAAGATGCTGTGTGAGGGCCTTAACTTGGTGGTCCCTAAGATGCTGTGTGAGGGCCTTAACTTGGTGGTCACTAAGATGCTGTGTGAGGGCCTTGCCGTATGTCTATGGGTTCCTTTTCTAAGCATTTGACATCACTAAGATGCTGTGTGAGGGCCTTAACTTGGTGGTCACTAGGATGCTGTGTGAGGGCCTTAACTTGGTGGTCACAAAGATGCTGTGTGAGGGCCTTAACTTGGTGGTCAATAAGATGCTGTGTGAGGGCCTTAACTTGGAGGTCACTAAGATACTGTGTGAGGGCCTTAACTTGGTGGTCTCTGAGATGTTGTGTGAGGGCCTTAACTTGGTGGTCACTAAGATGCTGTGTGATGGCCTTGCAGTATGTCTATGGGTTCCTTTTCTAAGCATTTGACATCACTAAGATGCTGTGTGAGAGCCTTAACTTGGTGGTCACTATGATGCTGTGTGAGGGCCTTAACTTGGTGGTCACTAAGATGCTGTGTGAGGGCCTTAACTTGGTGTCACTAAGATGATATGTGAGGGCCTTAACTTGGTGGTCAATAAGATGCTGTGTGAGGGCCTTAACTTGGTGGTCACCAGTGGCGGATTCAGGGGGGGGGCACCCGGGCACGTGCCCCCCCCCCCCCCCCCCTGTCATTTCTCCTGGGCTTTCCAACAAGCCTAGCCCCGTGTCTCTAGCCCCCCGAGAACCGGAGATATCGCCTGGCAAACCTGTAACGTTTTTTCCCAATAGGATAATATGGGACCCGTCAATTCCGACCCCCACCCAATTCCGATGGCTGCCAGTTTCCCCCCTGGCATCACAGAAGTTTGGGGTTGATCTTATTCAATTCCAAATCGCTGGGCCTTTAATACGATGCCAGGCTGGTCCATATCGGTTAATCGGTTCCAGAGATTGTGTGTAAACCGATTTTTTTATTTTTGAAATGTAATTTCATGGCTGTTCATGTTCTTTGAGGGCAGATTACTCTAGAACCAAACGTTCCAGTTTCACTGGACCAAAATCATTCAGAGCCCACTCAAAAGTTCTTCAATATGATACTTGTCTCATGTAAATGGGTCAGTTGGTTCCAAAGATATAGCCGGTTAAACGAGATAACTGGATAAAGGGGGGGAGGGGGGGAGGGGTGGTTTTCTCTCCCCCTCACACCAGAAAATGCAGGGACTAGGCTGGTGTAAAAGGGGCCAACCTGGGAATGCATTTTCTGGTGTGAAAGGGGTATTATTTCAAATAGCCGGGACCTGCAGTGCTCTGAATACAGCCAGGCACAGCCACTGTCAGTGGCTATCACTTCTGCCTGGCGGCGGTTGTCCCCCATTTACCGCGAGCATGTATTCCTCCTTGGCAATGAGCATGTAATCTCACATGGAAAGAGCATGGAACCTCTGGCAATGAGCATGGAACCCTTGGCAATGAGCATGTAGTAAGCAGCACTTATGTAGCATAATTTTTAATAGGCATTATGGTGTTTGGCATAATACATAATGGACATCATGCCGTGTAACTTAACGTGTAATGGACATTATGTAGGAGCCGGACTGGAGGCAAAGCCTGGGGGTAGGCTCCCCTGACAGGGTTTGTAGGGAGCTGACTAGCAGTTTAGTCATAGGAGGAGTGCTTAAGGAGAGGGTCATAGGGGGAGGGGCTTAACGGGGTGTTGGAGGGGTTTATAAGCAGGGTTCAGGCAGGAAATAGGGGTCACTGGAAGATTTTCTCAACAGCTAAGCAGCGTGACACCTCCCATGGCTTCCCCAGGCAACGCTGATGCGGAGGTATCCGCTGCGCTTGCTGCCCTCAGGGAGGCAGCTGGCACCAGAGGGGCTGAGTGGCTGCAGCAGCAGATGTCAGGTCTGCTGGGGGGACTGGGAGCAACAACGCAGGAGGCTGCTCAAGCGGGTGCACGGCCTCGGAGGTCCAGGCCTCCGGAGCGCTTTAGCCCATCTGTGTCCCCCAGGGTTCAGCGCCGTTCACGGAGCCCCGTTAGGGACCCTCCAGGCCAGGCTGCGGGCCGGGAACCTTCCGCCCGCAGGACCAGGTCTGGGAGGAATCCAACCAGCAGGCGGAACCCTCCGCGCGGGGGGGATCCCCCCCACGTGCAAGAAGATCCGGCGTCGCGTGGTACTGGACCTGGTGCGGTGGGGCATGCGGGGCATTCTGCTGCCCAGCGCGGGGTGAGTCGTGCCAGGGGGGCAGAAGTACAGGCTGAGGACCGCAGACCTGGTACACGGAGCGAGAGGCGCACAGCTGGCTCCGCCTCCAACGAGGTCACGCCAGCTGGTGCTGTACCTGAGGGTCGGGATGACAGGAGAAGAGAGATGGCAGCGTCAGCAGATGATGGAGAAATACCTGGTCCTTCCTCATTGGCTGGAGTTCGTCAGGACACTGGACCTGCGGCTGCTGGGTTCACAGCCCCCAGGCAGCCTGGTGAGTCTGTCTCTATGTCTGTTAATGCTTTAGCGCAGAGTCAGGGGGGGGGAGGGTTAGCCCTCCAAGGGGAAATGAGTAGAGGTTTTACTGAATTGTTGAGTGGTTTTGCAGATTGGTTGGTGGGTTTGCGGCAGGGGGCGGGGCCGTCCCCGGCGGCAGCATGGGTGCCGCAGAATGCGGGCACACCAGCTAGCATTAGTGTGCCAGTCAGTAATAGTGTGCCGGTTAGCAGTGGGGTGCCGGTTAGCAGTGGGGTGCCGGTGAGCAGCGGGGTGCCGGTAGCAGGCGGTGAGCAAAGTAGCAGTAGTGCAGGGGCAGAAGGGGGCAGTGTTGGGACGCAGGAGGAGAGTGGGAGGCTCAGTGACACTGCAAAAGGGGAGGTGTATGTATGCTTTGAGGGGCCATTGGGGGCCCACCTGAAGCAGGAGGTGAGGGAGAAGATTTGGAAAGGGGAATACGTTGATATATTTTCATTGCTCCCTTTAGAGCGTTTTAATCTGGATAGGCCCCGTAAGGAGGAGAAGAAGGAGGAGGAGGAACGGCGGCGGTATCGGCTGATACCGCGGTCATTCACGAACTGGCTGCAAGCATTTGCTATTTTAGCTAGTGTGATTGGGGAGAAGGCACCTGACAATTGTTCAGGCTTGTTTTGTTACATGGATGCGATAGGAGAGGCATACCGTGTGTATGGGGGCTTGGCTTGGCTCAGGTACGATGAGCAGTTTAGGCAGAGGAAGGCTGTTCGCCCTAACATACGTTGGGACCATAAGGATATTGCTTTATGGTTAAAGGTGACGGCTCCCACAAAAAGTGGGCAGCCCTTTCGTGGGGACGGGGGGGGGCCGAGGGAGGCCACAAATGGGACGGCCATGCAGAAGGGACTCTGCTTTGCCTTTAATGACGGGTCATGTCGTTTTGGGGCAAAATGCAAATTTAAACATGAATGTTCCTCGTGTGGAGGGACCCATGGTGCAAATAAATGCTTCAGAGGGGAAGTCACGGGACGGTAATTCAAAAGGGGGAGACACCGGTTCGGCTGGAAAGGATGCTGGGCTATCTGCGTAGGTATCCTGACCAGCAGACAGCCGTGTTGTTGGAAGAGGGGTTTAGGGAAGGTTTTAAGATACCTTCCGACGTGCAGGTTTCAGGGGGCTTGAGGAGGAATTTGAAGTCAGCAAGGGAGCATCCAGAGGTGGTGCAGGATAAACTGCGTAAGGAGGTGCAGCTGGGTCGTATGGCTGGACCTTTTGGGTCGGCACCATGGCCAGATTTGATAGTCTCTCCATTGGGGGTGGTGCCAAAAAAGGAGGCGAACAAGTTTCGTCTTATACACCATTTATCTTTTCCAAAGGGGGGCGTCGGTCAATGATGGCATTGACCCTGACATCTGCTCGGTGGTTTATACATCGTTTGACGCGGCTGTTCAGTGGGTGAAGCGGTTTGGGAAAGGGGCCAGGTTGGCAAAGACTGATATTGAATCGGCATTCCGTTTGCTGCCGGTTCACCCAACCAGTTTGCGTTTGTTGGGTTGTTATTGGGACGGGGAATTTTTTGTTGATCGTTGTTTACCGATGGGTTGTTCTTTGTCATGTGCTTATTTTGAGGCCTTTAGTTCTTTTTTGGAGTGGGTGGTTAAGGATGTCTCTGGGTGTAGTTCAGTTATTCATTACCTAGATGACTTCTTATGTATTGGTCCTGGGGGGACCGGAGTATGCGACTTATTGTTGAGGACTGTTGAAAGGGTGTCGGCAGACTTTGGGGTCCCGCTTGCTCCAGGTAAGACGGAGGGCCCTGCGACTGTGATCAGTTTTTTGGGTATTGTCATTGATACCGAGAATATGGAGTGCCGCTTGCCCGAGGAGAAATTGCTGGGTTTGAAGGCCGAGGTAGGGAGGGCATTGCTGTTGAAGAAGATTAGATGGCGGGAATTGCAATCCTTGCTGGGCAAATTGAATTTTGCGTGTCGCATTATGCCTATGGGCCGCATTTTCAGCAGGAGGCTGGCAGCAGCGACAGCAGGGGTGGTTCTTCCTCATCATTTTGTCAGATTAGGTAGTGAGTTGAAAGGGGACTTGCGGGTGTGGGCAACTTTTTTGGAAGCTTTTAACGGCAGAGCTTTGTGGATGTCGGACACATGCATCGCTACTGAGCTAGACCTTTTCACAGACGCGGCCGGGAGTGGTGGGTTCGGGGCATATTGCCAGGGACATTGGTGTGTAGGCCGGTGGCCGGAGTCTTGGGTGCAGAGAGGCATGGTTAAAAACTTGGCATTGTTGGAGTTGTTTCCTATCTTGGTAGCAGTAGTTGTTTGGGGGGAGCTATTCCGCAATAGGAAGATTTGTTTTCACTGCGATAATTTGGGGGTTGTCATGGCTATTAACCAATTGTAGGCATCTTCACCGTCAGTGGTCACTATTTTGCAGCAGTTAGTATTGGAATGTCTGGCTTTGAATTTGTGGGTTGTGGCTAGGCACGTTCCCGGTGTCTCTAACGGCATTGCGGATGCTTTATCTCGTTCACAGTGGGAGCGTTTTCGGGAGTTGGCACCAGAGGCGGACAGGGAGGGGACCGGGTTCCCGAGCCGGCTCTGGGCTCTGCTGGACGGGTAGTCGATCAGCTCATCAGGGAATCCTTGGCCCCGAATACATGGTCGGCATACAATCAGGAATGGCGGAGCTGGTTAGAATGGCGTGAGGTAGTAGGTCTGAAGGAGGATGATGACGAGTTGGCTGTCTTGCTATATATAGGCCAGTGTAAGGAGATTGGTTGGTCAGTGGCAAAAATCACGCGCTGCATGGCGGGCTTGGCTTTTGGGTTTCGTGCAGGCGGCAGGCCTGACGTCACTAAGAATTTCCTGATTGCGCAGGCTTTAAAAGGTTGGAGGAGAGGTCATGTCGTACAGGATCAGAGAAGGCCGGTGTCTTTCCAGTTGTTACAGAATATGGGCATGAAGTTAGGGGAGGTCTGTAGTTCCAATTTCGAGGAAAGGTTGTTCGGGGTAGCTTTTTCGCTGGCCTTCTTCGGGGCACTGCGGATTGGGGAGCTCGTGAGTCCAAGCGTGTCCAGGCCGGGAGGTTTGTTAGGAGAGGATGTGGATTTATACTCGGATAGGGTGGAGCTAGTGGTGAGGAGGTCTAAGACGGATCAGTTAGGGAGGGGGAAGAAGGTAGTTCTCTTCTCTGTACCAGGCTCAGATATGTGCCCGGTGGCACGGCTGAGGATATTTAAGGAGGTCAGAGTGGGCAGGGAAAGGGATCCTTTGCTGTTGCATGCGAATGGATCCTTTTTATCACGGTTTCAGTTCACAAGTGTGTTTAGAGCAGTCCTGCGGACGTTGGGCCTCAAGGGGGAGGAATACGCGGGTCACTCTTTCCGCATTGGGGCCGCAACTGAGGCTGCTAGAATGGGATTTGGGGAATCGTCTCGCTTTCGGTCTTATGTTCGTTTAGGGGATTGTTGAGGTTGACTGTGTTTTCTCTGTTTTAGGGCAGCCTCCGTGCCTGATTTGGATTTTAGGACATTCATATGTCTTTTGGGGAGCTTTACGGGCTGATGTCAGACCGAACGGCCGCCAGCTGGGTTTGGATAGAGAGGAGGCAGTGGTTCGCTGGCTGGGAAAACGCGGTATGGTATGGAGTGCTGCAGGAATTTCACCGCTTTGTTCGGCTCGATAGGGTTCCCGACATATTAGTTTTGCATGTGGGCGGGAATGACTTGGGGGCAGACCATTTAGGGAGTTGATACGGGATATCAAGTTTGATCTCCTACGTTTATGGGCAATGTTTCCGGAAGTAATCACGGTTTGGTCAGACATCGTGCCACGCCATTATTGGAGGGATGCGAGGTCGGCTGACAAGCTCAATAAGGCACGGATTAAAGTTAACAGGGCGATTGGGCGTTTTATGGCCAGGAACGGGGCTGTTGTGGTGAGGCACAGGGAACTTGAGTCTGGTGCCGGGGCATTTTGGAGAGGTGACGGTGTGCACCTGAATGCTGTGGGGATAGATGTTTGGTCTTTGGGACTACAAGAGGGAATAGAAACAGCGTTCCGGATGTGGGGGGGCGCACGGGGTTAAGGGTTTAACCTCGTGCTTAGTGGCGGAGGGGGGTCCTCGAGGTTGGTGGCATTGAGGCTTAATTATGCGGCGGGGAGGGCCCCATGAGGGGGCTGGACTCCCCTGGGTGAGGTTAATTAATGAGCACTGGGTGTGTACAATTGGTGCCCTCGAGCCAATCGCTATCGGCTGGGGGTAAGAGCTCCTGGAAGTGCTTAGAGGTGTGGATATATTTATTGAGGGCCTCGGGGACCACCTTCCGTGGGAATGTTTTTGGATTATTGTTTAAAAATTGTATTGTTTCAATAAAGATGGCTGCTGTGGCCAATTTTATCCAACAAGAGAGTTATGTCATTTGTGGGGGGTAGTTGGGCACAGCGATTAGACAATACCCTGTCATGGTTTAAATGTTTAATGCGTGCCTTTGGTGGACAATGTCCCTGTTTATGAAGCGTATTGTGAATGTTGGCTTAATCTGTGTGGCATTATGTGAATTCTGGCTCAATCCGTGTGGCATTATGTGAATTCTGGCTCAATCCGTGTGGTATTATGTGAATTTTGACTCAATCCATTTGGCATTTTATGAATTTGGCTCAATCCGTGTGGCATTATATGAATTTTGGCTCAATCCGTGTGTTATTATGTCAATTTTAGCTCAATCCGTGTGGCATTATGTGAATTTTGACACAATCCATGTGGCATTATGTGAATTTTGGCTCAATTCGTGTGGCATTATGTGAATTTTGCCTCATTCCATTTTGCGCACTTTAAATGCCAGGGCCTATTTTTAATCCCATTCCCACCCTTTCTCTGCCGCTCTCTTAGCATGTACACTGGAACCACTAACACCGCCTCTCCCCACCTAAACCCTCTTTTATCATGGTGCCCCCCCTGTCATTTTATCCTGGATCCGCCCCTGGTGGTCACTAAGATACTGTGTGAGGGCCTTAACTTGGTGGTCACTGAGATGTTGTGTGAAGGCCTTAACTTGGTGGTCACTGAGATGTTGTGTGAAGGCCTTAACTTGGTGGTCACTAAGATGCTGTGTGAGGGCCTTGCAGATTGTCCGTGGGTTCCTTTTCTAAGCATTTGACAGGCCACGTTTTTGCCCCAGTGAATTGCTAGACTGCGTTCCCGTGACTATGGTCTCTGCCCTCAATTCCTTTTATTTCCCTAAGCTTTTAAGTGACATAATTATGAGACATTTTCCTTTTAATGGAATAGCCAGAAAGATCTTGTACTTTCCATTATAGGCCAGTTTACTCAAGGTCACGTTCTTACACCTCTCTTTACAGACGTGTAAAGGAGAAAACTGCTAATGTGACAACGGCAGCGGTCTTTTCATATCCCTTCGTTATTGTCTGAGCACCTTTACCGTGCCGGCGAGATGCGAGAAGCGAGAAGGCTAATCGCCCTATGCAAAATGTTCCCTTTTATTCCACGCAAATCAAAAGGTGTCATTAAGCAGAAAGCAACTGGGGAAAGAACAATCCCACGTTCTCTTCTGTAACTCATTGTCCTGGTGTTTGTGTTCTTGGTCCTTGCCAGGCTGACAGTAATGCTGTGAACAGTTCTTGCAATGAATGCCAAGGAATTGCCAGCAATTAATACCTGTGAATGTACTTAATATACTCATCTATTTTACAGTCGCGGCCAAGGGGAGTCCCTGTAATTTTGCTGCCTGAAGGCACTGAGTGACACCCCCCCACCATCCTCGTTATGCAGAATTGTGTTTTAATAAAGCTGCTGTAAATTGATATACTATGGTGTGGCCCCACACTGACAGATTTGTATCACCTGCGGAGGAGTCAGGCAATAAAGAATTGAGGCAGCAGGTTTAGGCTGTGTACAGGCCAATAGATATATCTGCAGATCAGTTTACATTCGCCCGCCCAGTTACGCTGTCAATCACATCGCCTTATCTGTCAAATCTGGATTTATGCTGCTATGTATAGATGTAGGTGCACAACTTAGCATTAATCCATGGATCAACAGGGCCTAGTTTGAGCAGTACAGGCTGATGGGTACTGTTCACTTGCCCCTTCATAGCTAATGAACATCAGAGCCGGCCCTAGGCATAGGCAAACTAGGCAAATGCCTAGGGGCATGCAGCTCATACAACTGCGCCAGCAGCCTCAGGCATTATGTGCATAAGGTGCACTACTGTGCTGCGTAACATGTATAAAGGGCACTACTTTGTGTTGCAGTGAGAATAAGAAGCAATAATGCTTGGTATAATGTGAATTAGGTGCAATACAGTGTAGTGCAATGTGAATAAGGAGTTATACAACACAATGTAATGTGAAATAGGAGCCACATGATGTGGTGTAATGGGAATAAGGAGCAATACAGTGTGGTGTAATGTGATTAAGGAGCAATACAGTGTGCTGTAAAGTGAATAAGGAGCAATACAGTGTGGTGTAATGTGAATAAGGAGCAATACAGTGTGGTGTAATGTTAGTAAGGAGCAATGGGTCATGGGCAAAACTAGCAACAGTTCTAGGGGGCAGCAACCAAAATATATCCTAGGGCAAATTAGCTAGGGCCAGCTCTGCTGAACAGTGCATAGACCCCATTGCTACCTGAGTTTTGTTGATCACCATGTGCACATAACCAGTATACTAGGAAACTGTAATGTCACCTGTAAGAGGCAGTGGCCCCAGCCAGCACACAAACCCCTTTTTCTTTGCAGAGGTGGTGCCGAGTTGAATACAGGTGATCTGTCCTTGGGTCTCCAGTCTGGGTATGGTTATAGATGGGGCCCTGGTAATCAGACACCGGCCAATCCCACCCTGATATGTAACGCGTTTAAGATTTCTTCAGCAGGCCGGCGCTACCCACTCAGCAGCTCCTGCAAAGCAGGGAGGCGCCATGCTGAAAAGGTGCTGTCTCCCTCCCTGCTCTGCTAAAGCTGCCTCAGCCCTCACTGTCACTGCCTCCTGCACGCCACCCGCAGCGCCTGTCTGACAGCGGGCGGCAGTATGGAGAGGCTGAGCAGCTCCCTGCACCACGCACACACTGTCCTCCTCCTGAGACCTGCCCCCTCTTCCTCACAGACCATTTCGCTGAGGCATGTAGCGCTGTCTGTGAATGCCTGGATGACATGTCATGTCCGGATCCGCCCCCTACCTATTGCTCCCTGCGCCTGTCAATCAGCTTTCATTCAAATGACGAACAGGCAGCAGTGCCGCCTCCCCTTCCTTCCCTCTTCTCAGTGTGCTGTGCCAGTGCCACTGCCAGTCCTCAACACTCCGCCCCCTCTATCTCCTCCCCTCTTCTTCTATCTCCTCCTTCTGTCCCCTCCTTTCCCCCTCAGTCGCGAGAGGGGTGTAGTGGCGTCCTCAGCGTACTGCCTACGCAGATAGAAGAGGAGGGACTGCACAAGAGTTAAACAGCAAAAGAACAGTGAGCCTTTTATTATACATGTTTATAACAACTTTTTTAATAATTGTAGATTTTTTTAATATTAATTTAAACACTTTTTAAATAATGGTCTGGGTTATGTGCCTAAAGGTGGCCATTCATGCTGCAATATCAGCGTGCGATGCAATGTGCGCTCCCGCGGGCATCACATCGCACAGTACAAAAAGTATGTGCTACACATACTTTTTGTACTGCTTTCGGATCGCATCGCACACACATTGCATGCATGCCGTGCGATGCGATCTAGCCCATAACGTATGCGATTCTCGCAGCGTGTATGGGCACCTTTAGTGCCTGCAACATTTTGCGGACACAGCACTGAGATGGTGTATCCATACATCTACATGCACCCGAGATCCTCCATAGGATCGCATGTTGCATACGCTCTCACAATCGGGCTGCAGCTTGTTGCAATGGCAATGTGAAAGGGCGCAAAATTTATGGTTTGCAGGAGGGCGCCGAACACCCTAGCACCGGCCCTGGCTCCACCTACACCCCCTGGCTACTCCACTGTGCACAGTCGCAAGTCTCACTCCAATAAGCACATTAAGAATGTGGTGGAACAGGAGAGTCACAGCAGGGATTTGAATGGCATATGGTGGATTAGGAGAGTTACAGCAGGAATGTGCAGGGGATATGGTGGATCAGGAGAGTCACAGCAGGGATGTGTATGTAATATGATGAAACAGGAAAGTCACAACAGGATGTACATGGTGGGATATGGTGGAATAGGAGAGTCACAGCAGCAAGAATGTGCAGGGGAAATGGTGGAATAGGAGAGTCACAGCAGCAGGAATGTGCAGGGGATATGGTGGAATAGGAGAGTCACAGCAGCAGGAATGTGCAGGGGATATGGCGGAATAGGAGAGTCACAGCAGCAGGAATGTGCAGGGGATATGGTGGAATAGGAGAGTCACAGCAGCAGGAATGTACTGGGGATATGGCGGAATAGGAGAGTCACAGCAGGGCCGGCCTTAGGCATAGGCCAACTAGGCAATTGCCTAGGGCATTTGGAATGCCTAGGGGCATCAGCAGCTTCTGCTGATTAAAATGATATGCAGCATGCCTATATTCTGTGTGTGAGTGAGGCCATTCCCCTTCCCAGCAAGAACACACCCCTGTTTGGGCTGTGCACAGAATGTGTGCACTGTTTCTATTTAAAATATTGCGGGTATGATGAGGGTTGATGGTGCTGGGAAAGGGGAGCAGGGTCAGAGGCAAAACTAGTGGCGGTGCTAAGGGGCGCAAGCCAAAATCTTGCCTAGGGTGTCATTTAGGCTAGGGCCGGCTCTGAGTCACAGCAGCAGGAATATGCAGAAGATATGGTGGAATAGGAGAGTCACAGCAGCAGGAATGTACAGGGGATATGGCGGAATAGGAGAGTCAGTGGCGTAGCTAAGTTTCGGGCGCCCCCCCCCCCCCGCCGCCACCCCGCCAATCACCCGCCGCCCATGCAACCCCCCCCCCCCAATCCCCCGCAGCCTTACCTATCGCGCTGGTCCCGGCGGCTCCTTTCTTCTGCTGAGGACAACCACAAAATGGCCGCCCCCATACAGCAGACAGTTTCAGAGAACTGTGTGCTATATGGGGGCGGCCATTTTGTGGTGGTCCTCAGCAGAAGAACGGAGCCACCGGGACCAGTGAGATAGGTAAGTCTGCGGGGGATTGGGGGGGTGTGTGTGTGTGTATGTAACTATAGCACCGCAGCCCCCGGCGCCCCCCCCCCCCGCGGTGGCGGGGGCTGCGGTGCTATAGTTACGCCACTGAGGAGAGTCACCGTAGCAGGAAAGTGCAGGGGATTTGGTGGAATAGGAGAGACACAGCAGCAGGAATGTGCAGGGGATATGGCGGAATAGGAGAGTCACAGTAGCAGGAATGTGCAGGGGATATGGCAGAATAGGAGAATCACAGCAGCAGGAATGTGCAGAAGATATGGCGGAATAGGAGAGTCACAGCAGCAGGAATGTGCAGGGGATATGGTGGAATAGGAGAGTCACAGCAGCAGGAATGTGCAGGGGATATAGCGGAATAGGAGAGTCACAGCAGCAGGAATGAGCAGGGGATATAGCGGAATAGGAGAGTCACAGCAGCAGGAATGTGCAGGGGATATAGCGGAATAGGAGAGTCACAGCAGCAGGAATGTGCAGGGGATATAGCGGAATAGGAGAGTCACAGCGGCAGGAATATGCAGGGGATATAGAGGAAAAGGAGAGTCACAGCAGCAGGAATGTACAGGGGATATAGCGGAATAGGAGAGTCACAGCAGCAGGAATGTGCAGGGGATATGGCGGAACAGGAGAGTCACAGCAGCAGAAATGTGCAGGGGATATAGCGGAATAGGAGTCACAGCAGCAGGAATGTGCAGGGGATATAGCGGAATAGGAGAGTCACAGCAGCAGGAATGTACAGGGATATAGCAGAATAGGAGAGTCACAGCAGCAGGAATGTGCAGGGGATATAGCGGAAAAGGAGAGTCACAGCAGCAGGAATGTACAGGGATATAGCAGAATAGGAGAGTCACAGCAGCAGGAATGTGCAGGGGATATGGCGGAATAGGAGAGTCACAGCAGCAGGAATGTGCAGGGGATATAGCGGAATAGGAGTCACAGCAGCAGGAATGTGCAGGGGATATAGCGGAATAGGAGAGTCACAGCAGCAGGAATGTACAGGGGATATAGCGGAATAGGAGAGTCACAGCAGCAGGAATGTACAGGGATATAGCAGAATAGGAGAGTCACAGCAGCAGGAATGTGCAGGGGATATAGCGGAAAAGGAGAGTCACAGCAGCAGGAATGTACAGGGATATAGCGGAAAAGGAGAGTCACAGCAGGAATATGAATAGGATGTGGTGGATCAGGAGATTCCTACAGTATGTATGGGATCGATTTACTAAGTCTTGGATGGATATAACGGGGGTGAATCTTGTTGACTTGACAATATTGCCCAATTCAGACAGGTGGCATCTCAGGCGCTCGGTAAACTGCGATAATCCCATCTTACTGAGCCAACCTGAATCGGGCCCAAAGTACCAGCTAATCAGACCCTAACTGCCACGTTTCAGACTGTTTGGAAAAAAACAAGGAGCTGATTGGCTGGTACATTATCTCCATCGAAAGAGGAGAGAACAATCAGACCCGTGTATGAGCTGATAGTCATAAATACAGCCTGAAAAGCATTACACAGCACGCGCTCAGGATCTGAGCGGAAGATGCACTGCTCATGTGACACATGCAGGAGACTTCCGAGATTTCCATTTGCTTTAGCTGTTTTCCTCCTTGCCCTAAAGATATTTTAAAAAAGCAGGAAAACTCCATGAGTTAATCCTGAAAAAAAAAAAACATTGTAGAAAACACCGGAAACACTGCTCATGTGATGGGAATGGATCATATGGTCAACTTAAAGATGGCCAACAGTCATTAGGTTGACACCACTAGGTCGACATACTGCAAGGTCGACATGGGATAAGGTCAACAGGTCATTAGGTCGACACAAGCATTAGGTCAAAAAAGGTCGACAGTCAAAGGGTTTTTCACAGTTTATTTGACCCGGATGTCAACACAGTCGACATGAACACAGGATTAGGTGCACCGCATCACTTCTCATGGATTGCATTGCTTCAGGCACTGTGCCTTGCTGCGATCGGCACTGTGCCGAGCGCTATTTTATTCTCCCACCACGCCGTAGTGGATGGTAGGGCATGAAATACCGCCCGTCGGCACATGTCGGCTCAAAAAACAGTGAAAAACACCATGTCGACCTTTTCACTGTCGACCTAGGCCATGTTGACCTAATGCTTGTGTCGACCTAATGGCCTGTCGACCTTGTCCCATATCAACCTAGACCCATGTCGACCTTGCAGTCTGTCGATCTAGTGGTGTCGAACTAATGACTGTTGACCATCTTGTCACATGGGGACCATCCGTATCACCATGTGACAATGCCTCTAGCCTTTCAGGGCATAAGATAAATATTGTTATGAATCCCAATAGCTCATAGGTGAATACACAGGTAAATAATAGCAATTATTTTTCTAGATGCCCACCAACAATTCCATTTGGCGCAGTACATTTAAGCACGGTTGGCACAGACAGAAAGCAATATATATATATATATTTATACACATACACACACACACACACACACACACACACACACACACACACACACATATATCATCTTACCAGGCGGTAGAAGTCTGAAAGGACATCAGTGTTGGACTAACAGTATCTCCCTTTAAAGTGTGTACGGCATGTGACATTTGCGGGTGAGTCTGTGCTTGGCAAGGCTCCTGTGCCGCCTTGTCCCACTGCCTCTGTCCTTGCCTCATCCATTTGCCTTGGATGCCCCACCTCGCCAGATACATCTTACAGATGTCATAGTTCATTGCTGAATAATACAAAAGATCCAGGACCAGCAGGACCACCACAAAGAATCCATAGATCCAGACTCCGACCAGAGCACTGTAGTTGCTGTGATAAATACAACAAGTTGAAGTTACAAATATGAAAGTATAACACACATAAAAGCATAAAAAATAACAGAAAAAAGAACTGGTATAAAAGTCTACAAAACTCTTATCTGTCCCGGTGAAGGCGCAATAGGTGTGACTTTAGGGAATTGTCCCCTTGCGCCGACGGTCAGGGCTTGTGATTTGTTTCACACATGTGGAAGGGAATCTTAAACCACTTTATCTTCCCAAGGAAAAACAAATGTTCCTTCCGAATTGGCGTAGCCGGCAGGATTCCGCTCCTAAAGGGTCATTACTCTGCTAACTCATAAATGTGTATTTTATGTAAGGGGAGAAACTCTGAAAACCATGAAGTATGCAACCCGCAGCTATAATGCAGAACGTACATGTTATTGTTAGGCCTCCAAAATTTGGAAAACATTTTTTACTGCCACATCCTCTTATGAACCACATCGTACAGAGATTATAGGCCTAATTCAGGATACATGCACAGACCCTGGGATCGAGCATCGCAGAAATCATTCAATGGTAGCCAAATTTGGAAACCAGGTGGTTTATGAAGCAATATGGCTGTAATTGTCTGTTCTGTGTAACAGTTATTACTCATATTGGAGCGGTTTACTGTTTCGTACCGTCAAATCGACTACATCGCTCAGTGTGTAAGGGTGGTTGCGAGCTCCCGCGCACAACAAACCTAGCGATTTGCTAACGACCTTGTTTATGCTAATGAAGGACAGAACATGATTGTTCCATCTTTCATTAAACTCATTCTCTTGTGTACAGACAATACTCACTCAAGGGCGTTCGCTCCAAGGTTGGAACGAATGGCCGACGCACCATTGTGTACCTACAGTACCGTCTCTGACATTGCAATGGTGCAAATCTGTAGTAATATTCTTTATTTTTGTTTGCGAACAATATTCATTTATCAGAGATCATTTTGTAACACGGGAAATTACACAAACTCTAGTTTTTACTGTATAGAATAATCCCTATTTCCCCACCAACAAAATGCCTGCAGAACCCATACTAACAAGACAAGAAGGATAAATGTACTATTTACCTAAACATGTAGGGCAATTATTTATTACACCATCTCCCACCTCAGCTATTGTAACCTTTAATCTCTCCTTTACCTGACCTCCATCACTGGCTACCTTTCCTTAACCAGATACATATTAAGCTACCCGTAAGCCCACTCAAAGCAAATGCTTGGAAAGCTAGTCTGCTACCTTGTGATTGCCTCTGTGTTTGTGCATGTTTGAGAGAGACAGAGATGTAGTTTCACCAACAGATGGCAGTGTTTCGGAGACACATGGACACTACACATATATAGATGACAGTAGCCACGTACCCAATCTCTCCGACTCCTCCCAAACCTTCAACATTGCCTTAGTCCACACTCCCTATGTCTGTGTCCAAACGTCCCGGGTCCTCGATGATGGCCACCTTCCCCTACAAAGGTGCATACCAACCTGCATGGATTCAGCTGTGGCCTGAAGCCGTACCCACTCATTAAATCCCAAAAGCCCTCCTCACACTCTCAATTCATGCCCTCTGTCCTCTCTTCAGGTGAGATGGCCCCATGACAACCAATCACATTCTAGATTTTATTTTACATAATATACTAGATAAAGGACAGCTTCAAGCTGATTGGTTGAGATGGGAAACTTCTTCATGTCCTCTAAAGAACATTTGATACATTTCCCCCTTTCCAACAACATCTTTTTTTTTTTTAATGGTTTTTATTTGATACTTTTAAAATTCCTTTCCAACAACATCTTAATGCAAATGTAACAATTATTTTGTGGTACGGACAAGTGCTGGTTATGAAATAAATATAAGAGTTTGGCAAAGATAGAATCTTGTCTTCAAATTTCCAACTGCTTACAAAAAATGAGTAGACCTGGCTTTGGTGGATCGAATCTCCTCATATAATACGAATTATAGAGGGGAGGAGGGGTGAGTCATTGACCACAGCTCAGCTCAGTTCAGCCAAACCAGAGAAGATGGTTGAGTCCTTAAATACTGTAATTTCTAGAAGTGTCCTTACCAGAACTGTCAAAAGGAAACCAGACTTGGTTAGATATTGCCCAAGATAAACTATTTAGCATGCTACCGGTACACTTTTAAGCAGGCAGAAACATGGTCTGGGGGTGTGGGAATTGTGTGTTGTTCCTACAAGATAGGTTTGGCTGAGATCTTTACTTACTGCTTTCAGCCAAGGGTGTAACTACCAGTTTTCGGGCAAATTATAGCTGCCACCCATGTTGTACTATGGTTCTTTTCATTTGTGCGGTCTCCTCATTAACCCTCCTGTTGTGTGACCACTAAAACAGCCAGGGCTTCATTCTGAACACCAGTGTTCCCTTCCTCTCCGAGTGGGAATCGGGGAATCCCTATTTACAGATGTTGCCAAATACACGAAGCCCCATGCTACTGGAATTTCTGCCAAGCAACGTAATCGCGCAAATTAAATAATTGGATACAACAAAGTGGCTTCATGAGGCTGCGCGGATCCATTTGATATATAGCAAGGTCAACACCATATGGTATGTTAAACAAAAATATGCGGAACGATAGAATAAAAGTAATCTAAGGACATTACCGGGGCTACTGTCTTTCTGTTAAAAAGCATGTGGAAATCTGTGCACATGCTAACATGGGCCATGAGAGTGGTTGGCTGGGATGGATAAAAGGTAGCCAGGCCTTCCTGAGCATCTGAGCGGGGGCTGGACTTCCCTAGGAGCCACACCCCCGAGGTGCAGCTTCAGGGCTTGTCGGTGCAACAGCTGCACTGCAGCTCTGTGTGTGCATGCTTATTCTGGCATATTAACTTTGGTTGGGTCCTTACTTAGGCGCATGCGCAACCGTCTGCATCCCCACTTGCGTCTGGTTCCGATTCACCTTCATAAATCATAATATTCCCGATGACACCACACAATGATGTAACTTACATTACACTGCGCAGCTCTGGTTGTTCTGATGTTACTAAACATTTCATGTAGTTCTAGTAATAATAATAATTGCTGTAATGCTGCAGATTTACATTTAAAATTATGACTGTGGCACAATAATTTTTTTTTTTTTCGGTCACGGTCACATCCAACGTGAAAACCGCCAATTAAGTCTGGAGCTAAAACAAACAGCTATTCTCAATGAATACAATCCACAACAATTTATTAATCCCCCCAGCCTGTAGCTTCCCCATCTGCTCCCTGTAAATAACATCTGTCTCTCATAGAGAACTCATTCACAGCTGATAGGACGGAACAGAGCTCCTATTACTGCAGGGAACAGAGCGGAGAGTACACTGACAGGACTTCATTATTAACTGAGATATGCTGCCCACATTGATTTAAATCAGTGGTGATCTATTAGGAGTTTATTCGGGGATTGTGATTGGAGACTGCTCAATGGATCTTGTGCATAATTGCTCTTTATGAAGATTTATGGAGCATTTTGGAGCATACTGTAGCCATCGATTGCACACAGACGCCAAAGGTCTGGGACACCCTGAGAGTCTAGCATTATGCTGATTAGTCTCTGATTATGATGATGGCGCCTGCAGTGTTCAATGCGCTGTACGCATAATAAGTAAGTGTTTACGCCAAGTCAAACTTGCCAGCTCTCAAATCCCTGGGAGCTTTCCCTGACTCCCAGGAGAGCAGGAAGCACACCCAGAATCTGCCCAAATCCTTAACAAAGGGAGTGGGAATGAGGTATGTAATTCACTGTGTATTGCAGTATCATGGCTCCGCCTTACTGCAGTTTAGGGGTGTGTGGAGGTGTGTCTGATTATGTAAAACACTTAGCCACACACCTGAGTAACACTGTCAAATTCCTTGTGTGTCTGATAATGTGCCACCTTGCCACCACACCCCCAACTTGACAACTGAGCAAATTGGCCACATTTTATGGGTTGTCACATTTTATGGAGGAAAATACAATCTTATGGTGTTGACCTATTACTCAAAATGGTAAAACTGGGGCACAAATTAGCCCTACTCACAATACACCCAAATAGCAACCAGGACAGCCCAAATCACCTCCGTATTACCAAGAGACTGAACCTTTTCTCGCTCTCCGAATCGATCTAATAATTGGAACCACCTTGCCGTACCCCTGACTAACATTGTCAAGTTGCCGATGTGCGGGGGTGTGCCCGATAATGTAAACCACCTTGCCACGCCCCTGACTAACATTGTCAAGTTGCAGTTGTGCAGGGGTGTGCCCGATAATGTAAACCACCTTGCCACGCCCCTGACTAACATTGTCAAGTTGCAGTTGTGCAGGGGTGTGCCTGATAATGTGAACCACCTTGCCACACCCCTTAGTAACATTGTCAAGTTGCCGATGTGCAGGGGTGTGCCTGATAATGTGAACCACCTTGCCACACCCCTGAGTAACATTGTCAAGTTGCCGATGTGCGAGGTGTGCCTGATGAAATGGACCACCTTGCCACGCCCCCGACTTGACAACTGTGCAAATGTGCCACACTTTATTGGGGAAAATGGCTATCTTACAATCTTATGTTGTTGGCCTATTACTCACAATGGTAAAACTGGGACACAAATTAGCCCTACTCACAATACACCCAAACAGAATCCAAGACAGACCTTTTCTTGCTCTCCAAATAGGGACAGCTCTGCCAATATACGCTCTTTAGCCTTAGAGGTAAATTTACTCAAGCCTCTAAAAATGAAAAGAGGTGATGTTGCAACATGGCAACCAATCAGGTTCTGTCGATCATTTCTCTATTGCATCCTAGAAAATGATAGACAGATGCTGTTTGCTTGATAGGGGCAACACCACCTCTCTTTGTTTTTTTTTTAAAGATTTAGTAAACTTAAAAGCATTTGGGCCAGATGCACTAAGCTTCAAAAGTAATAAAATGCAGAGTGATAAACAATAAACCAATCAGCTACTGTCTGACATTTTTTAAACCCAGTCTGTGACATGGAAGTTAGGAGCTGATTGGCTAGCTGTTTATCACTCTCCATTTTATCAGGTTTGAAGCTTAGTGCATCTGGCCCTTTTTCCACTAAGCTTTTGCAGGTGTTATCGCCTGACAAAAACTCTGATATGGTGGGTGACTGTGCTTCACCGGGAAAGAAAGATGCAGAAATGCAGTATGAGAGTGGTGGATTGCTGAAGACTAAACAGGTATTTGTCCTGAAAACACTAACTGGATGGAGGCCATTTTGGAAGCACAAAATGGCCGCTCTGCAAAACCAAGTGTGAACCCTCTGGTGTGCTCTTTCACTGTGACACATATTTGTGTGAGGTAAGAAATCCTTAATTGTGTGGGAGCAGCAGTTTGCACATGCATAAATGATGGAGTCTGGACTAGTCTAGATTAATGATGTACCGGAGTACGCACCCCAGATTGCCTCATTCTATTGGTCAGTGAAGAAACGAGAGTTCTATTTGAAAAGCTAGCTTAGAACAAAGTGCGCCTGCTGTATTTACCGAGTTCATGCTGAAGGCAGCCTGTTCATTCACAAGTGATATCATTGAGGTGCAACGTACGTCGGTGATGTCACTCATCCACAGGGAAAAGAGTATTGGTTCTGCTCCAAGTAATTGATCCTCTACACACTTGAGTACTAAGCAAGTACAATAGTGATCTGTATATCTTTCGCCACTGGATAGAAAAACCTGCTATCGATGCAATTTACTAAGATATCCCCGGAAAAGCTGAGTATCCCTCACCAATCTGGTCTTATTGTTTTGCCGGGGGAATCAAACGTCCGTTTCACCACTGCACAATTCAACCGTAAGCACTGACTGGGCTTGAGGTTCCTCTGTCCTAAATAATTCCAAATAAATTATTAAAATTATCTAGAGAACTATTTTTTTAAAGAGCATCATATGAACAAAATTCCTATTTGAATAAAAAAAAATTCAAAAATATTCAGAAGATGTCCAAAAGTCAGTAGTACTGTTGCAACTTCCTATAAATGGGGTTCCCCATGCTTTGGTGCTAGCGGATTGGGTGTAGCCCTATCTACGACAACAGCAGACGTTTTCTCCACGGACATGTTTTTTTTAATGTGCGTAATAAATAGAGATTTGCATCCTACGGTTCTTCTGAGTTTTAACTTGAAACGAAAGTAAATGCTGTTCGTGCATAAGATACCCAACCGCGAAGCGTGACAGAGATAATTAGCCCATTGAGGAAAGACTGACGCAGCCCTAAACTTTCTGAGTTAACGGAAAATTTCCGTCTTCAGAGCATTTAGAATTGTCAGATATGCAGCAGAACCAGGTTTGTAAATGATGAAGGAGACGTTCTCCTAGTGGATCCTAGTTATAAAGGGTTACTTCATGTAAGTCGGTAGATGAAAGCGCAGTCACAGAAACAGCTAGTGCAGGAGCGCTCCTACTTGTTATTTAGACTCCGCACAGTTGCCATGGCGATGGCCTAATGGATGGATTATAGATTTATTTATAAATGGTATTAATTGGATTCCGGAATTGAAATGGAAATCAGCCGCTGTACGTCCAGGCGAAGGTTCCCTTTATCTACATATGAAGCAGCGACGCTTGATTCGCAGCTGAGCGACTGTCAGGTTCATTGTTAGCAGAACAATAGGCAGAAGGACTTGTTTGATCTATACCCTTTTCATCTTATTTCTTTTTCTCTTCTTCGCCCTGCGCCGGGGCTCCGGTTTCTAAACTTATGAGAGGTGAGCGCCATTTCCATAACAATTGCCTCGGTTCGCATGTGTCCAAGAAATTTTTAAGCACCCCCGGTCATAGCGCCGGTTCTCCGCCTCGGAGAAAAACAACCGCTGATGCACAAGGCTTGGGTGACCAGTTCCACAAATAAATAAAATACTAAAAATATATATATATAAAAAAAAATGGAATGCTCATTGAGGTGCTCTCTCTGTATTGCATAGCAGGTCAGGCAACTGATCTCTGTGTTGTATCTCTTATAAAATAGGCTAGAATTGTCACTCTGTGAGTGTGTGTATAATGCTGGGCGGAGTCAAGGTGAAACTCCGCCCAGCGCTATACACGCAGCATTATACACACAGATCTGGCCTATTATATAGGAGAGAGGAGAGATAGGAGACAGACAGTACATAGGGAACTGGTTCCCGCACTGTGCGCAGTGGCTCCCTGGGGTGCCGCAGCAGTGTCACAGGGGAGCCAAGCTGGTCTACTGGCACGGAGGCTGGGCTACATGACTGCTGTGCTTCAGTGGACTCGGCAGGGGGTGGGGCTTCACAGGACTTGGGGCGGAGCTAGGAGGGATCACTCTGACACACCCAAGGCAGCCCTCTCACAATCAGTACCTCACCTAGTCACCCTCCCCCTTTAGACACCCGGTGGGGTGAACAACTAACTACACGAGCCTCTGCTGGCTGGGGTTACTCAATTTCGGACACTATATCTGCCGGGGGAAATAGCGGCGGCCACCTATTCATTGCTGCCGTTTCTGACAGCATTGAAGGAAGATTCCGACAAAACAGATCCGACTTAAAACAAGTTGGATCTGTTTCATCAGAAATCTGCGGCTGTTTTTGTTGACACGTCTGCTTTCAACACTCGGTAGCCGGAACATTGAATTCCGGCTGTCGAGTGTCTGTCGATGTGGAGCAAAAACGGCCTGACTGTTGGGACGTTCTGACAGTCGAAATCCCGAATACCTTCCATAGTAGTAAATAGAATACTCTTTAATACATAGTAGTCAAAAGAAGGTTCCCTTTTGTATAGTAAGCACCAAAATCAGCGGCGTAGCTTTGTTTGGGGCGCCCCCCGCCGTTAATGGGAGGGCGCCCCCCTCCCCGCTCGTCCGTTCGTCCCCCCTCCCCCCATTGCCGCATGCTTACCTGTCCGCACATCCCGGCTCCCCTCCTGGCTTCAATAAATTCTATGCAGACGGACCACGATAAAATGGCCACCCCCATACCACAGACAGTTTCAGAGAACAGTCTGCTTTATGGGGCGGCCATTTTATCGTGGTCCGTCTCCTTAGCATTGATTGAAGCCAGGAGGGGAGCCGGGACGCGCGGACAGGTAAGCATGCGGGGGATGGGGGGCGGGGGGATTACTATAGCACCGCAGCCCCCCCGGCGCCCCCAGAAGCACAGCGCCCCCCCGCGACCGCGGGGGCTGCGGTGCTATAGTTACGCCACTGACCAAAATGTTTTCTGTTATATCGTATGCAGTAGTAGTCATCAATAGAATGCAATCTGTATTGAAGAGCAGTTATTAGAAGGCTCTCTGTATTGTAGTCTACTTTTCAGCTTGGGCTGTGTTGTGTATGCTTTCGACTCTTTGATATGATCATTTTTCATACATTTAATTATCTATGCAGATAAGAGGATTATCCTTACAAGAACTATGACTGACACACTGGCTGGGATCTATCCTGAATGTCATTATCCACCTCCAGTAACACGGAGAGAGGCTCAGTCACTTACTTATGCATATACCCATCTGCACCCATAGTGAGATTCATCTGCATGACGGTCTGGAACTCTGTCTCATTGCAGCAGTATTTGAAGACTGTGTTGTTATGGTGACAGCACAAGATGTAGGACTTGTTGTCTGAAAGGCGAGGACAGTGGAATCCAAAGTGATATCGTCCTTTGTGGTCTGTGTACGGCTCGCAAACTCTGAAGTGCGCTGAGGAGGCTGTGGGATAGAACAGTGCTGTTAGCAATGCTTCAAGCAACATACATACATACATACATACATACATACATACAATGTCTAGCAATATACATACATACAATGTCTATAGTATTAATACAACAAATCATTAACCCACAGAGTCCATTGGTCCATTTTTGATAAGAAATTTCGACAGATTCCCTTGAAACTGAGCACAAGGTGTAAACACTGTAATCGCTGAGGACAAGGAGCCCAAAAAAACCTTCTGAGCCTGGGGTAAGGATTAGGTGCAGTCTGCACTAAGATAATCGGTGTCCTTTCCCATACCATATACTTATACTGTGCTAAGATTCATCTGCTTCCATACACTAGTGGGCCAGATGTATCAAGCTTCAAAAAGTGATAAAATGGAGAGTGATCAACAGCCAGCCAATCAGCTCCTATCTGCCATGTTAAAAGCTGGGTTTGAAAAATGACAAGTAGGAGCTGATTGGCTGGCCGTTTATCACTCCAGTTTTTTTGAAGCTTGATATACTGGCAGAGTCTGCCTACTCCTGCTACAGAATAAAACTCTATAATACTTGACAACTTTTCTGGACTTTCCAGGAGACTCCCATATGTTGGGGTGCTCCCTGGAACAATGGGCCAGCCTCTCAGATCCCACGCACTTCCCCAGGGAAGAGGGCAGTAGGGCTTGATGATGTGTTTCGCAGTGAATAAAGTGATGGAGGTCCCACCGCGAGTGTATCACAGGAGGGACTTATTTGGCTGCCTGCTTCAAGTGGTCCCACCCAAGATATGGAGGTGTTGCCCATAGCAACTAATGGAATTTTAACAATAATTTTATAGAATGTAGAATATTACTAATAGCGATAAGCTAGTTAATCAAGTTCTGCAGTCTCGTGTTCAGTCGTGGAGACAACGAACCTCTCAAGAAGAAATAGAGACCATTTACTGAGGGCAGTAAGAGGTTGGGACATATATTTATCCGGAAGAATAAAATCTAGAATGCTGTATATGGTCTGCACTACTAGCATCTATCCTTTACTAAGTCTCATCTTGCCACAACACTGCACTGGAAGGTAGACAAGAAATATATAGACGGCCAGTAGGATAACACCAGATGGTGGATGGTCAACAGGTCTACCAGGTATTCTTGAAGGAGAAGATTCCTTCTGCTTGGATTGGCAGTCCACGGGAAAATCGCCCAAATGGGTGTAAAACGCTCAGTGTGGATGCACCCTAACACTTTAGCCTATCACTAGTACTGGGCCTTGGGGTGGCTAATTTGGTGGTGTCCCGTGCAGCAGACTTTGGGCTAGATTCTCTAAGCTTCAAAAGTGATAAACTGGAGAGTGATAAAAAGCCAGCCAATCAGCTCCTACCTGCCATGTCACAGACTGTGTTTGAAAAATGTCAGACAGGAGCTGATTGGCTGGCTGTTTATCACTCTCAGTTTTTTTTTTCACTTTTGAAGCTTAGAGAATCTGGCCCTGAAACCTTAGTGTGATAGACCCACCATATGAGGTCACCTTGACGCTGATTGGTGGGTCGATATTTGTTGACCAAAAAGCGTGCCAAGCTTCTCGACTTTGCTCTGCGATAGATTGCATTGGAATTGCTTTTTACTATGGAGTGTACATTTACACTTTGTTCTTTCTGTGTGGAACTACAAGTCTCAGCAAGATAGCAGCTCTCACTATGCTTGGAATTAGGACCTGCAGTGCAAACCCCCGTAAGGTCAAAAGGACAACATTTAAATTGTCGAAATGGTCAAAAGAGGTCAAAGGGCTAAGGTTAGAGTTAGACACTTGGGGGAGGTTTAGAGTTGGGCTGCGTTAGGCTTACGCACCGGGCGTGGGTTAGGTTTAGGGATTAAAAAAAAAAAAGATATGTTGTCCTTTTCTGTGTCAACTTTTGGCCATGTCAACTTAGGTCAATGTCGACCATTTAAGTATCGACCTTTTGACCCTGTCGACCATCTGTCAACCTATTGACTGTCTACTTATGTAATGTCTCTCTTCTAATCCACATCCTTCTTTCCGCTGGTGTCTACTATTTACTAACCGTCTACATCACCCGTCAACAATAAGAACATATAATTGTCGGGATCATTATAAGACAACACTAAAAATAAATAGGGAGAAACAAGAAAGGTTTGTTGCAATACTAAATGGACTCTTATGATCTGTATCTGACAACGTATTTGGTCATACGTCAGTGATTATTTATATAACGTTTGTATAATGGATCTTCAGTGTTCGCTAATAAGAGATAACTCGCAGGATGACCCAGAAGTTCATCCAGATTACACACAGCCGGCGTGCATGTGTCGGTAGAACTGGATCGGGTCCACGGAACATTCTTGGCCCGAACTTCAACTCCGGTTCCCACATCCTATCTACTGACTCACATCAGTGGGGCTACTGGAAACATCTCGGTCACCGACTGTACAGAGACAGGAAGGTGTAATGTAAGACACATGTGGAACGATCGAGATGATGAACCGTCATCAGGCTGAGGGAACATGTGGCAGAAGGAGACACTGTTATGAGTCCTGTATGAGTCCATGTGGTGTTGTAGAATTTAGAACAAGAGATAAGATACAAAAGGGAATAATGTTAGAAGATCGGAGTAATCTGTGTAACACCGAACATAAAGGGGAAGCCCTGGCGATGGAGTCTAGAAGTTGACCCAATGAGCTTCTAACCGTCATTTCAAAGACTGTGTTAGATAAATGGCACAAGCTGATTGGTTGCTTTGGGTGACATCTCCACTTTATCTCTGTCCAAGGCCCTCCCCCATTGACGGTGCACTTGGTTATTGTACATAGTGGTTGGTTCTAGAAAATCTTAAAAAACGATTGACAAATAATATATTCATTAAATCAGTTTGATTACCTATACCTACATATGTATGTGTATTTTGTACTCCTTCACCCTCCGGATAGCCACCAACCAGCTTCTGTCTTTATAGACACTGGCTGTAACATGGCAGTTAGGAGTGGATTGGCTACTTTATCTCTCTCCACTTTGGGATGGCAGAGGTCCAATGACGGATAGTTTCGCAGTCAAGAACCACTACTGATTTTTCAACAGCGGTCAGAAATCATCTACCATTGACAGCAGAACCTTCTGGGGAAAACCCTATGTTTTGTAGCATGGAGACTAGCCACACCCATCAAAGGGGGTGTGGCATGTGACCACACCCACTTGGAAACAACTGGATTTAAAGCTTTCAACACAGTTTACTTGAAAATGAATAAGCCCAGGTGGAGCTCAGGATAATTCAGTGCACTACCAGTAACCCAATGACCACAGAGGAGTTATGGGTTTCCAGATGTTATAAGTTTACTAGGTTACCACCTGAGAGCGGTGCCTACGGCGCACATGCTGGGATCTCTCACTCTGGACGCAAACTCCACGTACTTGTAAGTGCGGCGTTTAAGCACCTAGCGCCCATGGGTGCCAGCCGGGTCCAGGAGAGGAGCCTCATTGGGGAAGGGGTTCCTGAAGAGATATTGGGGAGGGGCGATATCGGCAGTGCTGCGCTGATAGGTTATAGCCCCGATCTGTCACTGACTCCGCCCAGCGTTATACACACACTCACATGAGTGACAGATCTGGCTAAATATATAGGAGATATATAATATATAGATCTGTTTCACAACAATATAAGGAATCTTACAACTTTAAGTAACTCAAATGCCAGTATAGCTGTGCGATGTAAGGATGTCTGTTTATGGCTGCTGAATATAAGTCATGTTCCATACACACATACGTCTATGATATGACCTTTACGGCGCGTTTCTGCAAATCGCGGAAATCAGTGACAACGTAATGATAGGATTTGTTGTCAAGTACCCTCTTGTGTCAAATTGTCCTCTTTGCCTTAAAGGATTAACCTACATGTCAGGGGATTGTAAACCCCTCTCCGTATAACATATAATAAACATCTGATGCACGCGGCCTGATCTCTGGCTATGACACAGTAATTGCCTACAACAGACGGAACACACTCACGCCCTCGTCCCACAATAACGCTGCTTCAAGAAGATTCAATAAGAGAAACTGTGGATATGTAAATGGCTCCTTATATCCACACAATAAAGCACAATAACAGTCATTGCTAGATAGCGAAAGGCCCCCCATCCACTATGCGATTCCAGCGGGTCGGGTGATATCGGGCCAAATAGCATGTGTCTGACGTCTGATCCCGTGAGCATCGGATCGGACCCGGAAATCGGACCTCCTTCCCGGTGGCAGGGAGCCAGGATACATTGCACACAGTAGGCACAGATGTACAGTATAAAGCGGGCTATGTACTAAATTTTGTAGAGAGATAAAGTGAACGGAGATTAAGTACCAGCCAATCAGCCCCTAACGGCCATGTTACGGCTACATGTGAAAATGTCATTTGGGTGGCTGGTGGGTTGGTAGTTTGGGGGCAGATCTATCAACCAGTGACATACTTGTTATCTAGGATCTAATTGGCTGGAGTGACATTTATAATTCACAACGAGTGATATAAAAAATATCACAGGTCAATAAATATTATCACTCTCCACTTTATCACTTATCAAGGCTTAGTACATCTGGCCCTTAATAAGGTTAGGAGATCCCTATGGGACTATGATGAACAATTATTGGTACTTGTGTAGTTTCACGGTGCCAGCATGGCGCCGTGCTACTTCAGGGTTCTACGCTCGCCACGAAATATGTCCAAAAAAGTAACTTAACTCCATGCCAACATGGATAGTTCATACCTCCACTATCCATGTTGGCATGGAGTTGATTTTAAATAGCGTGGCGAGCGTAGCGAGCCCCCGAGCCCGCAGCGTGGGCGAGCGAAGTGAGCCCCGCAAGTGAGCCCCGCAAGGCGCCGTGAAACTACACAAGTACCCAATTATCTAGCTGGTAAAGGTGAGGATTGATTTATGTATCTTCCACCCACAATTCAGTGGATAATGAGTATGTTTTTTTTTATTTTAGATTTTATGGCAGGGTTGGATTTATTTAGCAGGCCGCCCATAGGCACAACATTGTGTGCCCCCCAGTACCTGCTGCCCCATGACCCCCTGTCCCGTGATGGCCCCCCACAACCCCCCCCCCGCGCGATTTGTGGACCCACCCACAACCCCCCTATTTGCGATTCGTGGAACCCCCCCTTCCGCAATTCGCGGACCCCCCTTGACCCCCTCTCCTGCGATTTGCTGCCCCCCCCACGCGATTTGCGGGCCCCTCCGCAAATCGCGGAGGGGCCCGCAGGTGCCACCCATAGGCACGTGCCTCATGTGCCTAGTGGGAAATCCGGCCCTGCAGGGTTGCCTACTTTCCGGGAGAGGGCAGCCAGTTCAGTGAGGCAGGGGGGGCGGGGCCGCTGATGGGGCCGGTGGATCATCTGAAGTGGGGGCGTGGTCACCCCCCCCCCCTCGCCGTGCAGTGCCGGTATTTCAGGCATTGCACAGCAGGGGGGGAGGGCTACCAATACGCGATTCACGTAATTTGCTCCGACGGACCCCCCTGACAATTTTATTTTTAACACACCCCATCCAAATCTAACTCTCTCTGTCACATCTGCCCCCCTGCAGTGCAGTGTGGCTTTGCCAAAATGCATGTTTTGATAACCAAGCTAAACTGTTCACACTGGAGGGTTATTTTCTGTTCTTGAAACTTCTTCCATCAATCCTATTGGCTGACGAGTAGGAGCTGTCAGTCAGAGTACCAGCTGCCACTCATTGGGGGAAGGACCAATCAGAATGCTCCAAAAAAATTGCTAGAAGGATTTTGCTGGAAAAAACGAAAGCCTCAAAAGAGAACAATTTTCCGCCAGCTGTTTCTAAGGAAAAGGACAAAAGAACATCGTTCCGCGAGCACCATCGGAACGCGACGGCTTTGTTTCTCAATGTATTCCGACAAGCCTGACGTTTTTCATCTACTCTCCGCCGTATTATCCAAATGGGAAATGCAGCAGGCAGCAGCCACTGAATTAATTTTAGCGAGGAGAAAGGGGAACCATTTTTATTTTAATTACGAAGCCACACAATTAAATGATTCACACAAGAGAAAAGAGAATATTTCTTCTGTATGACTTAATAAGACATTAACCTACATGTAGCCCGCGGCTCTTTGTGGATCATAGAGGCCATTACTCACGACGACGGCTATTTTAGTACCGAGGTCTCCGCTCCTCATCTCCGATGTAAAGCCTGTGATACAATATGACTTCATACTACATTAGCTTCCAATGTTTTATGCTGCATCTTAACTTATTCTTAACTTATTTTTGACAGCTTCATGACTCGGGGCTCAAGAAAACAGTTTATGGTGTATGACATTTCCCAAACGGTCGGCCAGATTATCAGGGGAACGGGAAGAAAAACCTCTGAGATTGTTGGAAAGAAAAAATAAAATAAAGTTTCCCGGGAAATGGGTCATTAGGTCGACCCCTGAAATAGGTCGAAGTGGCTAAGGCCGAGTCGACACAAGCATTAGGTCGACAATGGAGAGGTCGACAGTCAAAAAATTGACAGACGTTTTCACGGTTTTTGTCCCGTATGTCGACATACTCAACATGGGCACTGTCAAGTGTACCGCGTCCCCTAGCATGGCTTGCTGCACTCGTCATGCTTCGGGCACGGTTGGCACACTATTTAATCCCCCCCGCCGCCATAGAGGATGGTAGCGAAGGAAATACCGCCTGTCGGCACGTGTCAGGTTTTTTTTTTTAACTCATGTCGACCTTTTGTGGACCTTCCAACCCTGTCGACCAGGGGCTGGCTGTCAACTTTTAACCTGCGGGGGAACTACAGGGCACCGGCCCATAATTAAAGGCTAAAATGGAGGTTTTCAGTACAAAAAAACCCCATATATATGGCATCTTATGTACTTACTTTATATACCTCTCTCACAGGGAAAGGGTGTGTGGCCACTCAAAAGGGGGCGTGTCCTTTACATTATGCCACACGGAATAGGCCAAAATTCATGTTATGCCACATGGAAGGGTCCAAAACTCACATTATGCTGCACAGTAGGAGCCCAAATTAACATTATGCCGCATGGAGTGGGACACAATGCAGGGACAGTGACGGCAGGGTGACACAGGGTGCTAGGGTGGGATAGAGAGAGGCAGGGCACTAGGGAGGGCAGAGACAGACGCAGAGCACTAGAGGCAGGGGCGTAACTACACACTGGGCTTTACTGCTCTCCGGCGCTGGGCTCCACGGACAGCGCAGGGTTCCACTGCTCCCTGGGCGGCGCCATCCTTCCCTTCTCCCTAGGCGGCGCCAGGCTGTACAGCTTCCTGGCCCTGGGCTCACCGCTCCCCGGTGCTCACCACAGCCTGAATAGCTTAGAAGGCGGCAGCGTGGCCACCACTGCCTGCGCTGCAATATTTAAATAAAAACTGAAAAGAAAAGATCAAGGGGGTGCAGGGGATAGCCTGCTGGGGCTCCGGGCCCCATAGCAATTGCATCCCCTGCACACTCTATAGTTATGCCACTGCCTAGAGAGGGTAGAGAGATGTAGGGCAATATGGAGGGCAGAGAGATGAAGGGCGCTAGAAAGGGCAGAGAGAAACGCAGGGCACAACAGAGAAGTAGGGTACTAAGGAGGGTAGAGAGACGCAGGGTGCTAGGAAGGGGAGACAGAAACGCAGTGCGCTAGGGAGGGCAGAGAGACGCGGCGCACAACAGAGAAGTAGGGTACTAGGGAGGGCAGAGACATGCAGGTTGCGTTGGAAGCTGGGAAAATGAGGAATTGGCTGGTACTGTATTAGGACAAGGAGTGCTGAGTATTAGAGGAGAACCAGGACAGACTAGGTGGAAGCTGGGGACAGCAGGACATAAGGTTACTGTATCAGAGAGTGATATTGAGAGGACTTTTACTGCTGGGGCCAGAGCAGGCGTGCTGCAATGCTGACAGCCTGACACATGCATCCCTTCTAGCAGCAGGGAAGGTAGAAGGGGAGGAAAACACAAAAGAGGGGGAGCGGAGCCACGTGTGTACCTGGGTCTAGGGGCGGATTGGCCCACCGGGAGACCGGGTCATTTGCCGGTGGGCCGGTACTGATTTGGCCTCCTTTTCCCTGTCTTGGCCACCGACCTCGGACTATGCTACTTCAATGGTTAGTGCCCACGGCCGCAGCCACCAACTGCCCATTGCCCACATTCAATATGGCCGCGACGGCGGTCGCTTTCGGGTGCCGTCACCCGGGACTAAGCGGCTTCGGCGTGGGTGTGCATGGCCTCAAGCAGCGTGTCACCAGCTTGGTAAGTGACCCCCGCCGGCTCATTACCGCGCCACCCCCTGCTGGCTCATTACCGTGCCACCCCCGCCGGCTCATTACCGTGCCGCCACCCCAACCCCTCCAGCTCCTTACCGTGGCAAACCCCCCCCCCACCCTGGCTCCTTACCGTGGCAACCCCCCCGGCTCCTTACCGTGGAAACCCAAAGGCTCCTTACCGTGGCAGCCCCCCCAGCTCATTACCGTGGCAACACCCCCCCCCCACCCACCGACCCATCCCCGGTGGACTGCTTGATGAATTTTTACCGGGCCGGATTTGGTTGCCAAGCCGCCCCTGTCTGGGTCTTGTAATAGGGGCTGGGGTGGCTGTCATAGATGTGGCCACCACTCAGCACTCTCCCCCGGCCTAGCCCGACTCATGCTGCCGCCGCTGCTAGCCCCTCCGGCGGCTGTTTAAAATATGGCTCCAGTTAGTGAGCCAATCGGCGCTCACATCCCTGCAGTCGATCACTTCGGCTGCAGGGACACGCGTTCTGATTGGCTGGCGGCCGGAGCCACATATCAATTAGCCGCTGACTGGGCTGGGGAAGCTTGCACTGCAGCACAGTGCACTGAGCGCTCTGTATAGCAGCCAGCAGTGAGCACCGGGGGGAGGGGTGGGAGTGACTATTACTTGATGTAGCGGCGGCCTGAGACACTAAGTAACAGAGCGGCCCTAGGGGCACATGGTACCCTGCCCCCCGGCCCAGCCCGCCACTGCTGTCGACCTTAGCCATGTCGACCTATTTTCGACAGTCAAAAGATCAACCACTATTGGTAGAAAGTCAAAAGGTCAACACATGAAAAATGTAGACATGCATTAGGTCATTAAGTCAAAAGGTCGACACAAGCAAAAGGTGGGCAAGAAAAAGGTTGGCATGGGAAAAAGGTTGACATAGACGCAAAAAGAGAAAAACTCATATCAACCTTTTTCCATGTCGACCTTTTGCTTGCATCATACCTTTGACCACGTCGACCTGATGCATGTTGTTTTTGTTTGTTGTGTCGAACTTTTGACAGCCGACCAATAGTGGCCGACATTTGGACCGTCGACCTAGACACTGTGAGCCTAACAACCTGTTCCCAGAAGGTGAATGCTGGGAGTGGTAACTTTGTAGAAGACGGGATAACATATAGAACAGAGGACCTCTCTTAACCTCTCCCACAGCTGGACACCGGGCAGTGAGTCCAACAACTGGCACGAAGTCCGTTCAGGCCCAGCTGCTCTGCAAACTGCCCACAAGTGCACCGCTTTGCTCTCTCCTGCAACAACAGCTCCTCCCCTTTTTATTAGGACACCTGGAGGACCAGTGCATCGCATGCTTCTGGCAATAGGGCTGCATCAGCTGCAGCCCCTAGAAGCTGGGAAGAGCTGATTGAAAGGCACAGGATTGGTTTCCCACTGATTGGAAATCCGATGCAAACAGCCACCTGTATACAGTGACCACATCTATGTGATTACACTGCCTCCGCTCACCCACTTATTTCTGCTCTTTAACGATTGCCATCTGAAACCAGACATATCAGCTAATATTTACCTTTTGCAGACACCACCAAGGGAAGCAAGATGAGAACGTTGAGAAAGTGGTGGGCCCAGCTAGTCATCCTTTTCTTCTCATCTGTCCACTAGAGAATCACCTGGTTAGAAATAGGAAACGTATTAGTGTCTACGTCAAATATCATGTTTCTAATAAGAGGTAACGGTCAAAACAAGATACAATTTTGGAGCTACTGTCCTTGTGTGATAGAATGTTTCATCGTTAAACCTCTAACGCGTTTCGCTTCATTTGGAAAGTGTGAAGTCACATGTAGTAAATAGCTGACACTGTGGGGCTAACGTAACTCGACAGTTGGAGTTCAATGTTCAGACTGCGGAGTTCCAAAAAGTCCGTAAATTGACAGGAAACGGCCACGGATTGTCGGAAAACGGGTGTGAATTCAACAATCCGCGGTAGTTTCCAACAAAACAGATCGGAATTTTAAAAAATTCAGATCTTACAGCCTTCAATGCCGCCATTAACGGCAGCATTGAATAGGTGAGTGCGGATATTTCTCCGTCGGGAAATATCGGCACAGATTGAATACCCCCAAGGCCTCTTGTAGTGTTCTTAATGCTGTATTTAATATAAATCACACCAGAGTAAACACCCTCCTAAAGGTGCCCAGAGATCAGCAAAACCACCTATGCGTTTCGCTGTTAGTTTTATAGAACAATTGCTGGTTAAATCTCAAAGGAAAAGCTTCTGTTCTTTAGCTCATTTTATTGTCTAATGTGATCTGTTTATTATATTAAACATTAGCGATCACTGGGGGGGGGGGTATTTATTTTGGGGCCGATTTCGAGGTGAGATATAAGCAAAGAAAAATGTACTTGCACCCTGGCAAAACCCTGTTACACTGGAGGTGGGGAGACTAAAATCTGAAGATCTTGGAGGGGTGAGCCCAAACTACACTCTAAGCCTTTGTGGGCTACATACAAAAGCAGACAGTATTTAACCTGTACATAAAAATATAAAATGTGTTTTTGCTACTGGTAGTATCTCACTTATCGTATGCTTTTTTAGACATTGCCGTAGTTGTTCTTGTTCTGTTAGCATTTGAGATTTGTGGTTTATCAGAGTCCCAATCACTGCAGAGAAACACATTTATCGGAGCAGCTATCCTCCTGGGCACAGCGCCTGAGTTTTGTCTTTATTTTCCAAAATACAGGAGTCGTACAACAAAATGAGTCATTGTTTATCAACACTGCTTTTATCCGGAATATCTCCACGGATGGATCACGCACGAGTTCCATGCTTATAAACACAAAGCAGTTATCAATTACTAGTTAAAAGACCGTCAAAATTACGTCTTCTGCAATGTACTTTTACTTTGAACTGTGACAGTTTTCACTCCCACTTTGAGCTGTGACCGTTTTTAGCCCACAAACTCTCCTCCCCACCCTCCAGTCCCTATCTACTCCTACCTCCAATCTCTGTCTTCACAGCTCCCTCTCTCCATATCTAGCAAGTTTAAGCACATTAGTGTCCCTGCAAAAATTGCTTTCACTTTATGTTATGACATCTTTTAGCACGCAAAGGAGTCATTTAGTCCATCACATGGCCTCTAGTGGTCACTGGCGGTACTTCACCTCATAGAGGTGAGGAGTAGTTAACCTTTTATATATAGATGGTGTATATAGCAATTAGTTTGATCATCCAAAAGAGACTAAAAGAATTATTGAAGCTGCATTATTGCCATAACAACCGATCATCAATTAGTTTTAACAGAAGTGCTAATTAGACAATGAAACAAGAATCTGATTGGTGGCTTTAGATTACGGAGTCAACATTAATAAATAGTATGTAATGACACTATATTCATGTACTATTCACAACAATTGCCCTTACTGGTAATCAACTCAAATTAGATTAATCAAATGCCAAATGCACATTTGTTATGGATACATTTAGGAAGTGTGGACCTACTTACCTCAGTAAGCTTGCCTTAAGCAGCAGGAGGTAAGTTTCACTTCTAATTCACTTGGGTTGTGTACTGTAACTGGAGATATGCTTCAGTGCATTTGGAGTAAGGAGGTGTGTTCCAGTGTACTTGGGGTGAGTAGGTGGTGTGCTTCCACCACTGCACTCAGGGTGAGTAGGTGGAGGTGTGCTTCTATCAGTGCACTTGAGGTGAGTAGGTGGTGTTCTTCCATCAGTGCACTTGGGGTGAGTAGGGGGAGGCAGGCTTCTACCAGTGCACTTGGGTTGAGTAGGTGGAGCTGTGTTCCAGTGCACTTGGGGTGAGTAGGTGGAGGTGTGCTTCCACCAGTGCACTTGGGGTGAGTACTGTAGGTGGAGGTGTGCTTCCACCAGTGCACTTGGGGTGAGTAGGTGATGTGTTCGAGTGCACTTGGGGTGAGTAGGTGGAGGTGTGCTTCCACCAGTGCACTTGGGGTAAGTAGGTGGAGCTGTGCTTCCACCAGTGCACTTGGGGTGAGTAGGTGGAGGCGTGCTTCCACCAGTGCACTTGGGTTGAGAAGATGGAGGTGTGCTTCCACCAGTGCACTTGGGGTGAGAAGGTGGAGGCATACTTCCACCAGTGCACTTGGCGTGAGTAGGTGGAGGTGTGCTTCCACCAGTGCACTTGCGGTAAGTAGGTGGAGGTGTGCTTCCACCAGTGCGCTTGGGTTGAGTAGGTGGAGGCATACTTCCACCAGTGCACTTGGCGTGAGTAGGTGGAAGCGTGTGAATCCACCAGTGCACTTGGGGTGAGTAGGTGGAGTTGTGCCTTGCGGGTGCCGGATGCGGTCCCGACAGTCGGGATCCCGACAGTCATTTACCCGACGTCGGGATCCCGACTGTCAAAACGCAGACAGACAGGTGACCGACGGCCACCCGCTATTTTCCCTCGTGGGGGTCCACAACCCCCATAGAGGGAGAATAGAATAGGTGGCGAGCATAGTGAGCCACCGTGCCCGCAAGGCAGTGTCGGACTGGGGCATGAAGGGCCCACCAGGGAAATCACTCTCAGGGGCCCACCAAGGGGAGTTTCGCGCGCCGCAGGCGCGCCGATTTTTTTGGGGGGCGTGGCCTAGCAATATGGGGGTGTGGCCTATTTCAATTAGACCACACCCCCATTTTTGACGCTGTGGGGCATGGCTAGTGGCTCTGAGCTGCTGGCTATGTCCCCGGCTAGGACAGAGAGAGTGACAGCAGACAGAGAGTGACAACGAGGACACAGAGAGAGCCACATATGTATATTGAGGTCCCCCCACTTAGATAATAGTACAGCACATAGGCCCCCATACAATACATAGGTCCCCCCACTCATATAATAGTACAGCACAGCACGTAGGCCCCCAATAAAATACACTACATATGCCCCCCACTCAGATAATTGTACAGCACATAGGCCCCCAATAAAATACATTACATAGGTCCCCCACTCAAATAGTACAACACATAGCCCCCCCCCCCATATAGTACATTACATAGGTCCCCCACTCAAATAGTACAGCACATAGGCCCCCATATAGTACAGCACATAGGCCCCCCATATAGTACAGCACATAGGCCCCCCATATAGTACAGCACATAGGCCCCTTATAAAAAACTAAACCAGTCAGACACTGTGCAGGAAAGGTGGAAATATGGCTGGATTATTTGTGACAGACTCACAGAGACTCTGGAGGATGATGATCTCTGGTGACTCTCAGGAGCCGTTGCACTGCAGCTTGTCTTGACTTGAACAGCGGGGCTGAGCTCCGGGTCACCAGGCTTATTTTGCACTCCCACTCAGATCCCCCCCTCATGCGTGCCCCGGCTGGCGGCCACCGCGTATCTGCCAGTCTGCCTCAGATGTTTCGCGCCAATGTCTGCGACAGGGCAGTACAGACTGTGCGCAGGGTGCGGCGCTGGTGCGGCAGTGACGTCATGACGTCATGCATTGCCCGCCGGCGCCGCAAGGGACACTTGGGAACGGGAGGGGGGACGGCGCCGCAAGGGACACATGGGAACGGGAGAGGAGACGGCGCCGCAAGGGACACTTGGGAACGGGAGGGGAGAGCTGCTGCCGGGCACCGCACAGACTGCAGAACTGACACTTGAAGGAGGGTATGATAGCCCCGCCCCCCTAAACAAGTGGGCGGGGCTAGAAACCACCGGGGCCCACCGGGGGATTCCCCGGTTCCCCGCCAGGCCAGTCCGAGCCTGCCGCAAGGGGCTTTGTTGCGCTCACCATGCTGTCTGAGTCTGAGCAGTCGGGATCCCAACTGTTGGAACCCTATACCACACCCGTGCCGTGCTTGTTTTCTGTGTGCACCTCTATGAGACGGGATATCCCGTGGAGTATAGGAGCACAGCTATCTGCATGGAAATTCAGAGCTAACTTAATCTGCCCCATTGGATTTTACTAGATTAATCTGTGCACAATTCCACTTTACACGAAGCCCTTCCCCGAGACTCCCCGCCGCTCTCTCCCAAGGACCCCTGATGCGATCAGGCATCTAAAAAAAGAAAAGCTGCAACAGGAGGAATATTTAAGAAAGTTAAAGCCCCAACCTGCAATATCCCCAACTCACGTCTCCGGGATAATGATGTTTATAGGATGTGAAACTCTAAAGGAAGCTAATAAACAAAAACGAATTTTCATCAACAAAAGAGGCATAAATTAATTGATATTCTGAAGCCAAGTGTCTCATTTAATTTGATGCAGTTCGGATATTTAAACCTAAATTTCTTATTTCACGCCTGAGATTTTTCTCTTTTAGAAGAGTTTATCTGGGTCATGGTGTAGGAGACAGAGAACAAATTATCTCGTACAATGATGTGTGTATGATCTTCTTTTGCAACGGAACTTCCCTGCCGTTCCCTAATGGAGCCACATTAGCGTCTGGGTGACCAGGCTACAGGATCACTTTCATACCGCGCCAAACAGCGCACACACAAACCGGGCCCTATGCGATGGGCTGAGCGCTCATGCTATCCGGGGACCTGTTAGTACGGATTGTGTGGTTCCAGACATGTGTAACATACAAAATTATGGAGGGTAGGGATCTATATGAAAGAAACAAACAGAAACAGAAACTGAATCCCTGCGTTTCATACCCACTGACATTGTCGCAGCATACTTGTACAGGTTCTGGTATAAATAATAGACAATAGACAATGTCTAGGTCGAAACATGTAAAATTCGACATTCATTTTTCATGTTTTTTTTGTGTTTATGTCAACATATGTATAAGTGTACCACGTCCCCTCGCACGGCTCGCCACATGTCCAATGGGGTTTGGGTGGGCAATCCTGCGATCGGCGGGATCCCGGGATTTGGTGCCACAATTGTTGGTATTTCACCACAATTGTTGGGATCCCGGCACCGCTGCTGTCAGCCCCGCTCCCAGCCGCACTGTCTGCCCACCCAAGAGTAGCTGTGTTGACCGCAGACTCTCTTCCCCTCACTGGTAAACGCTGTATACAAGGCCTCTATTTAAATGCTCCCCCACACGTGGGACACTGCGGCGCATGGCGGTAACTCCCAGAGGCAATGGAGACTCCTGCTCCAGGCACTAAAGGGGCACCTGCTGGTTCACAGTGGGATCCAAGTGTGACCGCTGCTCTTCCAATGGAGCTTTGTGGTGCACCCTTTGCTACTGCACAATTAGATGCCCATTTATCATTCAATATTTGCAGCTAAATCCTTGGTATCTCCGATCCCTGCTGCGATCCCTCCTTTACCACCACTGGCCGCTTTCCCCATAGGTTACCATGAGGGAGAGAGGGAGATTGCTTATATTTTAGGGAGTCTCCTGCAGAATGCAGGAGGGTAGGCAGCTATGATCCTGGTTACTAAGGGCAACTCCACTGGTTCTCTTTAGAAGGTTTGATAAATCCCCACTGTTGTCGCTGAAGTGGCTCGGAACCCTGCGCTTGGATGATTATTTATATACAGGAAAACAAATCATCTGTTTTTGTCAGCGCAATGTTTAGTTCTGTACATGTCCCCGCGATGGCATTTGGAAGGATCGGGCCATAACATGCCTGCTCTCTCTCCATCTGGCATTCACTTCCCCTCAAGTGGTGAAGCGCAGCACATGTCCCAGGCAATCATGTCACACGCAGCGGACATCGCTGCACTCTCTAGAGTCTGCCAGATATTCCTGCCTGAGACATTTCCCAGCATCGGGGCGGCCGGATTATACAAAGCCTGTATGTTTTATTAAAATAGTTTTTCTATCTACTTCGGTGTGAGGGAACGGTATGAATCACAGCATCCTCCTTGGCTGATTATGGCTCTGTTATAAGAGCGATATAACTGTATAATAGAGTACAGTGCTGTGCAACAGCATCCAGGCAAACAATCCACAATTTTATTAATTTTTTTATACTAAATGTATAAGGTCAGGAGGCTCCCCAGAAAGAAGAGCAACCCTCCCGGATTCTGGGGGCCCCCTGCTCCACCCCCGATCACGGCATTCCCCCCATCCCTGACCGCAACGTTAAATACTGCAATACGCGGGTCTCCTGGGATGGGGCAGGGCTAAAATGTCATAATTGCGGAATTTTAGCCCCGACCCCTCCATGGAGATCTGTCTTGCTTTTCAGCAGTACTTCGGGGGCAGGGCTTGGGTGTGAATTCATCAAGCCCCGCCCCCGAAGTACTGCTGAAAATCTCCTCTCAGGGCTTCTCCCAGAGAGGAGATTAGAAAAGTAGGCAACCCTGTGTAATCTGTGTTGAACTATTTCACTGATAAGAAAGGTGCTTTAACACAGGTGAATGCACTTCGAATTTAACCCAACGGTGCTGTAAGAGATGCGCAAAATATCCCCAAAAAAGTGATTCATATTTTGTACATCTCTCACAGCAACGTTTTAATTCAAAGGGTTAAGTAGGAAGTCCATTTTGTCCCTCCTGGAATAGGGCATGTTGGGATGTATGGATTATGTATATTACATTTAAACCAATAATGTATATATTAGATTAAAACTAATAGTGACCAGACACCCAGGCAGGGAGGAGGAAAAGTTGGGATCCCAGTGTTACTTACAGCTCTATCCCCCCTCTTATATCTCCTCTAGATGGAACGCTCCATCGGTAGCTCATCAACCCTGATACTCCTGAGTCTCTGCTTGCATTGCATATTGCATGCATTCTGACTGCCTGGTTCTGCTGCTGCATAAGAGGGAGAGCTTTAGTGATATTAGTGCCGAGGGTACAGTATGTCCTGTGACTCCCTCCATCACCCCCTTTATCTGGCTATGTGTGTACAGGGAAAGCTGATGCAAAGCACATTTCGTCTGGTTGTTCTGTAATCTTAATTCGCACGACGGGTAATGCTGTTTTCATACATGCCTATAACCCCAAGATGCCCAGGAGAAACCCAGAATTCCAGGGACTCCTCCAGGTCTCCTCCAGTGACAGTAGACTAGCAATAAGCAACATTTTCCTGATGATTTCTGTGGTGCAGATGGAGAGGTAAGTATCCTGAAAGGGTGTGTGGTGTGGGTCCATGTGCACCCTTTGCTCATGGGCAATTTGTGACACTATTTACAACAAATAATGTTATTGTGGACCCTCCCCCTGTAGCACAATGACATGAATCACAGCACTGCTCAGCAGGGGTGGGACCAAAACTATAATATCACAAAGCCACGCCCTCTGTACTGCCTACTCGGATCTCCTGGAGGCAATAAACATAGGTCAGCATTATTTTTTAAGGCATATTTATCGTAGGGCAAAACACCACATAAAGGCAGTAAGGTTCACCAGTATAAAGAGACAGTTGATAGAAAACTGGTGCAGAGATTATGCTTAAGCCATAGAAACCAATTCATAATTGGCACTCTCAAGTTGCAAAGTAATTCTGTTTGTAAAATAAATTTGGTCATTTATATCTTGAAGATGTTGGTTATACGTAAATGAAAAAAAAAAGAAGCCCCTTTTCTTCTTTTGCATTTATATATATCTAAGGCAGATCACCTCCACTTCCCTTCCCTATGGATGCAGAGGGCCAAGCACAAGCAGACCAGCAGACTCGGTGAGAAGGGCCCCAGCTCACTCGGCGACCCATCCCCCCCTCCCTCAGGCTAGGTCAGAAGGGGGACCCCCGGCATTACACCCAGCCGGTAGGACCCCCCAGCTGGCCGCATCAGCCCCGGGTAACTCTGCGGCAGTGCCACCCCCCCACTGACTCTACCCCGGCCTCACTGACTGACTCTTTCTTCCCCCGCCACCACCACCACCCACACTACCCACGGCTCTCCCTACAGGAAGATTCAAGATTGCGCCGCAATGGCTGCCTAGGAACTGTGCACTCAGCCATATGTATCCCGTGTCTCCCATGTGATAACTGTACGGTCTCTGCTGTAACTGTGCTGTCTTTGCTCACACTGGGGCAGATGTATTAACCAGCATTAAGTGCAAAAATGCACTTAACGCTGGTTAACTGGGGGGGATTACGTCTGTCCCTAATGTATTACTAGCGCACCTAACGTGCGCTAGTGACAGCCCGCCGAGTTACGCTCGGCGGGGCTGTCCCTGCAATCCCCCCCAGGGATTAACGGCCGGGGCGATGTATTAACAGCCTTCAAGGCGTTAATTCGCCCCGGCCGCTTCGCCAGCTCAGGGCTAGCGTTGTCCTATCCCCCACTATGGGGACAACGCTAGCCCTGCGTCTGGCTTGGGCTGCGCTGGAGATCTCGCGTTTTTTGCGAGATCCCGCGCATGCCCAGTGCGGCCGGCCGGGGGACAGGAGATAGCGCATCAGTATTAACTGATGCGCTATCTCCAGAAAGGGACATCGCCGAAGGGGGGAGTTAACGCTCCCCCGCTTCGGCAGACAAGATGTTAATACATCTTGTCGATGTCCCTTCCTGCTTCGCCTCGCTATTGAGGCGAAGCAGGAAGTATCATAGCGGCGTGATAAGCGCTGCTATGATACATCTGCCCCACTGTTACCTCATACTGTGCTCATACTGTTACCCATCTGGCTGCTGCAACGACCAGTGGTGCCGCTGATTGCTGCCTAGGTGCTGTGCAGCTTGGCGAGTATGTGTTCCCTGTGTGACAACTGTACTGTCCCTGCTCATATTGTTACCCACCTGGCTGCTGCAATGACCAGTGGCATCGCTGATGTCTGCCTAGGCGCCGCGCAGCATGTAATGTCTTAATGTAACGTATGTAATGTCCTCCCCCCCTTCATCCTTGCTTGATGCTGCACTGTAATCCGCAAGCACACATGGCCAATAAAGTTTATTCTATTCTAATATATATATATATATATATATATATATATATATATATATATATATATATATATATGTACAGTTTCAGGTGGCAGCGCACCTTAATCCAATAACTGGCTCCGGTGCCCTCCGAAAACACCCTGGCAGGGGTGAGTATATAAGTGTTGTGGAACAGCCACAACAGCGGTGGATGACGATGTGACCAATACATCAAAAAACGTTTCATATTCAATCTGCGTCTTTACCTTTTTCCACAACACACACACACACACACACACACACACACACACACACACACACACATATATTGTATTAATGAAAAATGGATAAGCCATTTTTTATTTTTTCGTGAAGAACGTATCATTCTGGACTATAAATAAACAACTGGATGGATGATCCGGACCCTCAGCGCCAAGTGTTGCATCTTTCAGATTTTTTTGGTGCCAGTCATCCCTTTTTAGGTCAAAGGTCACCTAAATAAACTAAAGAATTTCATTAAAATTGATCTAAACTTTATTTAAGTTGAACGACAAAGTTAATAAAGCGTGTTCTACAAATTCCTGTATAAAGGATGAAATCAGGGGGGTAAATGGAAGATATTTTCTTTTGTAACGTCTTGAGACAACCTTTGTGATCCTGTGCGGGGGCGCGTGGACGACGAATAAACACATTCCTGAATAAGATTACAGGTTTTGCGTCATATGCGTTGTTTTGAGTAGAAAATTAAATCCTTATCGTGTTTGTTCATCTGGAAGAAATAAATTCAATTTGAACAGGAAAATACGAGGAAGCCTTGATGTTCTTGCAGCGGAGGTAGAAAGGGTCATGAACAAGTGCAGAACGAAACGCAATTATTATTATTCTTTATTTTTATACAGCATCAACATTTTACACCGTGCTGCAGTATACAGAGAGGGTTTATTTCATACCAGCCTGCCTGAAATGTCAGGGGGACTTGTAGAATAATGGGAGACTTCCTATAGCACATGGAGGGTAGGGAGAGATCGCCAGAGCGCACAGTAGGGATGGCCACAGATTTCTGATGTTTGGGAAACATCGATAGTTTTGGAAATGGGTCATATGCGGACCCACAGCGGCATTTTGCATGAAGTTGCAGGGGCGAATCCTACAAACGAACATCATCTGTCGTTTTTTGGAAGCCAGGACTTTATAGTCCTTTATTAAAGGACTTTGATTCTTCAAAATTATTACTAATGGCATCAGCAAAAGTAATCACCATTAAGGCCGGCTACATTTCAACATACCCCGCAACAGTCACGATTACTGCGGGAACGTCCCAGTTTTCGGAGACGTTCCCGCATCTCTCCCATGGCCGGCAGTGTCCCGCAGCGGGGTGGGGACCATTGGGACTGTCGGCTGCAGAGCAGCGGTTAATAAACGCCGTGCTCATGCGCACAGCGTCTATTCACGCAGCCAGGGGGTCTGGGGGCATGGCTAGAGGCTCACAGAGCCTCTGGGCCATGCCCCCACACCGGCAAAAATGGGGGCGTGGCCTCACGGGAAGATGTGTGTATCAGCCATGCCCCTTTTCGGGTAACCACGCCCCCTAATCTGCTAATCCCCCCAATCGATGGTAATATGGATGCTATATGTGTACAGTTATTGCTTTGGGTTGGGAACATTTGGTCTACAGCAGGCATGTTCAACCTTGGCCCTCCAGCTGTTGTGAAACTATACATCCCAGCATGCTTTGCAATAGCTTTAGCAGTCTCTAATAGCCAGTGCTATTTTTCAGCAGGAACCAGCAGGAACTCAGTTCCTGAACCTCTAATTAAATATGACATTCTCAGGAACTAAAAATGTACTTTCCATAAGATTTATTTTAAAGTCACTTGTGAGTGCCTTTGTTTCTAAATACAATATATACATCTATATCTCCCTCCTTCTTTTTATTATATACATTATTTTTTATTTAATTGATCCTTCCCAGACCTGGAGTTCCTGCACCTATTTTTCCAGAAAATTAGTACTGCTAATAGCTAAACTGTGGCAAGGCATGATGGGACTTGTACTTTCACAACAGCTGGAGGGCCAAGGTTGGACATGCCTGGTCTACAGCATGATGGTCGACAGTCATTAGGTCGACACCATTAGGTCGACATGGGAAAATGTCGACATGGTCTAGGTCGACATGGGAAAAGGTCGACATGGTTATAGGTCGAAAGGTCATTAGTTCGACAGGCCGTTAGTTCGACAATGTCTAGGTCGACAGTCCAAAGGTCAACATGGGGGTTTTCACTGTTTTTTTTTTACCTGAATGTCAACACGGTCAACATGGACACAGTTTAAAGTGCATCGCATGATCCCCTTTGCACTGTCAGCCATGGTGCCTCGCTGCGATCGCAACACTATTTTATTCTCCCACCGCGCCCTAGTGGATGGTAGGGCATGAAATACCGCCTGTCGGCACATGTCGGCTCAAAAAACAGTGAAAAACCCCATGTCGACCTTTTGACTATCGACCTAGACACTGTCTAACTAATGACCTGTCGAACTAATGTCCTTTCGACCTAGAACCATGTCGACCTTTCCCCATGTCGACCTAATAGTGTCGACCCAATGACTGTCGACCATCAGGCTGTAGACCAAATGACCGCATCCCATTGCTTTTTGCACCTGTTTTTTTTTTTTTTTTACATCTTAACAGGAAAAATGGACTCCCTTATGTTCAATTATGGGGCATATTTCGAGAAAGTGAGAGCACCAATCTATTCCTGTTGTTATGAGGGGAATTCATGACTACCAGCGGATGCAGGTGATTAATGCCTTTGTCCTAAATTTAGGCTGCATTTCCGCTGATCTCTGCTCTGTTGGTGTACGGCGTTCCACTTTGCCGCTCCATCATACGTATGACAGCCATGACACTGAGGTCTAACAGCTGACAGCGTGTCTAATCTTGGATTCCTTCTGGAGTTTACTGTCAGAACGGTAATTGCATGTTAGCTGTGGCATGTTGGTGTGCCTCAGAGTTGCGATAGAGGATTCAGTATACATCTCCAGAGTCGGCAGATAATGGCCGTAAGAAATGTCACTGTGCCAAAGTATTCAGTGCATTAGGATGATGCCCAGGAGCCCGTACTGAGAGTGGCTTTGCTTGTGGCACAGGGCATGATATGATAAAGTACAACACATTATGGCTTCAATGTAATTACAGAGAAATGCCCAAAATATTACAAATAACGGCTCCCATGCCAGCTCACACCACATATAGCGCTGTACCCAGCATTATAGACCAATACTACCTAGATACAGACATCTGCCTATACACCTATACTATATGGCCCTTATTCTGGTTCACTCGCAAAGGCAAATTCCTTCTCAAATGGACAAAACCGTGTGCACTGCAGGTGGGGCAGATGTAACTTGTGCGGAGAGAGTTAGATTTGGGTGGGGTTTTACTGCAAAGTGAGATCTATATTGCATTGTAAAAATAAAGCAGTCAGTATCTGCACAGAAACAAAATAACACACACATCTTACTCTCTGCACATGTTACATCTGCCCCACCTGCAGTGCACATGGTTTTGTCCATTTGAAAGGGAATTTGCCTTTGCCAGTGAACCAGAATAAGGGCCAATGCACACCATAGTGACCAACATAACAGTTAAATGCACTTTACTTATGGCCCTCCCTCCAGCACAATAGCGTCATGCCTATACTACTATATGCCAATGGCGTATTTACAATGGTTGCTATGGGCAACATCACCTCTTTTCATTTTAAGAAGTTTTAGTAAATTTACCCCAATGTGTGAAACATGAGGGTGGGTTACTCTCCCGGGACTCACCAAAAATCTTGAGTCTCCTAGACATTCTGTAAAAAGGCAAGAATGATTATTGTGAACAATGTAAAATACAGATGTGTCCTCATACTATATCATTGATGCAGTTATACAAAATAGCTTCTCAGTCTCAACGCACTCATCCCGTGAGTCTCTGATTGCACTGGGCATCTATTTTGCATCTGCTTTTCCAAAAACATGCGATGCAGCTAGGATGCACCAGTAGACTGTTCTGATGAATTTGATATACTTGTATATAATGTAGCCAATCCCGGGATTGGCGGGTTCCTGGCATTTGGCCCTAAAATTGCTGCAATTTGAATCCCGGGATTTTAGGATTTTAGGAGTAGACTGCACTTGCGCATTTTAATACAGGGCAGAGGCTGAGCACCCAGTCAAACACTGCCTGGCTTTTCCCATCTACTTACTTCTTGAAAAGCACATAAAACGGGACAGTGCTTTTTCTATGTATTACTACATATTTTTCAGTGTTTTCTCTTTTGTTGTTTACATTTTATTACAATTGATATTACTGTATATTGTGGATGGCTAATGAAGGGTATTTTGGTAAGGTCAGATCATGCTGTATGCACCGTACACACATGTACTGCGGCCAACTCTCTTCCTTACAGCATAGCTTCCCAATAAGCAGAACTTTTCCCAAATCAAAGCAGCCACATTGGCCAAAGGTCGAACTGTAAAAACATACAGAGATTCCAAATATGCATTTGGGGTGGTTCATGACTTTGTGGCCAACATACAAAACAGGTAGCTGCACTTAAATCCAATGCACACACTAATAATCCTGCTGACATGATTGAAGATTGAAGAAAACGTAAAACGGTTCAGGGTATGCAAGTTGTGTGTTGAAACGGTGATAGTATCTTACCGTGAGATTCCGATGTATCGGTGGATGTCGATGGTGTGTGCCTTCCCCAATCCTGATGCGTTGACACGGTTCCAGATTTTAGTGTGTCCGTGTAGTGGGTGGAAGGGGACTTATGGGGGTGCACGTATACAAATGAAAGAGGTGAGCTGGTGTATTTACAAGGTAAATTTATTGTGACTATTTACAGATAGAGTAACAATAAAGTTAGCAATGATAAAATTACCAGTAGCAACTGGAATAAGGAAGCATATATTGAAAAAGAGCAGGTATTACCATGAGTAGTGTAGCCAAACGCGTTTCATCCTTGGTGAGGACTTTTTCAATGGCAGACTGGTGCTGTGGTGTCCCAGGGTTTAAATAGGGTGGACAGTGATTGATACAGCTGAGGAGTCTGGTGTTCTTAATTAATTAATTAATTCCGGGTGTGAAGGGAGTAATGCACCTGTGCAAACAGGCTGGGTGCTAGAGCCCGATGTGTGTGATACTGATTGCATGCACTGCGCAGGTGCAGGATATCAGGGATGGCGCCCGATTGTAGGTGATTTGAATGGGAACCTGGGGGTAGAGGAAGGAGCGGGAAAGGAGGTGGGGCGGGGGCGCGGAAAGGGGGTTGGAATCGATGGGCTGTGGGAGAGGGATAAGGGATTCAAGCTGAAGGAGGCAGAAAAATATATATATGAGGCAACTAGGGGTCTATGTTTAGACCTTGTGGGATCAGGGTTTGCATGTTGAATATCCACCTGCTTTCGACATGATTGATCCTCTGGATGTGATCTCCTCCACGCCAGAGTGGGGTGACTAGATCAATAGCAATGAATTTAAGTCCTTGGGGGTCACTATTATGCTGTAATCTGAAGTGCTCTGAGACACTGTGTTGTTGTCATCCATTTTTTATATTGCGGATGTGTTCACTGATTCTGGTGTGCAGTTTGCGTATAGTGCGGCCCACATATTGTTTTTGGCAGGGGCACTCTAAAAGGTAGATGATGTTTTTGGTGTTACAAGTGAGGGTTTTGTTGATGGTGAACTGTTCTTTTGTTTGGTTTGATGTAAAAGTGCTTGTTGCTTTGGTTTGCCTGTATTGGAGTGTTTGGCAACTGTGACATTTGCCGCAATGAAAGAAGCCTTTACTGATGGCCTGTCCCTCTAGGGTGGTTTGTGTTAGTGTGTTGTTGGTTGTCAAATGGTTTTTGATGACTTGTCTCCCTATGTCCTTGGCTTTTCTAAAGCCGATGTCTGGTTTTGGTGGGAGGAATGTTTGTAATTTTTCGTCTAGGTGTAGGAGATGCCAATGTTTGTAAATGATGGCTTTGAATTGTGGTGCTGCGTCAGTGTAGCCTGTTATCAAAAAGACTTTGTCATTGGTAGATGGGAGGGGATGTTTATCTTTGTACTCTAGGAGTTTGTGTCTATCTTTTTGTTTCAGGTCTTGGTAGGCTTTATTGACATTGGTGGCATTATATTTCTTTTCCAGAAATTGTTTTTGAAGGTCCTGTCCTTGTGTCTCATAATCTGTTAGGGTTGAACAATTGCGTCTGATGCGTGTAAATTGACTGCGTGGGATGCCGGCTATCCAACTTGGGTGGTGATTGCTATCTGCCCTAATATAACTGTTGACATCAACATTTTTATGGAATGTTTTGGTGTGTATTAGGTTGTCGCGGATGCTGATTTCTAGGTCGAGGAATTCTGCTTGGGTGTGACTTTAATGGGTGGTGAATTTAAGGTTCTTGTTATTGTTATTGATGTGTTCAAGGAAGGTTAGCAATGAGGGTTCGTCACCACCCCAAATGAACAACACGTCGTCTATGTAACATGCAAACCCTGATCCCACAAGGTCTAAACATAGACCCCTAGTTGCCTCATATATATATTTTTCTGCCTCCTTCAGCTTGAATCCCTTATCCCTCTCCCACAGCCCATCGATTCCAACCCCCTTTCCGCGCCCCCGCCCCACCTCCTTTCCCGCTCCTTCCTCTACCCCCAGGTTCCCATTCAAATCACCTACAATCGGGCGCCATCCCTGATATCCTGCACCTGCGCAGTGCATGCAATCAGTATCACACACATCGGGCTCTAGCACCCAGCCTGTTTGCACAGGTGCATTACTCCCTTCACACCCGGAATTAATTAATTAATTAAGAACACCAGACTCCTCAGCTGTATCAATCACTGTCCACCCTATTTAAACCCTGGGACACCACAGCACCAGTCTGCCATTGAAAAAGTCCTCACCAAGGATGAAACGCGTTTGGCTACACTACTCATGGTAATACCTGCTCTTTTTCAATATATGCTTCCTTATTCCAGTTGCTACTGGTAATTTTATCATTGCTAACTTTATTGTTACTCTATCTGTAAATAGTCACAATAAATTTACCTTGTAAATACACCAGCTCACCTCTTTCATTTGTATACGTGCACCCCCATAAGTCCCCTTCCACCCACTACACGGACACACTAAAATCTGGAACCGTGTCAACGCATCAGGATTGGGGAAGGCACACACCATCGACATCCACCGATACATCGGAATCTCACGGTAAGATACTATCACCGTTTCAACACACAACTTGCATACCCTGAACCGTTTTACGTTGTCTTCGGAGGTACATACACCAACCCCAGGATTGACGTGAAGGGATCTAGATACCTTAACACCATCACCCATCGGGGAGACAACAGGCATTGCCTCACCGCGGGACAGCTTGCAATCATCTAGTCAAAGATCGCCTTCCCGTCACTCTCATCTTCAACACCCAGCCAACAGTTATTGCTCCCAGTTTCAACACCAACACCCAGCCCACAGTTATTGCCCCCTGTTTCCACCAGCAGAACACCCAGCCCACAGTTTTAGCTCCCAGTATTTGATAATACACCGAACCAACCACAAAAAACCCCTGAGCGCCAGCACTCCACCCTTCTATTTTTGCCTTTGTACCTACAGGGGAACCAAGACTTTTCCCCAAGGAGTGCGGGCCGCTAGGGGTCTCCACCCTCCGAGCGCTGTGCAGTCCCCCTTGTTCTTTCTCCAGAATTGTATGAAAGATGGCCTGTATTGCAACTTGAGATAGGTGAAATGTGTTGCATAGAGAGCATATGATGTGGAAGGGTGTGTGTATTGTATTGTTTTGTTTAATTAAAAAGCGGTTACAGAGTAAGATGTACATTGATAGTGTGGATGGTACAGTGACATTTGTGGGTGTGGGGGGGGGGCTGTGTGTGCATGTTGTTTAGGTGTGTGTGTGCAATAGTATAGTAGGGTGTTTTTGAGTCAGCGGCTCCCCACTGGCGGAGGTCACGACACAGGAAAACAGGAGGCTGGGTAGTGATAGGGGTGTGTGGGCATAAGGGGGACTAAAGAGGAGGGTGGGAGATACTGTGCAGCTTCTGCCAGTGGGTGAGGGTCCAGCGTGGCAGTACAGTCAGTGTCTCTGCCCTGAGTCAGTGTCTCCTCCTACTGGGTGGGAGTTAGGGTGCATGAGAGCAGGAGGCTGGGCTATGAGGCATGATAGGGGTATGTGGGCAAAACAGCGTTAGCGACTCCCCAGTGGTGGAAGTTACGGTTCAGGAGAGCAGGAAGCTGGGTAGTGATAGGGGTATGTGAGTATACGGGGGACTAAAGAGGGGGTTAGGGGTGCCATGGATTGCGGGAGGGGTGCCGTGAATCAAGGGAGGGAGGGGGCGCAGGTGTCCGCGAATCGCGGGAGAGGGCGGGGGTCCGCAAAGCGTGGGAGGGGGCGTGAATTGCGCGAGGGGGGGCTGCGAATTGCAGGAGATAGGGTGTGCGGGGGTGACGTGAATCGTGGGAGGGGGGCGTGAATCGCGGGAGGGGGGGTGCGCGGTCCGTGAATTGCGGGAGGGGGGGGGGCACGGGGCGCGATGAATCACCTAGTTAGTTATATATTCTTGTAGAAGGATGGTAGGATGTTGCTGTCATTCAGAATGCATTTACATAACAGTAATAGTAGCAGTTAAAGATCTGACTTAAAACACCTACAGTAAAACAAAACAGGTGTTATATATTATACAAAGAATTGGTTGATGATGTGTAGGTTGACGTGCACATAGTTGTCACTGGAAAAAAATTTCTACAAGAAAAAATCAACACAGAAAGGTCAACACATGTAAATGTTGACATAAGTGTGGCACTTCATTGGTGTCCATGTCGACACATGAGAATGAATATGAAAACATTCAAAAAAAGAAAAATAAATCTTCAAAAACTCAGGTCAACCTTTTTCATTGTCGACCATAGCCGTGTCAGAGTTTTGCATGTGCCATTTAATCCTGGGGTTGCCGTGAATCGCGCGGGGGAGGGAGACATGACAGGTAGGAGCTGATTGGCTGGCTGTTTATACTGTAACTCTCTAGTTTATCACTTTTCAAGCTTAGTATATCTGGCCATGAGGGTGTTATAAGGCCTTCTCTCCAAACTTGGGCCTCCAGAGCCGACTGAATACCCAGTAACCACCAAACTTCTTGGTGTCGCTCAGTGAGCCAAATAATCCGGCACACTTCAGATTTCAAATCTGGCAACATTAGAGGTCATTAGGCCATCATTATTATTACCCGTCAGACAGTGGCGTAACTATAGCTCCGTAGCCCCCGCCATTTTGGGGAGGCGCAGAGAAAGTGTGGGTGCCAGGGGTCTGCGGGGCTATAGTTACCCGCTGCTGTCTGGCCTGCCGCCACGGTCCCGTCTCTCCCGGCGCCGGCTCCTGCTGCTATAATGAAAACTGATACTTAGAAAATGGCTGCCACCATACTGCAGACAGTTTTCTGTCTGCAGTATGGGGGAAGCCATTTTCTAAGACTGTGGGACTGTGACCACAGATGCAGCCGGGCAGGTAAGGGCATGGGGGGGCGCGGAGGGGAGAGGCGCCGAAAAATTTGCGGCGGGGGGGCGCAAATAAGGAAATTACACCACTGCCGTCAGAGCCACATTTTTCAAACACCGTCTGTGACATGACAGACAGGAGCTGATTGGCTGGCTGTTTATCACCCTCCATTTTATCACTTTTGAAGCTTAGTGCATCCGGCCCACAATGTAATTCTATACAATGATAGTGGAGTCTTGCCTTTGTCTATGTCCTTGTGAATTTCAGTACCATACATAAATTTCTGTCGGCTGGCACAGTTGCCATTTTGTCTTCGGACAAATATACATTGACATTCCACTATGGCAGCATAGAGCTTACATACCTATACTTAAATGGCTGCCTAGCAACTAAGGAGGTGGGGCTGGGCTGCGTCAGCCGCTGCCCGGCTTCGGCTGCCCAGCCCCACCTCCTTTCCCCATGCTGTGTGCGGCGGGCCTTGCTAACATGATCACGCTGACCACAGCCAGGTTGCCAGGGGCAGGGCCGGGCAGCGGCTTATATAGTGCTCATACTGCCCAGCCCTGGGAGACACAGTGATGTTTTTTTTTTTTAGGGAGTGCTCCTAGTGGGGAGCACTACCTAAAAAAACCCCACCAGTGAAGGGCTTAAAGTAAGCGTTTTAGCCCTGGAAGCCCAAAATTGCTTAGGGCCTTTACTCTGCTACAGTAATATGACTCACAAATATATATAGTTAAGTAACTTGTCAGAAAATAAATATATTTACAATGAAAGAGCCATTCCCGGGGAAACATCTATAGAGCATCTCGCACAGGCCTCTGTCTGTGAATCATGTGGAAAACACTGTAGGGGACCGTTCTAGTTGTCTAATGGAAGTGACAGAGGACAAGTACTTGCAGACAGTAAGCTAAGAAGAATACAAGTGACTCACTAATAACTGCGCTCTGTCACCGTTCCCTTAAAGAGGCAGTAGCACTCCGAAATGCTGAATAGGTTGTGGAAGATAAATAGGGCTCTGCGGACCAATGCAAAAAAATGGGTAACATTATGATAACCTTGTTATCGCTGGCAGTACATCTGTCCGCGGTAAGATTACGCTGTTCTCCAAAGGCCCGGCAAAGCCTACGGAACAAGTGTTGCTGTGGCTCTCGTACCATCGTCATACCGGCCAACTCCTACTAGGATTATTTGTGGGCTTTAGATCTCAGGCTAAAAATCTAGTGCTCAGATTCTACAGCGATGCTGGCAGAGAGGAGGGCGCATGGACGGAGTAGGATGCACATGGGCCCAGGGGCGGATTGGCCCACCGGGAAACCGGGCCATTTCCCTGTGGGCCGGCCCAAAACTCTTTAAAAAGGGGCCGACCGTGCTCCCCCCTGGGCTGGCTGGGCCGCGGGCAGCGTCCGCAGCACTTTTCCCAAATCCAAAATGGCCGCACACAGCACCTCCTAGGGCCTTCAAGCGGCACAGCACCTCCCAGGGCCTTCAGAAAGAAGAAGCAGCAGAAGCCGCCCCCCCGCGCATTACATACCACCGCCGCCCCCCAACGTGCATAACTACATACCGCCGCTGTGGGTGCATTTAACATAGTAATCACCCATCAGGGTGGCTGTACAATAAAAAATCGGGTCTGATATTAAAATTGTACAGTGCGGCTCTTAAAACCCGAAAATCGGGTCCCATCGCATACCTTAATTAGTGGTATGCGATGGTATACGATGGTCGCCGTGCTAGGAAACAAGTACCCAAATGACTTGTCAATAAGATATGCTGGTGATGTTACAAAAATGTGTAAGGGGCAGATGTATTAACAGTGACAAAGTAAAGAGTGATAAACAACCAGCAAACCAGCTCCTAACTGTCATTTTTTTCAAACCGGTCATGTAGCATGACAGTTAGGAGCTGGTTTGTTTATCACTTTACAGTTCATCAGTTTTTGAAGCTTGATACATTTGGCCCGGTCTGAGTAAATTCTCCCAGCACAACAAATATGTTAACCACACTGTAGTGCCCCACATACACAACATGCCACACAAAAACACAAGTTCATATATGAAACTGTGCCCCCCCCACTCTGGTGATGTGTATAGGTGTGAAAACCCACCTGTGTGTGATGGCTCCTTGGCAAACATCCCTGATACCCGCTGTACAGCTCTGAATTGGAATTGGAGGCATGAATAATTAATGCGCTAATTTGTGGACAACTTAGGAACTCACTGTATAACTGTAACATGTACGCCTATCCCAAATATTTGGGACGCTTTTTTATAAAACAGCACAAAAAAGTTGACATCTCAGTTAATGAAGCAAGTAAAATAATTAGCTCCAGCAGTGGATCTTCTAAAATGCGTCATTGAGTAATGAAAGCACCTGTGCACCTGCCGGCTGACCCGTATCGTCAAGCAATTCCAAGCCTTTGATTTTAAACATGCAAAAATAAATATATAATCAACATCAAATGCAACTATAAAAAATGACAATCCCATGCATTCTACATTACAACAGGATGCTCTTCAGTTCCTTTTGAAGTAACGATATTTAATCAATCTTATCATCATGCTTTAAGAGATACATTTTATTCTGGAAATATTCAGAATTTTTGACATTCTTCCCATGTGAACGGCCGAGATTATACAAGATAATCAATCGTGTGATGATGATAATGTAATTACTTCCAAACCAGTCTAAAAAAAAAACAATGATGTGTATTGTGGAAAAAAATATGCTACACTCTTTATTGATTATACAGAATTATTGTGGGAAATTAATGTTAATGATGACTTTAGAATGAAATATTTGGGGGTATTCAATTAGCCCTAAAGAAACATCAATATTTTACTAAATTACATAGCCTTGGGGAGGGGGTGGGGGGGGGGGGGGGGGGTGTCAGTGCAGTACATACAGTATTTCAAATAGTGGAGCCACCCCAGTTGTCAGTGAGTCCGAGCTGGTGATGTTTGGCAGTGTGTGGGATGGCAGTTGGTGCGGTTCCCCTATTTGAATTACGTACCGCACTGGACGTACCACCCCTGGATGCGCCACTGGTTGGGAAATATCACTGGCAAATCTATAATGGGTGCATGGGGTTATGCAGCCATTATTAAAGGGGGAACCCAGCAACACACACCCTACCCCCAATACTATATGCCTACCAAGGTCTTCCCCAAAATCCTTTGCCAATTGCCCAATCTTCATGGCTATGTGGTCGGTAATAAAAAATTAAGGATTGTTAATGTGAACAATTTAATGCAGGGTTTGAATTTCCTCTCCTGAAGAGAAAATGGAGAATTGACATACATATTATTAATATGAAGCTTAATATTTGCGTATAGGCATCAAAAGGGTGTTTTGGGGGCAATCCCGTTGCACCCATGGGAATTCTAACATTTCTATACTATGTCTCGTTAGTGGATATTATAATGGTAATTATATTCATTTATGGGCAACTTTTAACATTGTACTTTTCAGTTGGGAATTACTTTATGACAGTGGCCATTTATCCTCTTTCAGCCTCCCTTCATATAGCCATTATTAATTAATCTCTAATGGGGATAGATTTCCACGGTAGGCTAAAAATATAACCATGTTGCTGCTTTCGCAGATTGTCCCAGTTTTGTTACAGGTGTCTTGATAATTCCCAGTTTGAAGACTCGCACAGGTTCAGCTGGCAACTCACCAGTGGCAACAATGCGGCCTCCGCTGATTGCAGGTTCACAGGTGCAAAACTAGGTCAGCAAACATGGCTGCCTGGGATTCTAGTAATAGGAAAACATCACAGGAGGGATATATATACCTCGGTGTCTGCCTCGCGCACACACACACACACAAGCGTACCCCCTCTTCATTGTGATAACTTTATATTTGTGTATTATTATATTTATTTGTGTATAAAATGAAACATGTTAGTGAGGGGCCTAGACTGTATTTATCACCTGCGGCCATTTTGTGTATTTTATTGTCATTTTTTTTTAAATGGCTGAAGTACAGGTGAAGCAGAAGTGTAACTTCATAGAAAGCCACCTACCTCTACTTCTCTACCCCAAAGTTGTCAAAACATCGATGTTACCAATGGTTTTACCATCAGTAATAATACATCAATAGCACTAAACATGAGTCATAGAAAATGTCTCCTTTTTTTTTTTTACTTTTGATGAACCAATCCAATCACTGGCCTGCCCTCTTTGATGGAGTCTGAGCTCAGCCAATCAGCATTCAAGCCATTCAGCGGAACTTTGCAGTGACAGATCACAAGCCTGCTAATTTTTCTGAGCTCTGTCAGGTATACCGGCCCACCGATGTGGCACAAGATGCAAGCTGATTGGCTGAAGGCTGGTCCAATCAAAACAAGCCACTGCCCCAGCACTATATTGTAAGAGAACTATCGGTGGTAAGGAAACATTGGATCGTTACCATCAGAAATCAGGACCCATCTGCTCTTGGTTCTCAATTAAACATCTTCCGATTCCTATTCTTACCCAAAGTATGATAATCTGGACCGCGACCAATTAATTAAAATTCCACACAGCTTTCTCGGCCCCTGGTCTCAGGAAGGGCCTGGGCAGCTCATTTTGCCCACCGCAACCCACCGACTGCCTCCACTGCACTGCGCTCAGTGCGCTGAACACAGCAGGTCCCGGAGCACATGCCTACTCAACCCAGGATGCCGGCGGCCAATTAAAATGCTGCAACAGCTTTTGAGCCAATCAGAGCAGCTGCCAGTACGCAAGATCTGATTGGCTCACCAGTAGGTGCTGCAATTGAATTCCGGACTGGAAATGAGTCCCGGGCCACAAAAATCCATGATTGCAGGCCTGCAACCACAACATTTTTTCCAGTGATTTCGGCATCCCTCCTGCAGCCGCCACTGGACTCAGGAGGGTATGTGTTAGAAAAAAATGGGTGCAGCGTATGTGGTGTGGGGACTGCACCCATTATATAAATATGTCACTGTGTTCCTGATAAGTGTTGTGTACATTGAATTGGAAGGCTATAGTCTATAGGACTGGAGCAGGCTTTGATGGAGACAGTGGGCGTCAGCACAAATATATGGGTGCAGCTGCGCCAGGCCAATGGTTTGCACCATACAGACCGACTTTTTGGTTTTTCTTTGCAGGAGAAGCCTGGGGGAGGATTCGGAGTGTAGTGATGGGACGTGGCCAGTTTATTGCACCAGTAAGCCCCGCCACTTCATGGGGGGGGGGGATGACGCAATTCATGTATATTTCAATAAGGGAGGGGTGAAAATTACACAATTACCATATAAGGCATCATTAAGCTCCGCCCTTCACAGACCCCAGATTCAGAAGTATTCAATTCCCCATTCTGCCCACTTTCCTAAGAAGTTTCTGGAATGTGGGAGGTATACTACCCACTGTACAGGGGTTAAGGGGAACTAGCCAAAATATCAGGAGTGGGAGGATCTGGGAGAGTGTGCAAGTATACTCTGTGCAGCATCTGGAATAGCTTACAGATGGTAGCAGTATACACAGTACTGTTCACTACACCGTACATCATAGCAGCCTTTGTTCTGCAGACCTCTCCGCTCTGCACAGGATCTGCGTCTCTCATCCACACTCATTACTCGCTCACACTTACACTTGCAGGATTTTTGTCAGGCAGCACCCACCCTATGAAATACCCTTCCACACACATTATAACTCTCCTCTAGCCTCCGAGCTTTTAAGCGTTCCCTGAAATCTCACCTCTTCAGGCAAGCGTATCATATTCAGGACCCCCACCAACCAACGTTCAGTAGCATTCATATCTAATTGCATCCCATCAGGACTGTCTTGCAATCTGCTGGGACTGCCATGCTATGGAATTCTATCCTTATGTATCCCTCCTATTATCCCTAGATTGTAAGCTTGCGCGCAGGGCCCTCCTACCTCTATGTTTCTACCCAGTTTGTTTAATCACTGTAAATAAATAAGGCTTATTTTCTTTTGGTACTAAATAATAACGCCATTCGTGATAGAGAGCGGGTGTAGGGGGGGGGGGGGGGGGCATAATGCTGCGCTGCAGAAGGCAGAAGTTATACAGCAGAATATAAGAATTGATGAACAGAAGGAACCACTGACCGCTGCACAAGTCACACATCTGATGGGATAAAACAATAGCAATTAATTATGTAGAGCTACAGGAGAGCCAGGATCGCTCAGTGCGGCTGAGTGGAGAACTCATTAAATAAGAAAGGAAAAAAGTGCGTAACAAGGAAAGCGTCTCCGAAACTTCTCAGATTTGGAAAAATGGTATTTAAAAAAAAAAAAACACTCCGGAACAAAGACTAGTGAAAGAGCGAAGGAGAAAAGATGGAGACCGCAGTGTGAAAAGATTAATTATAATGGCACAGGAGAGGACAAGTGTGTTTGTGAGATGACAAACAATATTTTACCAGTATCTGTGTAACATGACAGGCGGATGTTACATGTAATATTACAGGTATTTCATACCTCCCGTTACGCGGCATTCTGTGTTGTTGAGCCAGATGCTGTAGCTCCAACAGCCCCCCAACTGTCATGTTACCAGCTGGGTTTGAAAAATGGCAATTTAAATCTGATTGGCTGGTTGTTTATCACTCTCCTCTTTTTCACTTTTTGAAGCTTGATACTTCAGGGCCCTTATTCCATACTTGCCTACCCTCCCGGAATGGCCGGGAGGGTCCCGTAAATCGGGTCCCCCTCCCGGTCCCCCGGGAAGGGGGGCAAGTCTCCCGCATTTCCCTACAGCCCCGGCTCCTCCTCTCCCCGCGGTCTAAAAACTATGATTTTTGCGGGTCCGCAGGAATGGGGGTGGGACCCACGGACCCGCAAATTGAGGCTTCAGCCCGTCATGGGGGCGGGGCTTGATGACATCACCCGTGCCCCGCCTCCGACACGAAGCCTCTACCCGCCCCCTTTCACTCCTCTCCGGGCTTCTCCCGGAAAGGAGTATGCCAAAGTCGGCAAGTATGGCTTATTCTGGTTCACTGACAAAGGCAAATTCCTTCTCAAATGAACAAAACCATGTGCACTGCGGGGGGGGGGGGGGGGGGGGGGGCAGATGTAAAATGTGCAGAGAGAGTAAATACATTTTGGTGCATGCACGGAGTACAGATATGCACGTTTGACCCCAATCTATGTGGTGGTCTGTGAGGCAAGATGGTATATCAGCTGTGTAGATGGAACTTCAGCAGTTGTGTCAGAAACACATCTCTTATATATTTGGCTACATCTGTCATTCAATGTGTGAGTGAGCCTCTGACTCCACCTACACACACTCACAGTGACAGAGAACCAGCCCACAGTGCCAGACACCCTCTGCCTCCCCATGCTGCCAGGCAAAGACACTGCTACTCCACAGCCACCAGGTGAGCGTCAGGTCTGCCTGCACCCCCCCCCCTGACACCCGCAACCCACCCTCCCGCAATTCGCGGGGCCCCCGCACCCCCCCGCGATTCACGGCACCCCCCACACCCCCTCCCGTGATTCACGGCAACCCCCGCGACCCCCCCACCCATGATTCGCGGGACCCTCGCGACCCCCCTCCCGGGATTCGTGGGCACACTCCCCCGATTCGCGGCACCCCCGAGCCCCCCCCTCCCGCGAATCACGGCCCCCGCGCCCCCTCCCACGATTCGCGGGCCCCCCCGCACCCCCCTATCGCGATTCGGTAAGGTAACATTAAATGAATCAGAAATACACTCTATACATTGTTAATGTGGTACAATGGTACATTGTGTTTGCTGATCGCATTAGGAGACTAATGGGTGATTACAAAACCCATGTGCAATTATGTTAGCATAGCTAAAAATGGGTTTGTACGTTAGAGAAGCTATAAAACTGTCCTTCCTTTGGGTTAGTTGAGTATCTGGAGCAACACACCTGTGTACACGGCATCTCTTCAGTGGCGAACTCCAGCTCCACCCAACCCCCCCATTGGCTACTGCCACCCGCAGAAGGGACAGGTGGGACAGTCTCCAATTAGTAAGGCTTTACCACTGCATTTTCCCTATGGGCCCATCATTCTGACACTGCCAGTAGAGCTTGGTAGACTACTGGTTAAATTGAAATGAAATACATAATTGATACAGCTCATCTTCCGTTTGTCTTTAGAAGCAGGTGTCTTAGCAATGAGCATACAGTATGGGCAAGGCGTCTACCTACAAACTACTGTACCCCAACTGTAATCTGCATCCTGGCCTTCAGGATACTATTCTCCGCTTTCTCTTATCCCTGTGCCGGGTTTACATAAGAAGCCCCGATGCATCCACTGAGGAGGTCTGATACAGTAGGTATCAGTAAGCCCCAGCGCTGTAGGTCGTGTTGGGCAGTAGGGGGAGACAGAGAGTGGAAACACATCTATTGTGGTCCTGTAGTGGTATAATCACACACTCACGCTCTGATGTGTCAGGAGACCTCCGTGTACCTTCCCTAAACATGACCTTGAGATGTATATATTTTGAAGGATTTTCCTACTAAGAGAGCGCTTGACTTAAGAATTCCTTAATGACAGCCCCAGTTCCGCATTGAACAATTCCAGACAGAAAATATATGTGTAAGAAGTGGATAAACATAAGCTATACATGGGGATTTCATCCAGCCAATATACAACGCACCATTCCAGAGCCGACACTGGTATCCATTCAGAATTGCTGAAACGGTCACAAATTTCGAATGGTCACAATGCCGACGTGTTGACATTTCATGCCGATACCAGAATTCACGCCCCACCCAAATCTAACTCTCTCTGCACATGTTACATCTGCTCCACCTGCAGTGCAGCATGGTGTTGTAAATTTGCATGGTTTTTTTGCTTTGCTTGTCCCAGTGTTTGAATACAACTTTATGCAATGTTAAGATCAGAACCAGATTTTGGGACCGATTCAGACCGTGCAAGCGCATGTTACGCTGTGCGCATGTGTGAGCCACCTGCCCAATTTGTAGGCGTTTTCTGAGCATTTCCCGGCCCCGCCCTGTTTTCTGGAATTGTTGTGATTCGCGGAGGGGGTGGTACTAAACGACACGATTAGCATCATTTTAGCCCGCCCCCTCCCCAAAGACCAGCAAATGCCTCTATTTAACTGGCAGAAGGAGGGGGTGTGGGGCTGATGAGGGGAGGGCTGCCCAACCTTTCAGGGGGCCGTAAGGGGACCCGATTTTCCACCTTAATTCCAGCGCCCACCTGTCACCGTAAAGTGGAGCATATATCACTTAGCGTTGCTGACTGGGGTCATGTCCGAGCTATGCAGCACAGATCCCCTACATGTGCGCAATGCTCATTTTATTATATAACAGGTCTGTGCACCCCCCCTCCCCTTCCCTGCTGTATAACTTCATGGTCCATCTGGCCAGGAAGCTGGGACCTCACAGTTAGTGCCTGCCACATATGTCATCACCGAGCATAACTTACTAACACATGTGGTGCCCATCCCTCATCCAGCTCCTCTGATCTATCAGCACAGAACTTGTCTGACTGCTGCTCGGCTTTCAGAGAAACTGAATCCTCAGTACATTTTATATTTTCAAAGTTGTATTTAAGTCACAGTTGCCTACCCTGCTGCATTCTGCAGGAGAGACTCCCTGAAACAGCATATGCCGTTATTAATAATGCGATGCCCGGCAATAGAGGGCTGCCAGTGGCGTAACTATAGCTCCGCAGCCCCCGCTGTGGCGGGGGGGCGCAGAGAAATTGGGGGCGCCGCCGGGGGGCTGCGGGGCTATAGTTACCCGCGGTCTGCGTCTCGCCCGGCTCTCTGCCGGGACCTGCCTGACCGTCACGGTCCCGCCGGCTCCTGCTGCAATGAAAACTGACAATTAGAAAATGGCTGCCCCCATATTGCAGACAGTTTTCTGTCTGCAGTATGGGGGCAGCCATTTTCTAAGAGTCAGTTTTCATTGTAGCAGCAGGAGCCGGCCAAGACCGTGACGGTCAGGCAGGTCCCGGCAGAGAGCCGGGCGAGACGCAGATCGCGGGTGCAGATACGGGTAAGAAGAGGGGGGGGGGGGCAGGTTAGGTGTGTGCGGGGTTGGGGGGGCGCCGAAAAAAAAGTCCGCCGGGGGGGGTGCAAAATAGTTAGTTACGCCCCCGAGGGCTGCGGATGTTACAGCATCCCGCCCAATGTCCGAAATATCGGCGTACATCTATTGAATAGGTTCATTTCCGACCGCACTGAAGGCATGCAGATTTTACTTTTTCTAAAAGTCGCTGTCCAAAACGGCCGCTGAATTGTTGAATTCGTGCCCATTTTCGATAAACTGTTGGCTTTTTCAACAATCTACGCAACATTTCCGACAGGTGGAAGATTAAATTCCAACTGTTGAATTGACGTTGGAAATGGATGACATTACAAAGGTTGGAAACGTTCCCACTTTTGGAATCAAAATTGAATACCCCCATAGTGGTAAAATTGGTTATTCTGTGTGTGGTTTACTGCCCTCCTGCAGTACAAGGTCTACTCTATAATAATCACACTTTATGATATAAAAATGGTGCCTTAAGTCAATGCCACCTTCTCCACCTTGTATTAACCATATAGAACTGGTCTTAGGCCCGCTGGCAGGCTCCGCCCCTGATCTTGCTGCAATCAGAAGTATCCAATTTGTTCCTACAATGATAATCCAGCTGTGATGGTTCCGCGTTCCACTCTGCTGAGAACAGATAAAGGAACGCGCCGGTGCTCGGCGCCAGATCTGTCACGAAACTCATCACCCCCCGTGCAATTGGGATTTCAGAACTAAATATCAATCCGATAACATCCTCTGTCAATTTATGCAAACAAAGTAACAGCGACAGATGAGGAAACATTACAGAAGACGGAACGGACAGAAGGGGAAGACGAAGAGATTGTATCTGGAATCTCACCAGCTGCTGGCACATACAGTAGCTTATTAAGTAACGGGAAATCAACAGAATGTTGGGTTTAGGACTATGAATGGCTGCCAAATTCAATTGTGTGTTTTCCTTGTTTCTTTCTCTTTAAACATTTAAAGAGCAAGGACATGAAATACTTAATACCGCAAGTTAGGTATGAGGGGGAGATGTAACAAAGCTTGGAAAGACAAAGGTGGGTATTCATTCCCGGCTGCTATTTCCGCCGGGGGATATAGTGGGCGTTGCCTATTCAATGCTACCGTTACCGACAGCATTGAAGGCATTTTCCAACAAAACAGATCCGACTTTGAATCCATTCGGATCTGTTTTGTCGGAAATGATCGCGGATTGTCGAATTCACGGACGTATTTGGACAATCCACGGCCGTTTTCGCTGATTTGCGGACTATCCGACACTCGACAGTTGGTACATTGAATTCAGACTGTAGAGCTCCTGTCGGAAGAAACAAAAAATGGCCCGACTGTCGGGGAGGAATAACTTTGTATAAGGTGAAGAAATTGCAACAGCTTACAGTAAGTCTGTGAAGGTTAGGCAAAGTTGCCGACTGTCTGGCTGCCCTCGGTAAAGAAGGGGGGCGGGGCATTTGCTGGGAGCAAAAAGGGATGGTTTGGGGGCAGAGCCAGGGCGGGGCTGATCTGTTTGGGGGCGTGGCTAGAGTGGTCGCGTCATTTTAGCCAGCAGGGGGTGGGGCTAAAATGACGCAATTGCGTAATTTGACCCACAGACCCCCTCCCTTCGCGGGGTGGTTTGCTTGAGACAGAGGGCAATGCGGGAGGGTTGCCCCTTTTCCGGGGGGCCAGGAGGGGGACCTGAATTGCGGGACCCTCACGGCCATTCCAGAAGGATAGGCAACCCCGAGGTTAGGGCAGCGGAGGCAACACATATACTTATATTTATTTATCTCCTGTTTGTTTAATAGGGCAGCAACGCAGAATGAGTCTAGTACCAGACACACGGATCTACACACACACACAGTGTGCTGCAGAAGTGGGTCATCTGTACAGCCAGGGGGGATTCCGCACAAAGGAGTCCACGGAAAGTAAAAATAGTGCTCTCATTTCATGCACATGTAAATATATGAAAGCAGGAGCGGATTACCATATCCTGGTAAAATACATCATTTATCGCCCATCAGCCTGCCTGAAATAAGACACGGGTCCCACTGGAAACAGGAATATCACGCAGTGAAAGATCTACAATGCATACAATTATTAAAATGCAGGTAAAATATGTATATAGTCACCTAGAAATGATTCCCAGCACACAGAGGAAGGAGGGTATTTTATTATGGGTATGGGTTATTGGGTCAATCACTGATGGTCGACGGGGCTAAGGCCCACAGGGTGGAAGGTCAAAACAAGCATTAGGTCGACAATGGGAACATTTTCAGTCAAAAGATTGACATGAGTTTTTCATGGGTTCGAATGTCGACATATGGACACCGTCAAAGTGTACTGCATCCCCTTGCATGCTTCGGGCACGGAGCCTCACTGCGCTCGGCATGCTATTTTATTCTCCCACCGCGCCATACTGGATGGTCGGGCATGAAATACCGTCTGTCGGCACATGTCGGCTCAAAAAAAGAATGTGAAAAACTCATGTCAACCTCTTGAGTGTCAACCTTCACATTGTCGACATAATGCTTGTGTCGAACTTCCAACCCTGTCGACCTCAGCCATGTTGACCTATTTCAGGTGTCCTTCAGCGGCCGACCCAATGCATGTCGAACTAGATAAGGTTGCCTAGTAACCGTATCCCTTTTTTAAAAAGCGCATCTATTGCCGGCCCTTCATGGAAGCAGCCATTTTGTCGGATGATTTATTTGGCTGATATGGATGCGCTAAAAGTTTATTAATTCAATATCAATTGCATGGTGCTACTGGTCCTAGGAGTGTATTTACTACTGAAGTGCAGGCTTTCAGAAGTGGTGATGTTGCCACTGGCAACTAATCAGTTAATATACTCCTTAGTGTAGCCATAGGCTACCTTCTTATGTACTGTACATCAGTTCAATGGGTATCTTCAAAAATGTAGGATTTTAAATTAGACCAACGGTTCCCAACCTTTCTTCTTTCCCGTACCCCTTGATTTCAATTTATGAGTACACCCTCATCTCAATTTGAAATATCTGCAGTACTTCTGAGTGGAGAGGAGGTGAGCAGTATGCATGTCCTTATACGAAGGAGTAGCGGGGGAGAAGGGTGCGGTCAGGATGGAATAGGGTCCCTCTGTGTCTGGCCGCTGGCTGTGTTCTGTCTCCGGTGTTCCTGCTAACGCCTATAGAGTTAATGTCGCTGCTTCCCCCATCCATGTCAGCGCTGGTATAGTTGATCCCGTGGAAATAAATTAATTTTAAAATTTAGAAGTTGTTAATGTATGATATCCTACTGGTATTGAATGGTAAGAGGTCTTTGCGCAGGAATTCTCCTTTCCCTCTGTACATGTTTTTATTGGGTGTTTTGTAGTACACCCTAGAAATTCCAGCAGCAACCTCATATAGGGGGTTATTCTAGTTCAGGGCTGGGCAACACCGGCCCTCCAGATGTTGATGAACTACACATCCCAGCATGCCTTGCATCAGTTTCAGCATGGCCACATAGCAAAACTAATGCAAAGCATCCTGGGATGTGTAGTTAATTAACATCTGGAGGGCTGGTGTTGCCCAGCCCTGTTCTAGTTCATTCTTTCTGACAAAATCCTTCTTAGATGGACAAAACCATGTGCACTGCAGGTGGGGCAGATGTAACATGTGCAGAGAGAATTAGATTTGGGTGGGGTTTTTCTTCAAAGTGAGATCTATATTGCAGTGTAAAATAAAGCAGCCAGTATTTTCCCTGCACAGAAACAAAATAACTCACCCAAATCTAATTCTCTCTGCACATGTTACATCTGCCCCCCTGCAGTGCACATGGTTTTGTCCATCTAAGAAGGATTTTGTCAGAAAGAATGAACTAGAATAAACCCCATAAAAACCACTAACTCAGAGCAGTCTTTAATTCTACGTCATCAGGTTTGGCGCACTACTTTTAGTGACTGCAGGACAGACGTCCAAAAAGATCAGCGATCCGGCCAACCAAGAACTTCCACCAGAGGCGGTGCACCCAACCCAAATCCTGTGTGATCCTATTGCATTACAAAATGGGGCTGAGATCATCAGGCTCCCCTGTCGATAGGAAGTGGGCGGGAGGCAGGATTATGACCTGCTCTCCCTGGACTACTGGGGACTCCCCAAAATTTGGTCCTGGAAAATTAGAAAAGTTTGTTCTACTGTGCGTAACAACTGATGGACAAGGGATCTCAAGTCCTCAGAAAAAGCGTACGGAGAACTAAAGTTCCCTTAATCGCCGCAAAGTGTTTCCCCATTTACCAGAGGACTTATTTACAAAGGGGTGTTTAACGACTATAACGATTACCAATACACGGATGAGCAAACCTCAGCTTATGTCTTCTCTGCCCATCGTCACCCCTGAAAAAAGATTTACCTCAGCTTTAGAGAACGTTGCTCTAAGCTGAGGATGAAAACAACTAGCGCTGTGTACACAAGTCCCGACGCCCCCACCCAGCCTGAGTGACAGGTAATTTAGGAATTATAAGGTGATGGAGGAGAAATTGTCTGGAGTTCGGCATCTGTCAAACGCACATGAAAAGATGACGGCTCTGGCGCCCGTGCGAGTGACAGGCTTTACATTGGGATGAATAGGTGGAGAAGAGTGTTTTCTACAGTCTTATTGTATTGTGAAAGGGGCAAAGAAACTGTGACGCAGAGACATCACCAAAATAGATTATTTAACGAAGCCTATGCAAATAAACTTCCAGCGGGGATTCAGAGAGACATCGTACAGCAGAGGAACGGATATGATAACCAGACGGCACAAGAGCGGACGAAGGGCCTAATTCAGACCTGACTGCAGGACAAATCTGTTCTTACAGTGGACAAAACCATGCAAGCACTGCAGATGGGGCAGATGTAACAGGTGCAGAGAGAGTGTGAGTGTGGACACTAGCAGGTTTGGCCCCGGGAATGGGTCAAGCATGATATACATATATTATATAAATATATACAGTATAATAATATCAGCTGCTCTGTATAATGATATATTATGCAAATTATGGATGTTACTTCAGTGCTGATTGGTTGCCATGGGTGTGGTGACTCCTCTGGTGACTGTGACCTATTGACCTTTCCCATCTTTGTAGCAATTTGTCTGCACATTGCGGTTACTGCTGTGTTAGTACGGGATGCGGTCATTTGGTCTACTGCATTATGGTCGACAGTCATTAGGTCGAATCCATTAGGTCGACATGCTAAAAGGTCGACATGACTCTAGGTCGACATGGGAAAAGGTCGACATGATTCTAGTTCGAAAGGTCATTAGTTCGACAGGTCATTAGTTCGACAAGGTCATTAGTTCGACATTGTCTATGTCGACATTCACAAGGTCGACATGGAGTTTTTCACTGTTTTTTGAGCCAACATGTGCCGACAGGCGGTATTTCATGCCCTACCATCCACTAGGGCGTGGTGGGAGAATAAAATAGTGTGCCGAGCGTAGCGAGGCACCGTGCCCGACGCATTGCGAGCGCAGCGAGCGATGCGAGGGGATGCAGTGCACTTTAAACTGTGTCCATGTCGACTGTGTTGACATTCAGGTAAAAAAACAGTGAAAAACCCCATGTCGACCTTGTGAATGTCGACATAGACAATGTCGAACTAATGACCTTGTCGAACTAATGACCTGTCGAACTAATGACCTTTCGACCTAGAATCATGTCGACCTTTTCCCATGTCGAACTAGAATCATGTCGACCTTTTAGCATGTCGACCTAATGGATTCGACCTAATGACTTTCTACCATAATGCAATAGACCAAATGATCCCAACCCGTTAGTACGGCTAACGTACGCAACGCCAAAATGAGAACCACTTGTGCTGCTCCTTGTAGAACAGAACAAAAGGAAAAAATCCAATAAAAATCAAAATGTTAGTCAACAACTTTCCATCACAATGTCTAGCGCAGAGGGGGAGAGGGCTGTGCTGCGGTTTCCAGTAACACTGGCTTTATTGTGTGAACTATTTGGTGTCCAAAAATCCAGGCAGTGCATTGTATCCGTCATAACCACTTGGATTGAAAGGAAATAAAACAAGTTAACAGCTGGGAATTTAAAGACCCAGAACGTAAAGTTATTTTCAGAAGAAAAAACAAACCGACGGAGCTAACAGATATGTTTCTGCATCTATAAGGGGTAAATAAGTTCAATGATCTAATCTTTCCTATACTAATGCATCTTATATAGAGAGTATATGTTTCTGCTGTAGAGGTGGCGCGGTAAAATACTGGTTGCTCCACACCCTTGAATATTCTAAAAGATTGGCTATGGGTTAGTTTAGCCTTGTGAGAGTGTTCTAATGCTCTGATTGGCTACAGGGTGGTCTAGTTATGGGAGTGTTCTAATGATCTGATTGGCTGCAGGGTGGTCAAGTTATGGGAGTGTTCTAATGATCTGATTGGCTACAGGTTGTTCTAGTTATGGGAGTGTTCTAGTGCTCTGATTGGCTACAGATTGGTCTAGCCTTGTGAGAGTTCTAATGCTATGACTGGCTACAGGGTGGTCTAGTTTTGGGAATGTTCTAATCTGATTGGCTACAGGGTGGTCTAGTTATGGGAGTGTTCTAATGCTCTGATTGGCTACAGGATGTCTAATTATGGGAGTGTTCTAATGCACTGATTGGTGGCAGGATGGTCTAGTTATGGGAGTGTTCTAATGATCTGATTGGCTACAGGGTGGTCTAGTTATGGGAGTGTTCTAATGTACTGATTGGCTGCAGGAAGTTCTAGTTATGGGAGTGTTCTAGTCCTCTGATTGGCTACAGGATGGTCTAGTTGTGGGAGTGTTCTAATGTACTGATTGGCTGCAGGAAGTTCTAGTTATGGGAGTGTTCTAATGCACTGATTGGCTACAGGATGTCTAGTTGTGGGAGTGTTCTAATGATCTGATTGGCTGCAGGGTGGTCTAGTTATGGGAGTGTTCTAGTGCTCTGATTGGCTACAGGTTGGTCTAGTTATGGGAGTGTTCTAGTGCTCTGATTGGCTACAGGTTGGTCTAGTTATGGGAGTGTTCTAATGATCTGATTGGCTACAGGGTGGTCTAGTTATGGGAGTGTTCTAATGCTCTGATTGGCTGCAGGAAGTTCTAGTTATGGGAGTGTTCTAGTGTTCTGATTGGCTATAGGGTGGTCTAGTTGTGGGAGTGTTCTAATGATCTGATTGGCTACAGGGTGGTCTAGTTGTGGGAGTGTTCTAATGATCTGATTGGCTACAGGGTGGTCTAGTTATGGGAGTGTTCTAATGCTCTGATTGGCTGCAGGAAGTTCTAGTTATGGGAGTGTTCTAGTGTTCTGATTGGCTATAGGTGGTCTAGTTGTGGGAGTGTTCTAATGATCTGATTGGCTACAGGGTGGTCTAGTTGTGGGAGTGTTCTAATGATCTGATTGGCTACAGGGTGGTCTAGTTATGGGAGTGTTCTAATGATCTGATTGGCTACAGGGTGGTCTAGCCTTGTGTTCTAACGCTCCGATTGACTGCAGGTTGATCTAACCTAGTGAGTGTTCTACTTGGCTCATTGGCTACAGGTTGATCTAGCCTTGTGAGTTTCCTGAAGCTTTGATTGGCTATAGGTTGATCTGGCTTTGTGAGTGTTCCACTTGTCTGATTGGCTATGGGATGGTCTAACTTTATAAGTGTTCTAAAGCCCTGATTGGCTACAGTTTGGTCTAGCCTTTTGGGTGTTCTAAAGCCCTGATTGGCTACAGGCTTAATACATCGGCACCTCATAAATATACAGGAAACGTGTCACGCCTGTGTCTACTCAAATGCTCTGATTTATTTACAGAGACGTACACAGAATAATTTGCATGTCTACACCACAGTTTTAAAAATTGGGTGTGTGGGGTAGATTTATCAAACAGGGAACTGTCTTATTCCTGGCAGAGGTTTTCACTTAATTTAATAAAGAGGTTACGTCTGTATAGAAAACTTTAACAAGTACTGGGGTGGTATTTGCTTTTTGCGCTCACATTATACAGCATATGTTCTGTTATTGCAGTCTCAGGATGCCGATGACAGAACAAAATCATTTACAAATGCTTTATTCTGGGATGCATTAAAAATGTCCTTTCCTGTTTCATATAAATCATTATTTTTTTTTCAGTTTATTCTTTCCACCTCAGTGGAGGTCTGCTCGCATTTTCAAAGTCTCGCCCATCGAAGCATTAAATAAACTCATACTTATCATCCTGGGTCAAGATGCCAGTGACATTATCAGCATGGTTCACGGCAAACGTGTAGGAAGTGAACTAGATTTGGGTTGCAGTGGTTGCGTGCGGCGTCACGCAGCTGCCATGACCACCCCTAAAGGCCCCCATACACTTATCCGATTTGGGCTGATTTTGCCCAATTCCGACGGATCAGCCCGAGAAATGGGCCCAAATCGGATGCGCTTGAACCTCATCCAACCCGATGCGCGGTCCCGTGCGCATCGGGTTGGACCCTACAGATTAAACCTGCAGTAGGTTCAATCTGTCGGTATGGACCCATCAGCGGCACATCGTGGGTGCTTATGCTCTGATTGGCTACAAGGTGGTCTAATTATGGGAGTATTCTAATGCTCTGATTGGCTACAGGGTGGGCTAGTTATGGGAGTGTTCTAATGATCTGATTGGCTACAGGTTGTTCTAGTTATGGGAGTGTTCTAGTGCTCTGATTGGCTACAGGGTGGTCTAGTTGTGGGAGTGTTCTAATGATCTGATTGGCTGCAGGGTGGTCAAGTTATGGTAGTGTTCTAATGATCTGATTGGCTACAGGTTGTTCTAGTTATGGGAGTGTTCTAGTGCTCTGATTGGCTACAGGGTGGTCTAGTTGTGGGAGTGTTCTAATGATCTGATTGGCTGCAGGGTGGTCAAGTTAAGGGAGTGTTCTAATGATCTGATTGGCTACAGGTTGGTCTATCCTTGTGTTCTAATGCTGACGATTGACTGTAGGTTGATCTAACCTAGTGAGTGTTCTACTTAGCTCACCTGCAATGTATCCGGTCCGATTCTGAAGTGTGTGCAAGCGGTACCACACTGCTGGCACACACCTTTCTGTGTGTCCTACCTCCGGGCAGCAGGTGGGGAGGAGCAGTGGGGTGGGTGGTGATCAGCGGGACGGGCAAAGATTAAAATTTAAATATAACATGTCAAATAATTTGCCAGCCTCTGATTGGCTGAGAGATATCTCAGCCAATCAGTGGCTGCCCTGAAGGGAGGCCGCTGATTGGCTGAGAGTGCTCTCTCTCAGCCAATCAGATGGTGGCCAATCATTTGACACGTTTTTTTGAAAAATTCAAATACCCACCGCAGCCCAGCATGCCCATCCCGATGATCACAGCCCACTGCTCAGTACCCGCCGCCCGTCCCACTGCTCCTCAACGCCCACTGCAGCTCCCCGCTTACATGTGATAAATCGCAACTGCCAAATCGTATGTGAACCTCCCGGGGAGCTGCCGGGCGGCTCGCAGGAGAATTGGGTCTGACTTGTCCTTAGGACAAGTCGGCCTAATGTATGGGCACCTTAAGCGATCCAGGCATGCCTGCATTGTCCAGACCGCTCCCACAAAACGCAGACACGATGCCAACACAACGGTCTGTCGCCATCCTTGATGGTCTTGATCGCCACCTTGATGGCTCTAAAACTGCAATCGCCTTCTTTCAACCCCAAAGCAGCTATAGGATATACCACTGAGACTCTTAGCTCAAACACCCAGCAACAACCGTCCGCCACGCCGCGCAAATCCGCATCACACCAGCGTATATATACAAATAACTCCATTTAACCAGCAAACAATGACAGACTGAAAGATAAAGTGAAACCACTCCGGGCTGCCGATCGCCAGCACACATTTAATAGCATACAGAAATAGAGGACGCTGCAGATTCCATTAACGTGAAGATTATAACTTCCTATAAAAGCATTATATGGATGGAGGGTTAGTGGGATTCTCTGCCACTCTGGCGACTAATGTTACACCGCGATCAATAATACACATCTTTATAGCATGTGGCGGCTCCATCAATGTCTGACAATTGGAAACATGCTAAGTCCCGCTGCCAACTAACTCAGATCTTCTCTTCTTCCTACAATTACTTATATAAATAATGTCTGTAATGGATAAAGTGCTTCCCGCGCATTAACGCCCCAAGGGGCAGCGGCGTGGGATGTAATGGTGTTCTTGGCCTTTTTTCAAGATGTACTGTATAAGAAGATGTATAAGAAGATACACATATAGCATACTCTGCCATGAGTACTATAGATATATTTATATATATATATATATATATATATATATATATACACACACACACATTGCTACAGCTATACATAGGGCGGGATGTATTAATATACATCGCCGCCCTTCGCCTGACAGCCGCCGCGATGCTACCGCATATGTACTAACATATGCGGCTAGCATCGGGTTGCGGTGACGGAGACCCCCGCGATACCTTTGATGTGGTCTGCGGGGGTCTCCGTCACATCCCGGCGGCTGTCAGTGTCCCCCTGTGTCTCCTCCTCCCCCCTGCAGCCGGATGTCCTCCCCGCTGTGACACCTGCTGGGGGAGGAGGAGATCAGGAGGACGGGAGGGGGGGGTCGCGCGGACGTCGGGCGGCGATAGAAGCCCATAGGCTTCCTCTGGGTGGCGATACCCTGCCAAGCGAAAATGGGGCGGACGGGTGATGGTAAATAGGAAAATGCGGTAAAACCCCCGTTTTACCGCATTTTCCCTTTAGTACATCCCGCCCATAGAGAGAGAGAGAGAGAGAGAGAGAGAGAGAGAGAGAGAGTCCCATTTACCATATATTTACCCATTTTCGGGGGTTAGCCACAAATATTAAGTACCCACCAAATGTATCACAGAGGGATCCTGCTACGGTCCCTCCTGCATCACCGCCAACTGCTTCCCCCATAGGATTTTATGTGGGATACGATTCAGCCTGATGTTTCAACATCGGCTGGCAGGGCAGTGTGGTCTGCAGGGGACAGAGGGGACAGAGGGGGGTGCATGCTGACGTTCAGTATACCGACATTGCCATCTTGACTGCCATCACAAAACCGGCACCGGAATGATGAAAGCATGAGAATGTTGACGGCGGAATACCAAAATCTGGCATTCCGATAGGTATGTAGGCTGCGGAAGGTGGTATTAGGTTTAGGCGGTATTGGGGGGACGTTAGGTTCAGGCTTCGTGGAGGGGGGTTAAGTATAAGAACTTAGAAGGGGGTAGGTGGCAGCGTACTGGGGTTAGGTTACGGCACTAGCGGGGAGGTTAAGGGTCAGGCTAGGGGGGTGACCCCTATCCGGATTTCCTCCTTCGAGATGCCGGCGTTGGTATTCTGTATGCCAAAATTTACACATTTACACCGGTCATCCGTATGTATCCCGTCATAAGTATACAACGCACAAATTATGGCCCTTATTCTGGTTGACTCGATTGGGTGCGAATTCGCATGCTTTCAAGTAACTCAAAACCCGCCCTGCGAATGGTGGTACGCCCGTACCCCCTTTGCATGCCATGTTCATTTGCCCAGCACGCAAATGGATGTTTTACATAAACATCCATCCGCATGCCAGTGGGAACCTCCCCCATCTTTCGCCAACCTTTGAATGATGGTGAAAGCGCACGCATATGGAAGGGTGGTCCAGACCGCTCGTACATATGTACGTAAATTTCCAAGGAATCTGGTTATGCCAGCTGTCCGCCCCCCCGCAGGTGCATCACGAACACTTTAGCATGTTAATGGGAACGGCCATGAAACACCGGTTTCACCCCCCAGCGAGTCAACCAGAATAAGGGCCTATGTTATTAGGGATGCGCACCCATCCCCGTCCCCGCCATTTGGTTCTAGTTCTGTTGTTTTATGTATGATCTAAGATAGATGCTAGATGGGTTCTAGAACAACCCCATTTGTATTACTTGTAGCCAATGCCAGCCGACAGGGAGCCGCTGTGCCAGGGATGGCAGTACAGTATTGCGTTCATTGGCACGTAGAAGTTTAGCATCTGTACAGAACAAATCACGTACGCTTCATGCAGGACACTGAGCTGTGTGCCTGACAACGCAAGGCCCCGCATCCCTGCAGCTCCGTACGCGTCCCGTCACATAAGATGATCCACATTAAATCCGACACCTGAGGTAGAAATCGGAGAAGTGTCATTTAGAATTCTCTTCCATGTGTAACATTTTCCGCTGACTGATGCTGAACACGTGAAAGGTTCGCTTGAGGCACAATTACTTCCTTAGCGTGTGACAGACTTGCGTTACTGGAAACTGCTAACTCTATTGTCCTGCACACACTGCTGCTAACATGCTCAGCAGCCTTGAAGGTGTCATTGACAACGAGCAAGTCCATCCATGACCCCCGCCACGGAATCTTCCGGGAATGTAAATTACAAAGAATATGATTTATACTACAGATGTTACGGGCATGCTGAAAGAATATTAATAGCCTAAGAATTCACTGGGAACTAATGGCATCATTGAAGCAATTCGCACCTCACTGATGCCGCTGTGAAATATGGCTACAGCTGACAAAATGGCTGACTGGACTAGTGCCTCAGTGATGTCACTAAGGGCCTGATTCAGATTGTTCGCTAGGCAGCTTATATTCACTGGTTTTCATTGAAAGGTTTAAAACATCTCCCCCACCACAGAGGGACCGATATTGGGGCGAGTGAACGCGCCGGGCACCATGGACGAGTTGTAAGTGCCCCCCACTCCTTTCACTTACCGCCTGACTCAGCAGGTCCCGAAGCACGGCCTGGCTTCTTCAATGCAGGAAGCCGGCGGCCAATTAAAATGCACCACCGGCAGGTGAGCCAATCAGAGCTTGTGTACCGTCAGCCACTCTGATTTGCTAATGGTACACAAGCTCTGATTGGCTCAAAAGTCAGTGCAGTATTTTAATTGGCCACCGGCTTCCTGCATTGAAGGCTGTGCTTCGGGACCTGCTGAGAAGCAAGTGCAGTGCAGGCAGCACACAGTGGAGGGTTGCTGTGGGCAAAATGAGCTGCACGGGCCCTTCCAGAGGCCGGGCCCAGGGACAGCTGTACCCAGAGCACCCCCTTGTCAGCGGCCCTGCGAGTGAAGAACCACTGTGATTCCTGATTGGCAGAAACCTCACGTAGAGCCAGCGGGGATGCAAAACATTATTTACACAACGTGGCTCAAGGTAACGGCTCCGCTGGCCTGTGTTCCATCAGATCCCCTGGCTTCCACCGTCAGGCTCTGATTGTTTCCTTGCAAAGACGTTCTGCTGTGTCAAAACATCATATCCCAAATATTGGTCCCCTGCCCGAACATCTGTTATTTCCTACATAAGGTAACAGTGCACTGCAAAGAGACAACAGGCCAACTTAATGCCCAAGGGCGTTCCTATAGAGAGCAGCTGTCTTCTGCAGCAGGTGACGTCCTTGGGCGGTGACACGTAGGGATCCAATGAAAACATTCCAACTGTGAAAGCGATTGTTGGTAGATATAAAAAGATGGCGACAAGACACCTGGTAGATATGAAGCTGATCTTCTGAGGAAACGGCCATAAGGAACGGTGGAGGAACATGTTATGGACTTGCTACTAGTGGCTCCAGCTTCTCCTACTGAGGGATCTTCTGGCCCATGATACTCCCTTACTGAGAAGTAGACCCATACAAGCTGGAAAATCCAGATGCGGTAATCTGCAACAAGGTTGCTGCACAACATCAGGCACCTCCCCTAAAATGCAACATCTGTGGGTCTGTGGTTAGGAGGCGTGGTAAGAGAGAGAGAGAGAGAGAGAGTACCAACCAATCAGATCCTAGCTTTAAAATGCCAGGAGCGGATTGGTTGGTACTTTTCCTCTCTCCAACTTTGTTAAAGCCCGCACATAATCTATTATTTTTAAGTTTAAAACAATGAATCATATACATACAACTATTATTCATAGATTTAGTGACACATCAATAGATTTGTTTAAAGAATACCGGCACCAGAGTGCCGCCACACCACCTGAGGGTACTAGGTCATCCACGCCCCTGGGTGTGGTTTGTGCAAGCATGGGTGTGGTTTTGGTAGGTCTGGGTGTGGTTTTGATAGGCTTGGGTTTGGTATTGAAGGATATGGGTGTGGTGTGGTTGGGTTTGGGTGTGGATTGGCAGGCTCTGCTATTGCTTCAGTAGGGTTCGGGGGTGGCCTGAGTGGGCCTAGGTGTGGTGTAGTTTATGGATGATTTTGTTTTGTTTTTAACGTACAGCATGGTGGTGGAGCCAAGACCAATTGTCTGCATATTTGGGCATTCACAGAATATGAGGGGGGCATCACCACGAAGCAGTGCCGGATTATTCACAGGGTGACTGGGGCCCCCACACCAGCACTGCTGCAACGGTGGGGGGTGGGTGTCAGGCAGCGGGGTCGGGCAGAGTGGGGCGGGCAGGGGGTCCCTGCAGTGCGGGGCTGGCAGGGGGTCCCTGGGGTGGCTGGGCAGTCAGCGGAAGGGTCCCTGCGACGGATGGGAAGTCAGCGGTGGGGTCCTCGAGGCGGATAAGAACTAGTAGAGCTACTAGTTCCCATCCACTGCAGGGACCCTGCCGCTGACTGCCCATCCGCCTCAGGGACCCCGCTGCCTCCCCAGCGCTGCACGGACCCCGATGCCTGGCACAGGTACCACCTGCTTCTGTCCGGGGAGGGGGGGGGGGCACCACAATTTTATTGTCCAGGGCCCCCACAGACCTTAATCCGGCCCTGCCACCAAGGAACAGAGGACACCTACATCCAGTATCACATGACAAGTGGGAATTAAATAAATGATTGCCTTTCTCAGTGGCGATCTGCCTTCCATTTGTCAATTCAGCCAATGCCTACTCAGCTGGTGCTGTCTGACCTGGTGACGGTACCGAATGAAGACATCAGCAAAGTCCGAGTCCACTCAGCCAGCGGGCAGCCATTAAGCAGGTGGTGACTAATATGGCCCAAGAAAAATGGCAGCGATGCCGAGAAAGCTGCCAAGCTTAATTCCGAGTGGTATCTCCTGCCAATTCTAATATACAAACCACAGGGCAGATGTACAAAGCGTTATGTACGCATGGAACGTACATCCCCCCTGCACGTCTCTGCTTACCACTGCACTCCTGCTGGGAACGTGTAAGAGCCCACATGCTGCGGAAGTCCTGGCCAGGTGTGGTAATGGGCAATTAGACAGAAGAGCTTAGAGCGTCACAGATGTGTACATCTGTATAAGTAGAAAGAGGTGATGAAATCTGTGTCAAGTCCATCGCTGCGTTGTCACGGAAACAGTACTAATCACCTAATCAAGGCGGCATCTGAATTAATAATCAGCGGAAAATAAATGTTGATTAAAGTTCATTATTCTCTTCCTTGCGGGCCACACGTTTCCAGGTGTGAGAGGGCGTTAGGGTGACTATTTGATTTATCAAAAATAAACAGGAAATTTATATATTATTATTTAATGCAGGCATGTCCAAACTGTGGATCTCCAGCTGTTGTGAAACTACACATCCCAGCATGCCTTGCCATAGTTTTAGCATTCCCGAATCCCTAATAGCAAAATGTGGCAAGGCATGATGGGACTTGTAGTTTCACAACAGCTGGAGGGCTTTAGTTTGTCCATGATTGATTTGATGCATCTTTAGTAGTTACTATTGAAAGAGGCTGGCAGTCATCATTGTCACGGTGACATAAATATCTAGGGACATGTTCCTGCTGGTCTACTGCACTCATATCCCGGACTACGGACGCGAGCAGATCTCTGACGTTTCTCGAACTGAAATTACTATGGCCCTTATTCTGATCGGTGCGGATATTCCCGCATTCTTACGGTGCGGTCCGCACGCCACGGTGTTCTGCCGCGTGCGGCCATCGTCCGTAGAAACGCCCACGGGTCCTCCGCATTCGGACGGACTCACTCTTTAAGAACAGGGCGTGTTTACGGACGACATACAAACCATGCGTGTGCGGGAGAAACACTCCGATTCTGCACGGTATTACAGAGTATTACAGAGTATGCTCGGGAATACCGCATCCGAACGGGAGCCAAGCGGTGCTACCGCACGTAAGCGGAGTATTTACGCCAAACAACCCACTATTATGTATCTTCTGCAAGACATCACATGACCCACTTATTCAAATACCTATCCTCATAAAAAACTTCTTATGTGGAATTGGAATCAATTAGATGCCAATATATCCTTACAAGCATGCCTAACACATGCATTGCACACATTAACCCTTACAGCAATTGAAGTGCAATGGTTTCAATTAAAGCACTGACAAGCGTCCTATTAGTGAGTAATGAGTAAAGGAGTAGATTCTATTGGGTTCAGGTGTTAATGGTTGTAGTCATTAGGCGTACGTTCGCCTGCCGCATGAACGAGTGGTGTCCGCTAAGCAATAGTACACTTGTGGACACCGCACATTTCTGCCCTTTTTGATCGCGTGCATTCGGAGTGCTATCCGAATGTACGCCCCCCAACATAAGTGTACTCCCCCGTATCCGCCCATGTTTCCGCCCCGTTTTGCCCACTTTGAAACTACGCCCATGTGTCATTCCGCATGACGCCCATAATACGCCCATATTTCCCGAATGATTGCGGGGAACAGTTTTGGACGGGATTTGGCCGAACTGGTACGGAGTCAAGGCGTGGCACATGCGCGTTGCGTTCTCCACGCATGCGCAGACGCCGAAAACACGCGATCCGAAAGTATGCGGTAAAGTCCGCGTCAATCAGAATAAGGGCCTATATTAGGACAATTTACAGGGCCGAGGCAGGGTGGTGCCCCAGTCCGTTGTGCAAGGATGAGGGGGCGCCATAGCTTTTCATTATGGGAGAGATGTAAATTGGAGAGCGATAAAGTACCCGCCAGTCAGCTCCTAAATGTCATTTTACAAACACTGGGTCAGATGTATGAAGCCGTGATAAGGGAGGAGAAGTGAGCCAATGGAGAAGTGGCCCACCTTATTTAGGAGCTGATTGGCTGGTACTCTGGGGGTTATTCAGACCTGCTCGAACGCACGGCGGGCCGAATCCCCTCGCTACGCATGCAAGCGTTTCTATGGACGCGCTCACTGATTCTGTAAGCAGGCCCTTGAAAGGCCCGGTGTCCACCCCTGCCTGTCAATCACTGTGAGAGTGATCCCATGATTAAAAATATATCGCTGATGGTGCTTGCAGAGGGGGCCTGCCCAGGCGCACGCACAGACCACCACCATCAACAGAGGGGTCGAATTCTGAATCGTCCCCTTTGTAACCAGAGAATTAGATGAATTAGATGTAACACGGATGACAAGTAAAATAAGCTGCACTTTATAGATGTCTCCGTGGTAACGGATATTAACAAGTGCTGATGGCAGGCAGCATGCAGAGCAGGTGCAGTGGTACTGAGCAGGTGCAGTGGTACTGAGCAGCTGTCTATATACTATATATATGTACTATAAACAGTGTCAATGAAACTGTAGCTGACATTGTGCAGATAAGGACAAGATAAAATTAGAAGGAGCAGCAAATGCAAATACCAGATATATGTCCTCTCATAGTAGTAGTTACTACAATTAATGGTATGAATACAACGCATATATTTAACCTTTAGGGCTACATGTGTAAAGCCTGTGGCAACCAATCAACATCCACCTTTCATTTTATACACTATACTTGATAAATGTTTCCTCAAAGCCGATTGGTTGCCATGGGCATCTTCTCCAATGGTCCACTTCTAATCTGTTTTCCATGCTAGATACTGCACATCAGCCCCTTAGAGTAGTACCACAAAGTATATTCGGCATTGCAGCAAGGGGCCTGATTCAGAGTTCTATGTAAAGCAATCGCGATTGCCTAGTCCATTTTCTGGTGGTTTAAGATGGTGGCGTCTGCTTGGGCGCAGCATTTTGCAGCAGTCGATGGGCGACCTATGGAGGTGTGGATGGCATCACGAAACTTGTTGAGTAAACCATACAATACATATGCACCACTACAGGAGACACAGATTCCAGAGGCCGCATGTGGGAATCATGAAACGCGTCAGTAAACCATATATTCTAGATGCACCACTACAGAAGACACATATCCTAGAGGCAGCAAGTGTGTATCATGAAACGCGTCAGTAAACCATATATTCTAGATGCACCACTACAGAAGACACATATCCTAGAGGCAGCAGGTGTGCATCATGAAAGGCGTCAGGAACCATATATTCTAGATGCACCACTACAGAAGACACATATCCTAGAGGCAGCAGGTGTGCATCATGAAACGCGTCAGTAAACCATATATTCTAGATGCACCACTACAGAAGACACATATCCTAGAGGCAGCAGGTGTGCATCTTGAAACGCGTCAGAAACCAGTTATTCTAGATCAGTGGTCAGGGAACTGGGTCCTCATTACCCCACACAGTGCATGTTTTGCTGGTAACCCAGCAGGTGCACAGGTGTACTAATTACTCAGAGACACATATTATAAGGTCCGCAGGTAGAGTTAATTATTTCACTTGTGATTCTGTGAGGAGACCTGCAAAACATGCCACTGGGTACTTGTTTCCTATCTGGGCGCCCGTCGTGGTGATCGCGGGTACATTTATGTCTGGCCGCGACGCGACCGACGCGATGCCCGCGATTTCCCATTGAAACCCATGTTAAACATGGAAATTGTGTCGGTCGCGTCGCGGCCAGACATAAATGTACCCGCGATCACCACGACGCGATGCTCCCGATTTACCATAGGATTCAATGTTAAAAGGCCCGATGGACCCGATTTTACTGTTAAATGGCTCAATGGACCCGATTTGGCCATAGGAATCAATGTTAAATGGGCCACATAGCCCTTTTAACGCCACCCCACGATCCACGCCAACCCGAAGCGTGGCGAGCGCAGCGAGCCCACGAGGGGCGGCGGTACGCGTCCTCCGACCTTTTCATGCCCTACTATCCACTAGGGCGTGGAGTGAGAATAGAATAGTGTGGCGAGCGCAGCGAGCCACCGAGCCCGAAGCGTGGCGAGCGCAGCGAGCCCCGCGAGGGGACGCGGATACCTTCACAGGTAAACGCGTCCCCTCGCGGGCTTCCCAGGTGTCCATGGCGACGCGGACACCTGGGAAGCCCGCGAGGGGACGCGTTTACCTGTGAAGGTATCCGCGTCCCCTCGCGGGGCTCGCTGCGCTCGCCACGCTTCGGGCTCGGTGGCTCGCTGCGCTCGCCACACTATTCTATTCTCACTCCACGCCCTAGTGGAGAGTAGGGCATGAAAAGGTCGGAGGATGCGTACCGCCGCCCCTCGCGGGCTCGCTGCGCTCGCCACGCTTCGGGTTCGCGTTGATGGCGGGGTGGCGTCAACTACTTTTGGGGGGACATTTTTATGTTCAGGGGTGTTTTTGCCCCATTTCCCATTGTTCCCTATGATAATTTGGGGAAATTGATCCATTTAACATTGTTTCCTATGGTAAATCGCGGTCATCGCGGGTAAATTGAGGCATTTAACATTGTTCTCTATGGGAAAATCGCGGGCATCGCGTCTGGCACATCGCACCCGATTTTTTATCGGCCGCGATGCCCGCGATGGCCCCGATTTTACCCCCGATGACCGCGATTATGATCGTGGGCGCCCAGATAGGAAACAAGTACCTGCCACTGTTCTAGATGGACCACTACAGAAGACACATATCCCAGAGGCAGCAGGTGGGTATCATGAAATTCTTCAGTAACCCATACAATGTAGATGCACCACACATATCCTAGAGGCAGCAGGTGTGCATAATGAAACGCGTCAGTAAACCATATATTCTAGATGCACCGCTACAGAAGACACATATCCTAGAGGCAGCAGGTGTGCATCATGAAACGCGTCAGCAAACCATATATTCTAGTTGCACCACTACAGAAGACACATATCCTAGAGGCAGCAGGTGTACATAATGAAACGCGTCAGTTAACCATATATTCTAGATGCACCGCTACAGAAGACACATATCCTAGAGGCAGCAGGTGTGCATCATGAAACGCGTCAGCAAACCATATATTCTAGATGCACCACTACAGAAGACACATAACCTAGAGGCAGCAGGTGTACATAATGAAACGCGTCAGTTAACAATATATTCTAGATGCACCACTACAGAAGTCACATATCCCAGAGGCAGCAGGTGGGCATCATGAAACGCATCAGGAAACCATATTTTCTAGATGCACCACTACAGTAGACACATATCCTAGAGGCAGCAGGTGTGCATCATGAAATGCGTAAGTCCATATATTCTAGATGCACCACTACAGAAGACACATATCCTAGAGGCAGCAGGTGTGCATCATGAAACGCGTCAGTAAACCATATATTCTAGTTGCACCACTACAGAAGACACATATCCTAGAGGCAGCAGGTGTGCATCATGAAACGCGTCAGTGAACCATATATTCTAGATGCACCACTACAGAAGACACATATCCTAGAGGCAGCAGGTGTGCATCATGAAACGCGTCAGTAAACCATATATTCTAGTTGCACCACTACAGAAGACACATATCCTAGAGGCAGCAGGTGTGCATCATGAAACGCGTCAGACCATATATTCTAGATGCACCACTACAGAAGACACATATCCTAGAGGCAGCAGGTGTGCATCATGAAACGCGTCAGAACCATATATTCTAGTTGCACCACTACAGAAGACACATATCCTAGAGGCAGCAGGTGTGCATCATGAAACGCGTCAGTAAACCATATATTCTAGTTGCACCACTACAGAAGACACATATCCTAGAGGCAGCAGGTGTGCATCATGAAACGCGTAGGTAAACCATATATTCTAGTTGCACCACTACAGAAGACACATATCCTAGAGGCAGCAGGTGTGCATCATGAAACGCATCAGTAAACCATATATTTCGGATACAATAGATACATATCCCAGAGACAGCATGTGGGCATCATGAAACGCATCAGCCACCATATATTCCAGAGGCACCACTATGGAAGACACACATCCTAGAGGCAGCAGGTGGGCATCATGAAACGCATTAAGAGTACCCTGTATTCTAGATGCACCACTGCAGAAGAAACACACACCACAGGCAGCAGGTGTGCATCATGAAAGTGTCCAGTGAACCACTATTGAAGACTCATTGCATTGCAGGTCCTGTATACTTATTTATTTACAGTTTCTTATATAGCGCAGCATATTCCGTTGCGCTTTACAATTGAAAACAACAGTGATTAAACAAACTGGGTAGATTCAAACCGACGCAGAGGTAGGAGGGCCCTGCTCGCAAGCTTACAATCTATAGAAGTGAGCTCCACTGTGAGACGGCTCCGCGTCCCATACACACAATATACATAAAAACATACCTCTCTGGTCAATGTAATCAGTATACCAAGAACGCGGTATCAGCACCAGCCCAGATACAGCAAATTTTGAACAAAACCATCCCTATTACTGAAAATAAAATTGAGAAACCATTTAATCCTGATGCTGAGATAAGTGTCCTGGGCGCAGCCATATGTCGCATCGCTCTGCTGAGGGGGGCGGCGAACTCTAATTACGTTCAGCCATGTGAAACCTCTGGCTTATATAATGCCCATTAAAGTATATAACACAAAAATGATGACACAAGAACTTGCAAATCGTATGTTACCATTCGCCACCCATGTCACAGATAGACGATAAACGCCAGACCAGGAGGCCAAGCCCGGAAACCCTCCACGGTCTTGATGTGCAGTCATTTCACTATTTGCTATACAGGCAGATAGGGCATTAGAATTGCCCTAATGATGCCTTATGTAATGTTCCTCCAGCAGGGAAAGGTGGCACGAAGATCTGGACACAAAAACATTTGCTGCTCTATCTAAACCAAGATTCAATCTGGATGACAAATTTGGCCACGGGCAATGTGTTATTAGTCCACCGTGCCTCTCGTTCGTGGCTGTTGATGTTTGCCGCGCTGTTGTGCGCTGTAGGCCGGGAAGGAGATTTGTGTGGGTTCAACAGTGTTAGGCCATTATTTGTTTTGTGATTTTGTTTTCCTAGAATGCCAAGTCCTACGCTCCGGCTTTCAGACAGCTTGTTTATACAACGTCGGTGTCTGTGGAATCCGCAGCCAAAACGAGTGGCAGTAATTTCCTGACACATGGTCAGTGGCAGAGTGTTTTACATAGCAGGCGCCTTGTTGGCCCATTTTAGCGCACAGTAGCGCATGCGCCTTCCTTTGCCGAGAAGAGAAGAAAACCGTGTTCGGTAGCGTACGGGTTCTGCCAATTACTGGAACTGAAATCCTGCAGATCTCTTCTCCTCTAGATATTACCAGCTTAGCTCTGTGTTTATCTATGACAGTCAAAGTGCCCTATACACTTCTGGTAGCGACACCCACGTGTCACTTTAATTAAAGGAAAACAACGTTTAATTAAGGAAAACATAGGCCCACTAACTGATACTAGTGGAAAAAGTGTTACTGAGGACAAGGGAAAAGCAAAACTGTTAAATGAGTTCTTCTCATCAGTATTTACTAAGGGAGAGCAGACTGTGGAACGAACATTTACCACAAACGGGACAAATAAGCCAGATCTCATTGTGGATTTCACGCCGAAGGAAATAATACTGAGGCTAAGCAAACTCAAAACAAATAAGTCACCAGGGCCAGATGGGATTCATCCGAGGGTATTAATGGAATTAAGGGATGAACTAGCTACCCCCCTACATTATATCTTTAGCAAGTCACTATCGTCAGGTATAGTACCAAAAGATTGGAGAATAGCAGAGGTAGTGCCAATATTCAAAAAAGGAAAAAAGGAAGATCCCGCTAATTACAGACCCGTTAGTTTAACATCAATTGTGGGTAAACTATTTGAAGGATTTTTAAGGGATGGTATCCAGGAATATTTAGATCATCACCGTCTACTCAGTACTAACCAACATGGGTTCGTGAAAAATCGTTCATGCCAAACTAATCTACTAGGGTTCTATGAAGAGGTTAGCAAAAACCTCGATAATGGAAATGCTGTAGATGTGATTTTCCTAGATTTCGCTAAAGCATTTGATACTGTCCCACACAAGAGATTGATTAATAAAATGGAGAACCTAGGATTGGGTGAAAATATCTGCAGATGGGTAGGGAATTGGCTATGTAATAGAGAACAAAGAGTGGTTGTGAATGGTGCCGTATCAGATATGATACCGGTACTAAGTGGAGTGCCCCAGGGTTCGGTTTTGGGGCCCATTTTGTTTAACATTTTTATTAACGATATTGGGATAGGGTTACTCAGCAATGTATCCATCTTTGCGGACGATACAAAACTTAGCAAAGTCATCAAATCACCAGAAGATGTCACCATGCTTCAAAATGATCTTGCAATTCTAGATGAGTGGGCAAAAAAATGGAAGATGAGGTTCAATGTAGTTAAATGTAAGGTTATGCACCTTGGGAGACACAACCAGTGTGCAAGTTACAACCTTAGCGGAGAGGAACTGGGTAATTCCATACTTGAAAAGGATCTAGGAGTCCAAATAGACAGCAATCTAGGATGTAGTGCCCATTGTAATGTAGCTACAAAAAAGGCAAAATTCTGGCATGTATTAAGAGGGGAATGGAAACTAGGAACTCAAGGGTAATTATGCCACTATATAAAGCATTGGTGAGACCTCACCTAGAGTACGGAGTACAGTTCTGGGCCCCACACTATAAAAAGGACATCATAGAATTAGAAAAAGTCCAAAGGCGAGCAACAAAGCTTATTAGGGGAATGGAGAATTTAAGCTACGGGGAGAGATTAAGCAATTTGGGACTATTTACATTAGAAAAGAGACGTTTAAGGGGGGACATGCTCAACATGTACAAGTATATCAAGGGCCAATATAAGGAACTGTCACGCACCCTATTTTCTACTAGAAAGGAATCTAGGACGCGAGGGCATGAGTATAGATTAGAAGAAAAAAGATTTCATTCAGCTAGTAGAAAGAATTTCTTTACGGTCAGAACAGTCAAACTCTGGAACTCTCTTCCCAGAGAGGTGGTAACGGCTGGCTCATTAAATGCGTTCAAGGCAAAGTTGGACAAACATTTACTGGAGAAAAACATCCATGGGTACAAATAAGAAATATAATTTGTCTGTAAAATACCAGAACCTACCAAATCAGCAATGGATATCTATACCAGGTTGAACTAGATGGACGCAAGTCTTTTTTCAGCCTTACCTACTATGTAACTATGTAACTATGTAACTGTGACAGGGAAGGTGGCCCCTCTCAGATCTGGGCCCCATAGCAGCTGCACTCCCTGCACCTATGGCAGCTACACCCTGTATATAACACATGTAACTGTAACAGGGAAGGTGGCCCCTCTCAGCTCTGGGCCCCATAGCAGCTGCACCCCTGCACCTATGGTAGCTACACCCCTGTATATAACACATGTAACTGTGACAGGGAAGGTGGCCCCTCTCAGCTCTGGCCCCATAGCAGCTGCACCCCCTGCACCTATGGTAGCTACACCCTCTATATAATACATGTAACTGTGACAGGGAAGGTGGCCCCTCTCAGCTCTGGGCCAGAGAGCAGCTGTTCTCCCTGCACCTATGGTAGCTACACCCTGTATATAACACATGTAACTGTGACAGGGAAGGTGGCCCCTCTCAGCTCTGGGCTCCATAGCAGCTGCACTCCCTGCACCTATGGTAGCTACACCCTGTATATAACACGTAACTGTGACAGGGAAGGTGGCTCCTCTCAGCTCTGGGCCCATAGCAGCTGCACCCCCTGCACCTATGGTAGTTACACCCTGTATATAACACATGTAACTGTGACAGGGAAGGTGGCCCCTCTCAGCTCTGGGCCCCATAGCAGCTGCACCCCCTGCACCTATGGTAGTTACACCCTGTATATAACACATGTAACTGTGACAGGGAAGATGGCCCCTCTCAGCTCTGGGCTCCATAGCAGCTGCACCCCCTGGACCTATGGTAGCTACACCCTGTATATAACACATGTAACTGTGACAGGGAAGGTGGCCCCTCTCAGCTCTGGGCCCATAGCAGCTGCACCCCCTGCACCTATGGTAGTTACACCCTGTATATAACACATGTAACTGTGACAGGGAAGGTGGCCTCTCTCAGCTCTGGGCCCCATAGCAGCTGCACCCCCTGCACCTATGGTAGTTACACCCTGTATATAACACATGTAACTGTGACAGGGAAGGTGGCCCCTCTCAGCTCTGGGCCCATAGCAGCTGCACTCCCTGCACCTATGGTAGTTACACCCTGTATATAACACATGTAACTGTGACAGGGAAGGTGGCCTCTCTCAGCTCTGGGCCCCATAGCAGCTGCACTCCCTACACCTATGCCAGCTACACCCCTGTATATAACACATGTAACTGTGACAGGGAAAGTGGCCCCTCTCAGATCTGGGCCCCATAGCAGCTGCACTCCCTGCACCTATGGCAGCTACACCCTGTATATAACACATGTAACTGTAACAGGGAAGGTGGCCCCTCTCAGCTCTGGGCCCCATAGCGGTTGCACCCCCTGCACCTATGGTAGCTACACCCCTGTATATAACACATGTAACTGTAACAGGGACGGTGGCCCCTCTCAGCTCTGGGCCCCATAGCAGTTGCACCCCCTGCACCTATGGTAGCTACATCCCTCTATATAACACATGTAACTGTGACAGGGAAGGTGGCCCCTCTCAGCTCTGGGCCCATAGCAGCTGCACTCCCTGCATCTATGGTAGCTACACCCCTGTGTATAACACATGTAACTGTGACAGGGAAGGTGGCCCCTCTCAGCTCTGGGCCCCAAAGCAGCTGCTCACCCTGCACCTATGGTAGTTACATCCCGTATATAACGCATGTAACTGTGAGAGGGAAGGTGGCCCCTCTCAGCTCTGGGCTCTGCACACCTGTAATCCAGACAGGCTTGTGGGTGGAGTCTCAGCAGTCTGTGCTGAGTCAGCTGTGAGTAAGGTGTTTGGTGAGCTCCAGCAGCTGCATCCAGTGTTTGCAGGGGGATTCCCTGCGATTTTCCCCCAGGGGGATGGATCCTCCTGGGGGACATGTCTCCCGAAAGTCCTCACGTGGTTGTGGTACTACAGAATCCAAAGTGAAAATTCCTGGTGCCCAGACAACTAGTGCGGTTGGCCAGTCTGGTGCATCAGGTAGCAACATGAGCAGCTCGAGAGGCAATGACGGCAGTTCCCTCAGCATGGCTTCGGTACAGGTAGAGCCGCAGCAAGCCCTCCCTATGCCACAGGGTGCTCTCCTGTGTGATGGAACACAGGATGGAGCAGAAATGGAAGTGACCTGCTCTGTTGGCAAGGCTCCAGTGGGTCAACTGGAGCCTCAGTCGGATAACCCCAAACTCTCCCTGGATGCTCCCCTGCATGAAGTAATGCAGGGTCGAGTAGCAGCAGCCATTGCTTGTCCAGGGGGGAGTGAAGCGGGGGGGGAGGTGAAGCCTCTAGATGCATTGGAAAATGTACCTACATCCCCAGGTAATACAGAGGATGAAGAAGAGTGTGGTGAGGAGGAGGAAGAGTCCTTTAACAATTTCTCTATAGAGGACCTGCAAAAAGAAGCCAAGCGCATACAGTCCAGAATTGCAGATAAAAAGAAAAAAAGAAGTACCTGCCGCAAGTGGGAAAGGTCTGTACTGAAAGAGTCAATTGAATCCCTTTCTACCACCCTGGAAAGGGTTAAAGCCAAATTAAAGGAGAAGCGACTGGAGAAGCAGACAGCAGTGAAGGGGTTACCTGATTGTGATGGAGCTCAGCTGTTAACGAGGCCTGTGGAAATGGCAGAAGCTGCAGGTAGCACACCTGTGTCCCTTTCTGCTGAACTCGAAAGTAAAGCATCAACTGAGAGTGTGTCAGTCCTGGCAGCAGCAGAGGATGCCAGAAAGGTAACATTGTGTAGTATGGATCAGGGTGTCTCTGCTAATAATGATATTCCTACAGCAGCTGGTAATGTGGGCTCTGCAGTAGCTCAGCATGGTAGTGACTTTTGTACATTATCTGTATGGGATGGGTTAACAGACAAGGCTGTGAAGAATGTTTCTAACATTGTACAGACTTCTGCTACTCACAGTGACTTAGTGCAGCCTTGTAACACTGCACAAGGGATGCCTATCTTGGACAGAAACATTTTATCTGAGGGGGGTAGGGAAGTGATTCAGGCTGTGTATGGCCAGTTGGATGCTCCAGCCAGGTTAAAAGCTGCAGCTGAATTAATCAGCAGTGAGAAAAAGAGACTTGAAGCCAGAAATGTAGTAAATGTGTCTAATGCTGCAAATAATAAGACTGATGAAGTAAATAAGAAAATTGTCCCAGGCACAAGGTCTTATGCTAGTTTGGTAAATATGAATGTACCCCCAACAGCAGTTACTTCTGGCCAAATGACTAAGAGGAGAAATCTTTTGCAATTTAAATGGGCAGGGACAGGTGAAGTCCCAACTAAAGAAGTCTTTTTAGAGATGATTTTCAGCCTGGGCTTCCATGCTTCAGATCTGTATGCCTGTATCCATCCAGTCAAAACACCTGACTTTGATGTAAGTTTCCTTTCCTATCAGGGCTTACAGGCTTTTTGGACAAAGTGGCAGGCATGCAGATCCCAGGCACCATATAGTAACTATAGAACTAATTTGGTTACAAAGCAGGATAAGGTTAAAATAACAATATTAGTCAGAAATGAGTCCATTCCTGCCCAGGATATTTTGTTTTGGCTGTCCAGATTCTGCACAGTGCAATCTAATTTAATAAAGGTTGGTTTCACAATGGGAGTCTGGGGAGGTGCGTGGTCGGCTATGGTTCAGTTAAAAAGTACGGATAAAGGTTTCTTGCATATACCATCTGCGGCCTATATTGGCAGAGACCGCGTCCAGTGCTTTTATGCTGGGCAGCCACGCACCTGCTTTAGATGTGGAGACTTCCGCCACTTGAGTAGTGATTGTAATGTCACCAAATGCACACTCTGTGGGAAAATTGGGCACATCTCAAGAGACTGTAATGATGTTAAATGTAACCTTTGTGGGGAGGACGGCCACCCTTACAGTCGATGTCCATGGGCAAGCCATAATATGGAGAGTGAGCGAGAACAGAGGGAGGAAGCTGTCAGGAAAGAGAAGGAGGGTCCAGTCAAAGAAATTGTCTTTGTAGGTGTGAAAACCAGGGCGGCTAATGTTGGGGAAAAGAAAGATAAATTTCAAAAAGAAAATAAAGGGAAGAGGAAAAAGGATGACAGTGAAAAATTAGTCCTCTCTAATAGATTTGATGTCTTTTCTACTGATGAAGAACAGGAGGGGGAGGTTCTAAAAAAGGGTAAAGAGTTAGTTTTTGTCCCCAAGGTTAGTAAGAAGAAAGCAAAGCAGGGTAAGAGAAGGAAACCAGTGGAGAATGAGGAGAGTAGTGGAGAAGAGGGATTAGAGTGGGATCCGGTAGGCACAGAATTAGGGGTTGAGGAGGTAGCTGGAAATTCTGAGATAGATGGTACAGGCTGCCCTACTCAAGAGATGGTAATAGAGGAGACACAACAGGTAGAGGAAGATGAGGAAAAAATTGAAATGGATTCGTCAAATTCAGTAATTGCACCGAGTGGGGTAGCTGCAAAAGACCTATTGAGAGTTCCAGGTTTACCTCCTAGGTCAGAGAGTAAACCACCAGATCCTGGACCCTCACAAAGTAAGGGTGGTCTGACCCAGAAGTCAGGCAGTGATGGCATGCTGGGTGCCATTGGGGAGGGGGAAACCTCTCTCAAAGGGAAAGGTTCTAGAAGATCTAGGTCTTCAAATAGGGTGTCTGGGAAGAATGTAAATGAAAAGTGAGCAAGGTCCTGCTTTTATAACCCAATGAAACATGGATCCCCAACCCATACGATGTGCCACCATTAATGTGGCTTCCGTAGTCTCTGAACGTGCTCGTTTTATGGCCTTTGATTTTTTCAATACGGTTGAGATTGATTTTTTGTTTTTGCAAGAGACCAGAATTAGTAAGTTGAACATCCTCCACAAGGCAAAGAGGGAGTGGAAGCGCGGGCCTTCTTACTGGTCTCTTGCGGCCGAGCCGTACAGTGGGGTGGCAGTGCTTTTTACTGGTATGGTAACCGTGCACAGGGTTATAGAATTACAGGCAGGTAGGTGTATGATTTTAGATGTCAATCTGAGGGGACATGACCTGAGGCTCATTAATATCTATGGACCACAGTCAAAATGGGACAGGAAATGTCTCTTCGGTGAGATAAAACCGTTCCTTTTTACGGCTCAGCAGATTGTCTTTGGTGGTGATTTCAACACCGTTATTAGGCCAAAAGACAGGGGAGGTTCAAAGACAGCCCTGGGCTATGATTCTAATTTTTTAGTTAGCATGGTTAGACAGGCAGGTCTGGTAGATGTGCACGTTCGCCATTCTCCAGACCTCACGGGTTACACTTTCTTTAGTGGTAGTCGTAGGTCTAGAATAGATAGGTTTTTTGTTAAGGAGACTTCGAAAACTTTGCCTCCAGAGGTAAAGCCAGTAGAGTTCTCTGATCACGTTTTTCTCTCTGTCATTTTGAATGCTTCAGAAGCTACTCAAAAGGGGCGGGGCCTATGGCGATTGAATTCTGAGCTCCTAAAAGAGGAAAAGGTTAGACAATCCCTTAGAGACTTCTTTCAATCTCAGGAAACACTTTTGGAGGCTGGATGGAGTAGATCTGAGTGGTGGGAAGAGATTAAAAAGAGAATTTGGAGATTCTTCAAGAGGTTGGTAGCTAAAAAGAACTTGATAAAGAGAAATATCTACCAGAGTTTGAGAAGGAAATTAGATTTCTTGATTTCTGAGGGTGGAGATAGTGGGGAAATCTCCCGAGTGAAGGCTCAGATGAGAGAATATCAGTATAACCGTCTGGATTCTTTGATTTTGGAAAGGGATTTTGGCAAATACCACTCGCCTGATCCTTACCAGAATTGCGGAAGATCAGTCGAGATGAAGGAGGTGAGGGGTCTTTTTGACAAACAGGGTGTTCTTCGTGAGGATAAGGAAGGCATCTTGGGAGTCATTAGATCTTATTACTCCGATCTTTTGTCTGAGCAGCCACTTATCAGAGAGAGGATGGAAACATTTCTGAGGGAGACACCTGGACTTTGTAATCCAGATGCCTCAATTGAAACCTTGGGCAGGAGTGTGACAGCAGAGGAAGTTAAGATGGCGATTGATAAGTTGAGTTGTAAGAAATCCCCAGGCCCAGATGGTTTAACATCTGAGTTTTATAAAGTATTTGCTGACCTCTTGATTCCTCGCCTTGTAGAAGTATATAATGAGTGCCTGGGTGGGGGAATCCTCCCTCCTTCTATGAGGATATATGCCCTCATATTACTGTCCAAGGGGAAGGACCCATCTCGTATTGAGAACTGGCGCCCCATCGCACTTCTCAATACAGATAGAAAGATTTTGGCAAAAGTACTTTTCAACAGGTTGTCAGAATTTTCAGAACACCTGCTTTCCCCATCCCAGCACTGTACTGTGAAGGGTCGAAGCACATTTAGTGCTGTCCTTGGTGTCCGGGAGGCCATAGAACGGTGCCGTGCTGAGAAATGGGGAAAATACTTGCTGGCGTTGGATCAGTCTAAGGCTTTTGACCGAGTAAATCATGAGTACCTATGGGCCCTACTTGAAAGGTATGGTTTTCCAGTCAGGGTGGTCTATTGGCTCAGAACATTATACAGTCAGGCCGAGAGCTTCCCACTTGTAAACGGTTGGGTGGGCCCTGCTTTTGAGGTGAGCTCTGGAGTTCGTCAGGGATGTCCCCTGAGCCCTCTCCTGTATGTATTCGCGATTGACCCCTTCATACGAAGGGTAGAAAACGGTACGGTGGGAGGGGTGCAGCTGGGCCCAGAGTTCCCTTTTAAAGTGGTGGCTTACGCAGATGATGTCACAGTGGTTCTGTCATCAGTGGCAGAGGCACGTGATATGGAAGAGCTCATCTGTGAATACTCTATAGCCTCGTGCTCTAGGGTAAACCAAGAGAAGTGTGAAGCTTTCTGGATGGGGGAGGAAGGAGAAGAATTTTCCCTTCCGGACAGCCTCCCCCGGCCCAGTCCTCAGATAAAGATTCTAGGTATTTGTTTTGACCATGGTGATTATGCCACTCTAAATTGGGTGAAGTGTCTGGAGAATGCTGCCAAGAAAGTGGAGTGCTGGAAGAGGTGTAAATTCTCTTTCAGGGAAAGGGTGGACTTGTGCAAAACTTACCTGATCCCGTTATTTCTATATGTCAGCTATGTGTGTTTTTTGCCTCAATCTTTATGGGCCAGGTTGAACTCCTTGTTTTTCCTTTTATTTTGGGGAAACAGGATGAACCTAATCAAGAGAGGTATTACTTACAAGTCGAGGAAAGACGGAGGGGCTGGCATGATCAACCCTGTCGTCTTTTTTGTTACAACCTTTTTAAAACTTAATCTTGGGAGTTTATTGTTAGAAACTCCTCCTCGATGGGTAAGTGGATTTGAAGTCTGGGTGTCCCCCTTCCTCAAACTTTGGTTAGGTGGTGGCCAAGTGAAGAATCTTCAAATTCGGAGAGGGTATCTTCCGATCTACGTTATCCAGAGCTTGAAGGTGACAAAGCGTTGGGGTCTGGAAGTGGGGGAAGTACAAAACCTTTCCAGGAAGGAGTTGGGGGACAGGATTTTGCGAACCCACTTTCATGTTCCGTTGTCACTAAGGGATTGCCCGAGTGATGTCGCTTCGGCTGGATTGGCTCTCATAAATTCAGAGAGAATACCGCCGAAGTTTAGAGACATTGCTTGGCTTTCTTTCCATGGGAAGCTTTACGTGAAGGGGAACATGATGTGGAGAAATGCCAATGATCGTGGTTGTCCACGGGAGGAGTGTCTAGGGGAGGTGGAGACGATGGACCATTTCTTGATCAAGTGCCCCTTTAATGTAAATGTTTACAAGAGAGTTTCAGGAGCTTTGGGTATCCCGTGCCTTTCGGGGCTTAGTTACCCAGAGTGGGCTTATGGAGCATTCAGAAGATATGGTGTATTTAATTTGACCACAATTTATTTAGTCAGTTTAGTAGTTAGATACCACACATGGATGGCACGGTGTCAGGTTTCCCTAAAAGATAAAATCCTTCCTTGTGAAGTGGTGGTGGATTTGATTCTGCACGAGGTGGAGAGGATGATGGATCTAGACCGGAAAAGGGTAGATGCTGTTAGGTGGTCCAATTGGTGGGGCCGCCTGAAACCCCCTTGAGTGGGTGGCAGATATCCTTTTCCAGGTTTAGCTGGAACTTTCTATCTTTTCACATCCTGTAGATTTTGGTAATAAGGGTTTTTTAATGGAACAGGTTTTGCATAGATCTAAAAAGCCTTGCTCAGTTTTCCTTTGCAATATTGGGATGAAGTAGTTATAAAGTTAATATTCATGTGTATATATTTCTCTATTGATATTTTGCTTATTAGGCAGATGTATCCTTTGATATTGCGGTTTGCATTCATTTATGTTATGTATTAAGATTTCATTTGTAAAATACTATTTATTTATTTATTGTGATATATTGTAAATATTGTAAAATTTGTTGCAAGTTTTAATAAATGGGAGAATTCCCTCTCAGCTCTGGGCCCCATAGCAGCTGCACCCCCTGCACCTATGGTAGCTACACCCTGTATATAACACATGTAACTGTGACAGGGAATGTGGCCCCTCTCAGATCTGGGCCCCATAGCAGCTGCACCCCCTGCACCTATGGTAGCTACACCCTGTATATAACACATGTAACTGTGACAGGGAAGGTGGCCCCTCTCAGCTCTGGGCCCCATAGCAGCTGCACCCCCCTGCACCTATGGTAGCTACATCCCTCTATATAACACATGTAACTGTAACAGGGAAGGTGATCCCTCTCAGCTCTGGGCCCATAGCCACTACACTCCCTGCACCTATGGTAGTTACACCCCTGTATATAACACATGTAACTGTGACAGGGAAGGTGACCCCTCTCAGCTCTGGGCTCCATAGCAGCTGCACCCCCTGCACCTATGGTAGCTACACCCCTGTATATAACACATGTAACTGTGACAGGGAAGGTGGCCCCTCTCAGCTCTGGGCCCCATAGCGGTTGCACCCCCTGCACCTATGGTAGTTACACCCCTGTATATAACACATGTAACTGTGACAGGGAAGGTGGCCCCTCTCAGCTCTGGGCCCCATAGCAGCTGCACTCCCTACACCTATGCCAGCTACACCCCTGTATATAACACATGTAACTGTGACAGGGAAAGTGGCCCCTCTCAGATCTGGGCCCCATAGCAGCTGCACTCCCTGCACCTATGGCAGCTACACCCTGTATATAACACATGTAACTGTAACAGGGAAGGTGGCCCCTCTCAGCTCTGGGCCCCATAGCGGTTGCACCCCCTGCACCTATGGTAGCTACACCCCTGTATATAACACATGTAACTGTAACAGGGACGGTGGCCCCTCTCAGCTCTGGGCCCCATAGCAGTTGCACCCCCTGCACCTATGGTAGCTACATCCCTCTATATAACACATGTAACTGTGACAGGGAAGGTGGCCCCTCTCAGCTCTGGGCCCATAGCAGCTGCACTCCCTGCATCTATGGTAGCTACACCCCTGTGTATAACACATGTAACTGTGACAGGGAAGGTGGCCCCTCTCAGCTCTGGGCCCCAAAGCAGCTGCTCACCCTGCACCTATGGTAGTTACATCCCGTATATAACGCATGTAACTGTGAGAGGGAAGGTGGCCCCTCTCAGCTCTGGGCCCCATATAACACATGTCCGCGCCAAGGGGCGGGACTAAAATGACGCAAATCGCGTAATTTTTGCATCATTTTAGCAGACCCATGAATCACAGCGTTTGCATGGATTGGGGGTGGGGCTTTCAATCTTCAGCCCCATCCCCACCCCCCAACCTGGAGATCCGGCTGTCCTCTCCGGGCTTCTCCCGGAGAGGCTATTTTAAAAGTCGGCAAGTATGCCCTATAGTAGCTACACCCTTATCTCAACTATAAAATATAAAGACTGAACAAATTCACTGTGAACTAAAGGACAAGAAGAAAGTTTATAATGTATGTCACGCCAGCCCCATACACAAGTGTTCAGACCAGCAAAATGAGAGCAAAGTGTTTTGCTTAGCAAGGTTTTTGTACAATCAATGTTAATGTAATTTAGAAGGCATTAATAGTGTGTAATGAACACCTGGCTTCAAGCCTGAAACATGTTTTCTTTTTAAACTAAAAGAATGCCTGCTGAGTCTGTCTTCTCTTCTTTTTCTGCATAGAATAATGATGTCTTCCTTAGGGCGTGGTGATTTCTGCAACAGGGCGTGACATCGTAAAGGATGGCTAGCTTGCTATATTACCTTAATGTACTAGTGGAGGAAATCAAACCAGTGGCTGTTGTCAAGCCCGGCGACAGGGGGGGTCAAAGGGGACAGCTGACGCGGGCCCAGACAATCAGAGGGGCCTCAGAATCAGCCATTCGTACCTGCAGTAAGCCGCTTGGCACTCGATTGCTGTGGGCGGCTGACACATAAACCACCCCCCCCTAACAAGAATGTTTGCGGCCACGGCACCGCAGGTACCCGGGAGGGGAGAAGAGACCTTCAACTGCAGTGGCGGAAGCTGCCTGGGGAAGCCTGTCAGAACATGCAGCCCCTGGCCGCCGCTTACACACACTGACATGAGCGCTGCAGCAGCACCGGCTCATGTCAATGTGCATAAGCGGCAGCTGGGAGCTGTGTGTTTAAACAGGCGTCCCCAGGAAGCTTCCCCTCCCTGCAGCGCCGCGGCCGCAAAAATTGTTGTTGGGGTGTGTGTGTGTGTGTGTGTGTGGGGGGGGGTATTAAGTGCCAGCCGACCACAGCAGTCCAGTGCACGGTAGCTGAATGAAGGGACGAGTGGCTGAATTTGGGGCCCCTCTGATGCACAGGTTACCCCTGGGCAAGAAGCATGTAAATCCCTCTGGGAGCAAACATTCCCCCCCCCCCCCCCCGGGCAACAAGCATTTAACTCATCTGGCAACGAGCACGTAGTCCTCCCTGGGCATTGAGTGGGTAATTCCCACTGGGCAATGAACATGTACTCCCCCATAGCAAGGAACATAAAACCCAGGCAAGGGAAACCCCCTGGCACCGAGCATGTAACCCTCCTAGCACTGAGCAAGAAACCCCTGGCAAAGAGCATGCAACCCCTGGCAAAGAGCATGTAGGTAAGTGGCACTTATGTGGCATAATATGTAATGGGCATTATGGCATGTGGTACAATATGTAATGGGCATTATGGTGTGTGGGCTAATGTGTAATGGGCATTACGACATGTGGCATAATATATAATGGGCATTATGGTGTGTGTCCTTATGTGTAATGGGCATTACGGCGTGTGGTATAAGTAATGGGCGTTACCATGTATGGTATAATATGTAATGGGCATTATGGTTTGTGGCCTAATGTGTAATAGGCATTATGGTGTGTGGCATAATATGTAATGGGCATCATAGTGTGTGGAAAAATATGTAATCTGCATTACAGTGTGTGGCATAATATGTAATGAGCATTATAGTTTGTGGCATAATGTGTAATGGGCATTACTGTGTGTGGTAGAATGTGTAGTAGGCATTACGGTGTGTGGCATAATGTGTAGTAGCTGTCAGTTCAGAAGTGAGACTGTCTGCACTGGGGGCAGCCATTAAATGCGACTTATTGCCACCAATATGATGTGTCTGTCAAACATCAAATGATAACTCATGGTGATATTTTTATGGCGTTAGCAGTTATCTAACCCTTTCTAACACTTCATTCCTGACATTTATTTTTTTATACCATTTTGAATTATTTGTTAAATACTGACGGTGTCAGTGTTACCTCCTGCAGTGTGTCATTGCAGATAAAGAGGAGAAATCATGTCACTCATGGACATAAGGTACAATAAAGAATGGCCAGCAGGGTGCGCTCTCCACACTAATCATCACCAGCATAATCTGACTGACAGCCAATGGACCTTCTGTAGACTAAAGTGAATACCCATTAATATGTACATAATGTACTTTATGAGTAATTAATAAATCACAGTAGTATTAAAAATGTTAAATTACTTTTGTGTGTTCTGTCCTTAAGTCACTAGGCAGGGCTCTGTCACTGTATAACAGAGCAGGTAATATATACCCTGGGGTGCCTCGTATACAGATTCTGGGTGCATGTGCTGCACTGTGCTGCTCTGTACATATGGCAGAATCAGCACTAACTACTGTCTGCTACAAACCGCTGCCAGTATGGGGGATGAGAAGTTGTGTTATAGAAGGCAGTTACTGTTGTCTCTGTAGAAAGACTGAAGGCTTGTATAGCAGCACTGTACTGTACTGTCTGTATGTGACCGGCCATCATTATGTAGAACTGGAGTACACCATACAGTAGTTCTCAGCTACACAGAGATTCAGAGGAAGGAAACGTAATATGACTCAGAAAACAATGCAAAGTAAATGCAAATTAATTCAGGGTATGAGCAACTAATGTGCTATGTCTGTGTATGTATCTGGTACTGTACCTTTGTATATAACTTACTGTACTTTGCCTCTGTAGATTACTGGTACACTGCACTGTGCATCTGTATATAAATAGTACTGCACTGTGCCTCTGTATATAACTGGTACTGTACTGTGCATCTGTATATAACTGGTACTGTACCTCTCTATAACTGGTTCTGTACTGTGTCTCTGTATATAAATAGTACTGCACTGTGCCTCTGTATATAACTGGTACTGTACTGTGCATCTGTATATAACTGGTACTGTACCTCTCTATAACTGGTTCTGTACTGTGTCTCTGTATATAAATAGTACTGCACTGTGCCTCTGTATATAACTGGTACTGTACTGTGCATCTGTATATAACTGGTACTGTACCTCTCTATAACTGGTTCTGTACTGTGTCTCTGTATATAACTGGGCATAATATGTAATAGACATTAAGGTGTGTGGCATAAAGTGAAAAAAGCATTACATTGTGTGGCATGTGCAACAGGAGTTATGGTGTGCGGCATAATATGTAACAGGCATTAAGGTGTTTGGCATAATGTCTAATGGGCATTAGAGTGTGTGGCATAATGTGTAATGGGCATTACTGTGTTTGGCATTATGTGTAATGGGCATTAGGGTGTGTGGCATAATGTGTAATGGGCATTACGGTATGTGGCATAATGTGTCTGTACTGTGCCTCTATGTAACTAGTACTGTACTGTGATTCTGTGTAACTAGTACTGTACTGTGTCTCTGTATATAACTAGTACTGTGTCTCTGTGTAATTGGTACTGTACTGTGTCTGTTTATAACTGGTACTCTACTGCGTCTCTGTGTAACTGGTACTGCACTGTGTAGCTGTATATAACAAGTACTGTACTGTGCATCTGTATATAACTCGTACTGCTCTGTCTCCCTGTGTAACTGAAACTGTACTGTGCATCTGTATATAACTCGTACTGTACTGTGTCCTTGTATATAACTAATACTGTACTCTGTCTTTGTGTAACTGGTACTGCACTGTGTTACTATGTAATTGGTACTGTACTGTGTGTCTGTGCCTCTGGTACTGTACTGTGTCCATGTGTAACTGGTACTGTACTGTGTCTCTGTATATAACTAGTACTGTACTCTGTCTCTGTGTAACTGGTACTGTGTCTCTGTATATAGCAAGTACTGTACTGTCTGTGTCTCTATGGAACTGGTACTGTACTGTGTCTCTGTATATAACTAGTACTGTACTCTGTCTCTGTGTAACTAGTACTTTGTCTCTGTATATAGCAAGTACTGTATTGTGTATCTATGTAACTGGTACTGTATTGTATCTCTGTGTATCTGGTACTGTACTATTTATCCGTATATAACAAGTACTGTATTGTGTCTCTATGTATCTGGTACTGTACTGTATCTGTATATAACAACTACTGTACTGTGTCTCTGTTGAACTGGTACGGTACTGTGTCGGTGTATCTGATACTGTACTGTGTCTCTGTATATAACTATTACTGTACTGTGTCTCTGTGTTGCTGGTACTGTACTGTGTCTCTGTGCAACTGATACTGTATTGTGTATCTATGTAACTGGTACTGTATTGTATCTCTGTGTATCTGGAACTGTACTATTTATCCGTATATAACAAGTACTGTATTGTGTCTCTATGTATCTGGTACTGTACTGTATCTGTATATAACAACTACTGTACTGTGTCTCTGTTGAACTGGTACGGTACTGTGTCGGTGTATCTGATACTGTACTGTGTCTCTGTATATAACTATTACTGTACTGTGTCTCTGTGTAACTGGTACTGTACTGTGTCTCTGTTTATAACATGTACTGTACTGTGCAACTGTATATGACTAGTACTGTACTGTGTCTCTGTATTTAACTAGTACTGTACTGTGTCTCTGTGTAACTGGTACTGTACAACTGTATATAACTAGTACTGTACTGTGTCTCTGTATTTAACTAGTACTGTACTGTGTCTCTGTGTAACTGGTACTGTACAACTGTATATAACTAGTACTGTACTGTGTCTCTGTATTTAACTAGTACTGTACTGTGTCTTTGTGTAACTGGTACTGTACTGTGCTACTGTATATAACTAGTACTGGACTGTGTCTCTTTATATAACTAGTACTGTACTGTGTCTCTATGTAACTAGTACTGTACTGTGTCTCTATGTAACTGGTACTGTACTGTGAATCTGTCTATAACTGGTACTTTGTCTCTGTGTAATTGGTGCTGTACTGTGTCTCTGTGTAACTGGTACTGTACTGTGTTTCTGTATATAACAAGTACTTCACTGCGTCTCTATGGAACTGGTACTGTACTGTGTCTCTGTATATAAATAGTACTGTCCTGTGTCTCTGTGTTACTTGTACTGTTCTGTGTCTCTATGTAACTGGTACTGTACTGTGTCTCTTTGTATAATATGTATAGCATTAATTTCCAATGGGTGCTGTGCCCAGTGTGTACCAACTCTGTCATTGGGCATAAGATCCAGTGAATACCATACATGTTATAAACAAGATATATAACTAGTCTATCTATCTATCTATCTATCTATCTATCTATCTATCTATCTATCTATCTATCTATCTATCTATCTATCTCTAAACTGGGGTAGGCAAATGAGTGTGACCAGCTATTGTAGAACTACAAGCCCCACCAGGGCTGTCAGCATATGTTGGGGCTTCTAAGTCTACAATAAGCACATGCTGCGTGAATCTGGTGTAATGCTAAGAAATACACACTCTAGTTTAATACCTGCTGTGTGAATGGTGACCTCACATACACATTATACAGCCGACAGCTACTGCATGTCTGCATGTTATACAGATAGAAATATTTCCCCATGAAACATAGAAATGTACAATATAGACCAGTGCTCCCCAAACAGGGTGCTGGAGCACCCAGGGGTGCCTCAGGACACGTGCAGGGGTGCCCAGGACTAGAGGTCATCCATTCCAAAGTTCCTTGACACTCAGAAATGTACCATAACTAGAGTGTTAGCTCTGTGACACAAGTCAGTGTATGCTGCCAATAGTACAGGCTGTCCTATAGTGCACAACATAAAATACAGTACACCTGTTACTGATCCAAATGTTATTGTATAGAGATTACATAGTGATGACATTTGCTGCAACGCAACTGGTAATCAATACACTTGCCCACAGTATCAGTAACTACATACATGACGCACATTGTAACTACATATATGACGCACACGTATGTTCTCAGTACCTACACACACACTGCACTTTATACATTGCATGGATTAATGTTGAGCAAGTGATCCCATTGTAGTTTCGGAAGTTCTTCCCCAACAGTGCATTGCCATCTATCTATCTATCTATCTATCTATCTATCTATCTATCTATCTATCTATCTATCTATCTATCTATCTATTTTTTACTTTGCAACATTGTATCTATAATAATAATAATAATAATAATTATTATTATATACATTGCAACATTGTATCTGATAATTATTAAACTAAGCATAATAGCAGTTAATGGTATATTGGGTATCTTTCACTTGCAACACTGTATCTGCTAAATATTTGTCTATGTATAAATTGCAACACTGTCTATGGTAAACATGTATAACGACACTGATACAGCGTATCTATCAAATGCAACATTGTATCCCTATAGCAGTGAATAATGCAGGACTGTGGAGTCAGAAGTACAGTATAATATATATATATATGGTTTAGTAACTGTGCGCATCCCAATATGTCACCTGTCCCATTACATACAGTGTAGAGAGTGACAGGTTTGGGGGGACAGGGGGGCTGCCAGGAACTCACCTTTGAGCTGAGGGGGTTTCTCTTCCCGAACCCTGATTCGGTGTATAAATGCATCCTCACCCAAATCCTATACTCCAAGGCAGGAGGGATGATCCAAACCATAGCAGTGCTGGGGTTAAATCCGTATCATGACAGCGGTGTCCTGGGGGGTGTCAGCTCAGCCAGACCAGGGGGGGTGCAAACCATTCCCAGACAGGTCTCAGGTGGTGCGGGTCCGGGCTGGGGACTGGCGAGGTTGCAGCTTCCGGGCGCAGCTTCAATGTGCAGGACGCAGCTCCCAGGCGCAGCAAGGTGCAGGACGCAGCTCCCAGGCGCAGCAAGGTGCAGGACGCAGCTCCCAGGCGCAGTTTCAATGTGCAGGACGCAGCTCCCAGACGCAGCAAGGTGCAGGACGTAGCTCCCAGACGCAGTTTCAATGTGCAGGAAGAAGCTCCCAGGCGCAGTTTCAATGTGCAGGACGCAGCTCCCAGGCGCAGTTTTAATGTGCAGGACGCAGCTCCCAGGCGCAGTTTTAATGTGCAGGACGCAGCTCCCAGGCGCAGCAAGGTGCAGCTCCCATGCGCAGCTTTAAAGTGCAGGACGCAGCTCCCAAGCGCAGCTTCAAAGTGTAGGACGCATATCCCATGAGCTGTATAGTGCAGCTCCCAGTCGCAGAGAGGCGCAGCAGGGTGCAGCTCCTAGGCGCAGCTTCAAAGATTAAAGTGCAGGGTGCAGCTCCCAGGCGCAGCAGGACGCAGCTCCCAGACGCAACCTCTCACCGTAAGTATCCCCTCTCTCTGCTCACTGTCTCCCTATCACACCCCCTTGTGTTCTGGGAAACACGCTGGATGCTGCTGCGTCTGCTCCTCAGCTCCCTGGCTCTCCTCCAGATAGTAAATCTGAGAGGTCAGATGGTGGCAGTCTTACCAGGGATCTGCCAGCACCACTATAGCAGTGGCTGTTCTGAGATGAAGGATCTGGGCAATTACTGAGTCTTCTGTAGCTGCCAGAATCACTCCCCCCCCCACACACACACAACTCCCCCTTTTAAGCAAAGGGTGGGGGAGCAGCTTCCAGTCCCCACGTTTGTTTCATCATTTCATACGGAGCTGTCTCAGACTGTCCCTCTGCTCTCCCCTCTCCCATTATCAGGATCGCTTGGTGACATCTGTCCATGCTCAGCTCAGAATTCATTTGTGCAGTCACTCAGTTCCCTTGTTACATATGGATTTACTCCTGGTTCTATTGCGGGAATGGTGTCACCATTATCCACAGAGTATTACAGGAGCTGAGCACAATGTGGGAGCATCATTATCCTATCATCAGATGTCACTGGGGAGGGGGGGGGGGGGCTGCCTAATTTTAGTCCCTTTCTTTCTTGGTTTTAATCAAAATAAAAACAGAAGGATAGTAAAAAATATATTTTCTTTATTTTGCATTTAAGTAAAAGATGCTGGTGCAGGAGGAGGACACTGGCCGGGATGAGGTTCTCCGGATGGGGGAGGGGCGATGTGAGTGCACAGTTGCAAGTTAAATGGGACTAAAGTACACAATGCACAGGCGGCAGATGCGTGTTCCATCATCAGAGCTTACTGGACTATCTACATGGTATGGGGGTCGTAGGCAGTGTTCCCTCTAAAGCTGGGTATACACGGATAGATTTGAAGCCCGATGTGGGCGTTCCCGATCGATGGGAACGACCAATCGTTCAAATCGTTCAGTGCATCGTTAACGATGCGTGTACCCGTGAATCGTTAACGATGGTCTATGATCTTTCCTGCATGCAGGAAGATCATAGACAAATCTTTTGTCAAGTGTATCCAATCGTTCCGTGTGTACGCACGATGAACGATTTGATACACTCGTTAACGATGTCGAAACGCTTCCGACATCGTTCCGTGTGTACCCATCTTAAGCTGTGCGCACGTGCGCGCGCACACAACTCGACAATCGTGCGCACAGACATTACAACTGAGTGCACAAAGCAGCAGTGGTCCCTTTTTACAGTTGTGGACTCAATTAATGTGTGTTTCACCCAATAACTACATTGTGTGCTGTGTTTTGAATGTTTAAATGTTTAATATAATTTTTTAGTAAAGTTAACACAAATGCTGAACGTCATTTTCCGGTTATATATAATTAACGCACAAAAATAAAAATTTCCTTCCAAAGTTGCACAGCCCAAAATCTTTTGCCGCACACAACCTTCGTAAAATTAGAGGGAACATTGGTCGTAGGGTCCATGGAATTAGGTCAACAACTATTGGTCGACAGTCAAAAGGTCAACATGTATTAGGTCATTGTGGTAAAAATGACGACACGGCCCGGGCAATATGCTGGCATGAAAAAAATGGCAACATGAGTTTTTCCTGTTTTTATGTCGTCTGACAACATGTCACAATGGACACTGTATAAGTGTACCATGTATATTTTGACCATGTCGACCATTTTTTCATGTGTCAACATTTTGACTGTCGACCAATAGTGGTCAACATATTGACTGTCAACCCAATTACCACGCGACCTATAGACCACACTCCTTATCTGAAGCAAGCAGGGCTGCTTAGGCTAACCCCCGCACCCTGCCACCTAACCCTTACCCCCTCCCCCGCTCTGCAGCCCAACCTTAAACCCCCATTTTAAGTGCCTAACCCTAACACCAAGAGGCCAGGATACGGAGCATAGCTACACCCCCAACACCTGTGAAGCCCCACCCCCATGTTTTGATTGGCCCACAGGCCAGTCCAATGGATGACTATAGGTAAAAAAATAGATGGTCATCCATTGCATTGTATGCCACTATCAACAACCAGTTGCACTATTGCTATCGATGGCAACCATCGATGCCAATGGCAACTATGACCATCTCTAGAGTCTGTGTCAGCCTCATTGTCCATAGACAGTAATGTAATTTTATTTTTCATTTCCATAGGCTGTCTTGCATAGAGCATCATATGCTGAAGAGAAAATCCCATCCCACGTGGATGAGCTTTAATGAGGGAGAAACAGTCTACTTGTTAATGGAAATTTCATGTCAGCATTATCCTTTATTCCTTGTCTTTCTTGTTGTGAATCATCCCAGGGGTGAAGCACTGAGGCGCAGAGGTAAGATAAACTGAATTTCCCAGAAGCCTTTACTCCAGAATAGGAACTGATGATACAGTTTCCTTCTAAATAGGACCTTGGAGACGATGTTACCTCAGCCCCATTGTATGGGCAGTTATATGGGTATACTCGTAATTGCATGCAAATTACATTAAAATGCTAATAGTTTCAGATTTCGTTGGACCTTGTAGCCAACACATCACAATAACCATTCCCATTTAGATGTGGGTCAGATTGATTATTTTATTAGCATTGAGGTACATTGCCCCAGCATATTCAGGGGAGCTTTACAATTGAGAACAAAACAGTTATGAGACTAGGTAACATCAGACTGGGAGGCAGGAGGGCCCTGCTCAGATAACAAGCTTGGGTGTATCAGTAGCCCTGTTGTAAGTCACTGAATAGTATAATGGGTGCAGGATGTGCACCACACACACGGACCCCCGGGTCAGGAGAGACGTCTATACTGCACACCTCAGCGGCGTACCTGCAACAGATACATACGCGGTCCCGTGGTCAGGGTACTAGTGGTGAAAAGATGGACCCCGGCATCCCAATACAGAGAATCTAGATGGGGCTCCATAACTATCTATCCCTCTCCACTACCCCCCTTACCCTGATGCTCCTTGCAGCAGCCTAGCCCTAACCCCCCACACAGCCTGACCTTAACCCTCCCCACTAGTACCTATACCTAACCTCTAGTCTGCCGCCTAAATCTAACCCCCTCATCCCGTAGCTTAACTCTGACCCCCCTTCTTTGTGCCTAACCCTCCTTCCCCACAACCTAACCCTAATCTTCCCATCCCTGCAGCCTAACCCTAAGCCCCCCCACTAGTGTCTAAATCTTACCCCCTCCCTCGACCTGACCCTAACCCGCCCACATACTCGCTGTACGCCTGTCGGTATTCTGGTGCTGGTCTTCTGAAGGCAGTTGGAATGCTGTCATTGGGATACTGAACTCTGGCATCCTGACACCCCCCCAGGGGTGCCGAGAGGTCGGCCGGGCGCCGGTAAATTGGTGGGGGCATGACCTCCATGGAGGAGAAGTTATAAAGTGACTGGTACTTTATCACCGAACCAATCAGCTCCTGACTGTTACATTACAGGCTGGGTTTCAAAAGGGACAGTTAGGAGCTGATTGGCCAGTGATAAAGTACCAGGCACTTTATCACTTCTCCTCCCTCATCACTGCTTCATACATATACTGTACCCCAGAGAGGGAGTGAGAGGAGAGGCTGCCGATGCAGTGTGCGCTGAGCTGGGGAGAGAAGCTGTGCTGCGCGGCAGCCTGTCCTCTCCCTTTGCAACAAGGAAGGAGGAAGCGGGACCCAGGCCTGCATAAAAAGTACCCACCCCCTCTCGATGCCACTGACAACCCCCCCGCCATACACACACAGAGCAGTGCCGTAGAATTTGATTGAAGACAAACCCTGCTGCAGAATGTTTATGAAAATACACTGGGTGAGATTTAATGGGATGAGAGATTCATAAAGTGAGAGATTTGGTGAGAAATCTCCATTTTTTTAAAGCAGTTTGATTTTGCTGTGTAAATGATTGCCGCTTTAAAAAAAAAAATATGGAGATTTCTCACCAAATCTCTCACTTTTTGAATCTTTCGTCCCATTAAATCTCACCCATTATATCTCGGATTATGCCAGCATGCCCGCGAAAACCTAATGCTGCCTCCATAAACCTGACAGTATGAAGATTATGCTTTTTAAAGACATTTACTCCTGTGTGTATACAGCGCTGTTACTCACCAGGTGCCTACCATTAGTTCCCAATAAAACAGTAAAAACAAACAAACAATGCAAGTAATAAAATGGCCCAGGAAATAAAGCGATGTTTTGAAATCCGATATAAGACACATGTTGCAAGACCTTCCCTGAGATTTAGTTCTATGATTGCTGTGAATAACAACCAGACAGTCCGCGCACAGCTCTCTGCATTTCTATAAATCCCTTCTGTCCTGATAAATAAGATGTGTCAGTTGCAAGGCAAGTTTAGCAGCTGTGCACATAGAGAGGGGGATAGCAATGTGTCACTGTGCACGATAGTTAGTAGATAACTAGCTGCAAGTTCCACCGACAGCAGGCTGCACCGAGAGTGGGAATCCTAGCTTTCAGCAGCGAGGGGGACACTCTGCAAACACACAGTGACGAACACAGAACCAGCCGGTGTCCTGGGCGGAAACAGTGCCTTATACACTCAGCAAATCATATGTAATTAAAGGGCGATTTATTTATTTATTACCAGTTATTTATATAGCGCACACATATTCCGCAGCGCTGTACAGAGAATATTTGAACACTGACATCAGTGCCTGCCCCAGTGGAGCTTACAATCTATATTCCCTACCACATGTCCACGCACACACAGACATTCTAGGGTTAATTTGTTGGGAGCCAATTAGCCGACCAGTATATTTTTGGATTGCGGGAGGAAACCGGAGTACCCGGAGGAGAATATACAAACTCCACACAGTTAGGGCGATGGTGGTAATGGAACCCATGACCTCAGCGCTGTGATGCTGTTTTTTCACGGCTTTGTCCAGAATGTCGACACAGTCGGCATGGACACCATCAAAGTGTATCCCGTCCCCTCGCATGGCTCATAGTCACTATTCTATTCTACCATCTAGTGGATAGTAGGTCATGAAACACCACCTGTCGGCACATGTCGGCTAGAAAAAAAGTGAAAAAGCCACGTCGACCTTTTGACTGTTGAGCTAGCCATTGTTGACCTGCAGTAATGCTTGTATCAACCTTCCATCCATGTTGACCTTAGGCATGTCGACCTATTTCAGGTGTCGACCTAAGTCTTTTCAGCATGGCGCCTTCCTGCTTTGCAGGAGCTGCTGAGTGGGTAGTGCCGACATGGCCATCAGTGGCCGACACAATGCTACAGAGTTTACTTACCATTGTACCTGTGTACAGAGCCACTTATCGCAGTGAGGAGGCAGAGGAGGGATCCGTCTCTGCCAGGGCCGGCGCTACCCACTCAGCAGCTCCTGCAAAGCAGGGAGGCGCCATGCTGAAAAGGCGCTGTCTCCCTCCCTGCTCTGCTAAAGCTGCCTCAGCCCTCACTGTCACTGCCTCCTGCACGCCGCCCGCAGCGCCTTTCTGACAGCAGGCGGGCTGCAGTATAAAGATTTGCTCCCTGCACCGCGAGTGCACACAGCCTGCACACTGCCCACAGCGCCTGTCTGACAGCGGGTGGCAGTATGGAGAGGCTGAGCAGCTCCCTGCACAGCGCAAACACTGTCCTCCTCCTGCGATCTGCCTCCTCTTCCTCAGGGACACTTGCGCTGAGGCATGTAGCGCTGTCTGTGAATGCCTGGATGACATGTCATGTCCGGATCCGCCCCCTACCCATTGCTCCCTTCGCCTGTGCTGCCTATCACTTTGACCGTAAATTATTTGAATTGGATCTGGGTCACCAACCCAAGCCCAAGAGCCTTATGGTACCCCATGGTGCTTAACCACAGTTTGGTAACCACTTACAGTGGCTGTACTGTCCGATGAGCCAGGACTGTGCTGTAACACCCACCAGGCATTTCCACAATCTCTCCTATCCCTGCGTGGCCCTGTGTCTTATCTGAGTTTCCCATCTGTTGAGCGAAAGGTCACTTTAATTAACAAACTAAACAGACTATTCTTTCTCCGGCACGATCTGGATGGGAAAGTGGTTGCAGCAATAACTGACATTCCGACTACGGTAAAAATAAAAATCCCCCTGTGAGTAAATCTAATTTCGACATGCAATGGGAAATAGTACAATGCGTTCTCTAGTGCCAGACATCAAGACAGAAAACCCTGCTCCAAAGCACTGTTTATATAGCAGCCGTAGGAGGATCAAACCTTAGGCGGCATTTCCACCGGATGTCTTGTCGCCCACTGGTCAGACCCCCGGTTGTGTATTAGAATAGATTGTAAGCTTGCGAGCAGGGCCCTCCTACCTCTATGTTGGTTTGTTTCCACCCAGTTTGTTTTATCACTGTTGTTTCCAATTGTAACGCTCAACGGAATCTGCTGCGCTGTATAAGAAACTTTAAATAAGAAAATAAATAAATATTTTTATTCTATTGGTCTAGACCAGGCATGTCCAAACTGGAGCCCTCCAGCTGTTGTGAAACTACACATCCCAGCATTCCCTAATAGCAAAATTGTGGCCACGTTTTGTCTCCCTGTATTGTTCCTTTGTACGGCGCTGCGAAACACTTGTGGCGCCTTATAAATAAAATTATAATAATAATAATAAGGCATGATGGGATTTGTAGTTTAACAACAGCTGGAGGGCCATAGTTTGGACATGTCTAGTCTAAAGTCTTCTACTAATATGCTCTTCCATACTCAGGTGCACCTAGTCCTTTATATATCCAAACCTTCTAAATCACCATAATTCTCCCCCTTTCAAAAGTGGCTCCGATACCCCTCAATCTAATTGAAATAATCCCATCGTACAAGAACGAAATCTAATTCATACATGTCAAGCAGTACTGTATGTTCAAACTGTGGCCCTCCAGCTGTTGTGAAACTACACATCCCAGCATGCCTTGCCATAGTTTTAGCATTCCCTAATAGCAAAACTGTGGCAAGGCATGATGGGACTTGTAGTTTCACCACAGCTGGAGGGCCATAGTTTGGACATGCATGCCCTAGACCAGGGGTGGCCAAACCGGTCCTCGAGATCTACCAACGGTCCACGTTTTCCAGGTTACCTAGCTGGTGCACAGGTGTAGTCATTACTAACTGTCACATTTCCCAGACCGGCTAGCTGCTGCACAGCTGTAGTCATTACTAACTGTCACATTCCCCAGACCGCCTAGCTGGTGCACAGCTGTAGTCATTACTAACTGTCACATTTCCCAGATCACCTAGCTGGTGCACAGCTATAGTCATTACTAACTGTCACATTTTCAAAACCGCTGCATTCATTCCTACTATAGATCCACAGGTTGCCTGGAAAACATGCACCGTTGGTAGCTCTTGAGGACAGGTTTGGCCACCCCTGCCCTAGACCCTCTCCTCATGAGATTTTGCATGAACTGCAGATGCCTCAATCTTGGTTCAAAAACTTTTTTGTGCAGTTATAGCTACCAATGGCATACGTGTTGTATTCAGCTACGTGGCACCGGAGCGCCCCAGGCGAGCCGGGGTGGGGGCGCCCCGGTGCCGGGGGGGGGGGGGGGGGGGGGCGGGTGGTACCTGTGAAACTTCCCGCGCTAGTTATTTTCTATTCACTGTAGGGACCCAGCTTGCACACAATAACAGCGCCGCAGGTTCCCCCTGCACGCACCAGCACTCAGCAGGGACGCCGGGGACGCACGTTTTTTCACAGGTACCGTTCGCTAAATGCTGGGGGTGAGGGCGAACTGCCACCCTCCAGGTGCCGGTGCCCTAGGCAAATGCCTAGAGCTGCCTAGTGGTGGCGCCGGCCCTGGTGGTGGTGGTGATGATCTTTGGTCTACATGGGATTGCAAACCGGAGGGTGAGGCCAAATTAATGTGATTTGCAGAAAATCCCATCATCTTGACAAAGCTCCAAGGCTCAATCTACTGGTTGTCAGGAGCGCTGGTCAAGGGCGGTGGTTCCACCTGGCACTACCATCCACTAATTTAACCACGTGGTTCTATTGCAGCTTACCCGAATCTTGTGTTGCTTGGCATGAGCTCTTGGCTTTAGGCTACATCATGGGGTCTCTATGACGACGATGATGAGGCCCAAAAGAGAATTTTTGATAGTCAAATCCCACATGGGGGGTGCCCGGACCCCTATCTAAAGTACTGAAGCGGACGGCTTGCAAGAACCGGGTCTACTTTCCCAGGAGCAGGAAATTCAATGCCGATCCTTCAGGTACGGATTTGCAATTAAGCACATAGGCGGCTGCTGAGGCGGCAGGTGACGCAGAAGACTAGATTTCCATCCCCTGTGCATTAAGTCAAACTGTTGGGAGTTTTTTCAGTTCTATGCAAACAAGGAGGACATGAGACAATGACCCTTATTCCCGTCCGTTCGCACGGACCAGAATATTCGCAGTGGCTCCGATGGTGGGTGTATGTGCATACTCAGGGTGTGTGCGGCCACGCCGAACAGGGTGTTAGCTGGGCACATGCACCCAAGTGTGCGGGTGGGGGGGGATGACCAGGGACGTGCAGTCGGGGGAGGCAGTGCTTCCCCTGTCATTAATGATTAAAATAATACAAATAAGATACTTATGACACAAATTCTGTGTCATAAGTATCTTCTTTATATTAATTCAATTATTCCCATTGTTGTATAATTTAAAAATTAAATTTGGAGGCACCAAAAGCGGTGCCTCCCGCTTCCCATTACAATAGCTGGAAGCAGGGGGCGGGCAGGGGGCTGGAACAAGCAGCGCGCTGTAAAAGCCCATTAAAAAAACTATTGAAAGCGACACCATTATAACTTTAAGTGCCTCAGTGACAGGGGATATGCTTTCAGCCAATATGAAAGCTCGCCCCTGTCACTGTAGCCAATGGGATTGGGCACAGGCAGCAGTGCTCGAAGTGGACTTCCGCACTGACTGCCATTTTTTTTAAGATAGCAGCTAGTCCCGGAGAGGATCAGCTTGAGTGGGACAGCAGCAGTACAAAACTCATCTACCAGGTAATCTTTATGCTGTCCCACTCCCTGCTGCAGCCGCAGAGTCGTGCACCTTTTCTGCAAGCCAGGACACGCGGCACGGACCAGGCATTAAGGAGAGCTGCGGTCACTTCAGTGAGTACCCGCACAGAGACGGCTTCATTCATCCTGCTCCCGGGTTGCACTGTACAATGTAAGACTGCAGTCGGCGGCGGGCGGGGGACGTTTATCGATGGGGGGGGGGGGGGGCAGTGCGGTGGTGGTGCTGTGACAGTGACTCTCTGTTCACAGCCACCACCGCACGTCACTGCCGATGACTTGGGTGCGGGGGCCGGCCTGCTGACATTACCGGATGTCAGCTGCCCGCCCACTTCCTCCGCGTCCATGCATATGTAAATTACTTCATAGTAACTTTTATATGCGTGCCCCTTCTCTATCATTCGCTGACCATCTAATGATGTGGGTGGAACCCACTAGGCTGCCATTGGATGCAGAGGCGCTGGAACGTTTTTAGGTTGGGGGGGGGCAAGATATAATCTCATTTTGGCGCCCCCTAAATTGCTATATGTTACCCCCGGGCACTATACACACTGGCAGCGGCATATATGCATGGGCATTATACACAGGGCAGCGGCATATATGCGTGGGCATTATACACAAGGCAGCAGCATTTACGTATGGGCATTATACACAGGGCAGCTGCATATACACGTGGGCATTATACACCGGGCAGCGGCATATACATGTGGCCAGAGACACCAGGACTGACATTAATCCAGGGGTTGTCATTTACTCGTAAAAAGTGGAAAAAGTGGCAGTGTCACCCCCAAACAGATTTATGTGATTATGTCTGATTATGATAATCAGACATAATTACATAAACCTGTTTGGGTGTGAATCCAGGGGTAAATGACAACCCCTGGATGTGTCAGTCACTGGGGAAGGGAGGGTGAGAGAAGCAGCATTGGCGGGCGCACATCTTCCCTGCCACCCGCCCGGCTATATTACTGATTAATCAGCTGCCCACCCGCCCGCCAGGCTATATAAATGATTTATTATCAGCCGCCCGCCCGCCCGCCCCTATATTACTTATGTATTATCATCCGCCCGCCCTCCTATATTACATACCAGGCGCCGGGGATGGCTGCTGCCGCCGGGGAGATGTGTAGAAGACGCGCCCGCCAATCACAGTGTATGTGGAGGGGATGCGCCGGCAGTGATTGGCTGGCGCGTCTTATGCACATCTCCCCGGCGGCAGCAGCCATCCCCGGCGCCTGGTATGAAATATAGGCGGCCGGGCGGATGATACTTCGGTACTTGTTTCCTAGCACGGCCACAATCTTATGGATCGTGTACCTTTAAGTTAAGGTACACGATCCACACGATGGACCCGATTTCCTTTGAAATCAGGTCCATTTTGCCGGCAAAGGTACAAAATCGGGGGCATCGCGTCGGTCGGGACCATTAACATTGGTCCCGACGCGACCGACGCGATGCCCCCGATTTCCCCATAGGCTTCAATGTTAAAATATTTTTTAACATTGAAATCGTGAGGATCGCGTCGGTCTTGTGCCATTATAATGGCACAAGATGAGATGGACTTGGATACCTTCACAGGTAAACGCGTCCCTTCGCGGGCTTCACAGGTATCCGCGTCCCCTCGCGGGGCTCGCTGCGCTCGCCACGCTTCGGGCTCGGTGGCTCGCTGCGCTCGCCACACTATTCTATTCTCACTCCACGCCCTAGTGGATAGTAGGGGAATGAAAAGGTCGGAGGACGCGCACCGCCGCCCCTCGCGGGCTCGCTGCGCTCGCCACGCTTCGGGTTGGCGTCTATCGTGGGGTGGGGTTTACGTCGTTAAATTTGGGGGTCTAGGGAATTTTTTACATTGAATCCAATGTAAAATTGGGTCCCAGGGACCCGATTTACATTTCATTCAATCAAAAAATCGGGTCGAAAATCGGGTCGGTCGCGTCGATCGCATCGCATGCGACCAAATCGCATGCGATGCGATCGACCCGATTTTTCCGACACGACCACCCCGATGTAAATCGGTGTGGCCGTGCTAGGAAACAAGTACCGATACTTCTTTAATATAGGCGGGCGGGCGGCTGTAATATAGGCGGGCGGGCCGGACATACTGGCGCCTCAGTAATTTGGGGGGGGGCAAGCTGCCCCCTCGCCCCCCCCCCCGTTCCGGCACCACTGATTGGATGTTACTGTGTAACACCCATTCACAGGCCCTGCGAGGGAATCGCCCTTGCGAATGGGTGGCGGCCAGGCCACCATTTGCAAGGCGGGGTTTGGTGAACTCGCAAGGCTGTGAATTCGCAGCCTTGCTAATTAACCAGAATAACCCCCTATGTACTGATGTATTCATGGAAAAAAAAAAGTTAAAATAAATAGGAGATGGGAGGTCTGGTCTGACAAGAACGTCACGGTTTAATGTCAACAAGCACTGGGAAAAAGAAGAAGGCTTCCAGACAAGTCCAAAGTACAGTACTGCCCTGTTGCTTTCCATCCTGTGGTGTGACGGACTCCTCGCTACAGATCTGGTTCTTCCACTATATATGAACATAGGATGGACATAAAATGAGAGTACTTGTTTCCTAGCACGGCGCCAACTATTTTAATTGCATTGATCGTGTCGGAAAAATCGGGTCGGTCGCATCGCATGCGACCAAATCGCATGTGATGCGATGTGACGCGGCCGACCCGATTTTTACATTGGATCCAATGTTAAATGCCCCCCAGACCCCAATTTTCATTGTATACCCACCCTGATGGGTCAAATGGCCCCCCATTGTTATTGCCACCCCACGATCAACGCGTCCTCCGACCTTTTCATAACCCCACTATCCACGTCGGCGTAGAGTTGATTTTATATAGTCTAGCGAGCCCCGCGAGGGGCCACGCATTACTTCACAGGTATTACTCGGCCCCTCGACACACTTCGGGCTCGGTGGCTCGCTGCGCTCGCCACACTATATTAAATCAACTCCACGCCGACGTGGATAGTGGGGGTAGGAAAAGGTCGGAGGACGCGTACCGCCGCCCCTTGTGGGCTCGCTGCGCTCGCCACGCTTCGGGTTGGCGTTGATCGTGGGGTGGCGTTAACAATGGGGGGGCATTTCACATAGTAATTGCCCATCAGGGTGGGTATACAATAAAAAATCGGGTCCATTGAGCCATTTAACATTGGTCCCTTTGGAAAATCGGGTCCATCGCATCGGTCGCGTCGTATGCCATTACAATGGCATACGATGGACCCGATTTTACATAGGATTTTAACATTGAATACAATGCATACAATGTTAAATCGGCTATGTCGGGCCATTTAACATTGTTCCCTATGCAAAATCGGGTCCATCGCGTCGGTCGCGTCGTATGCCATTACAATAGCATACGAGGGACCGGATTTTACATAGGATTTTAACATTGAATACAATGCATTCAATGTTAAATCGGGTCGTTCGCTTCGGGACCTTAACTTAAGGTATACGATGGACGCGATGGACACGATTTTTTCATTGTCGGGGAAAATGCTAAAAATACCCACAAAATCGTGTCGGTCGTGTCCATCGCATACCTTAATTTAAGGTATGCGATTACCCACGACGGGCGCCGTGCTAGGAAACAAATACCAAAATGAGTATTATATTCATTGTACCTCATGACATGACTGGCTAAGCACAGAATGTCCTGTAAAAATTAAGTCTTGGTTGGCGATGTGCAAGATTCCCAAAACTGTTCCCTGCGAAGCCATCAGCTCTTCTGCAATTTGTGACATCACCACTAGGGGCAGAGCCTTCTAAACAGAACTCCAATGCCCCTAGCAACCAACAAGATTCTAGCTGTCATTTTATAAAAGGTACTAGATCCGGCTTGGCCAAGCTGTGGCCCTCCAGCTGTTGTGAAACTACACATCCCAGCATGCCTTGCCATAGTTTTAGCATTCCACAACAGCAAAACTGTGGCAAGGCATGATGGGACTTGTAGTTTCCACTAGCTGCTTGGCCATTCCTGTACTTAGGGTGACCAACTCATCCCTTTAATCCGGGACACATATTAATTACACAGATTCTGTGGCTGGCTTTCACCTGGTTTTAAACTGCCACACCTCAAGACTCCATTTCACCTGGTTTTAAACTGCCACAGAACCTGTGTAATTAATATGTGTCCCGGATTAAAGGGATGAGTTGGTCACCCTACCTGTACTTGATAAATGATCGCTGGCATCTGGTTGCTATGGGAAACACCTCCACTTGTCTTTTTCAGAAGGTTTGATAAATCTCCCACTCATTTATTTTTCTACCATTAAGTTGCTGTTTGTTCCCAGCTCAGTACAGACTGTTCCAGCGTCTAAGATGTTAACTTTCCACCTTGTATGAAAACGAAACATTCGCACGCGCTTGTTGATACCAATGTCTATTCTAGTAACAGCCCAATCACGCCAGATCTCTGATGTCGAGAGGGAAAAAAATGGGTGTTATATCTGTGGCAGCTATATATAGCTCAGACATCACAACAAAGTCATTGATAAAGAAATGGATTCTGCTGATGGGAGGACAAGGGTTATAAATACATCAACCAGTTTATTTCTGATGGTCCTGTGGTCCTGAAACTCTCCCATGGCAACATAAATACACATATATAATATATAGACCTGGCACACTTTACACTGGGACTAAAAATAGATATCTGTGTCAAGGCTGTTATAAAATCCCTTTGCAGATCATTTTATGTTACTAAAAGATATTATATTTTATTATAAATGTTTTATATAAATTTTATGGTATGCCCCCATTTTGATGAAATATAACTAATTTCTGGTGAGGTCACACCCGACGGCCACAATTTAGGGTGTACAGGCTTGAGGATGTAGTAGAGTTTCTGTACACACCAGGGGATGCCTTACACCTACCACAGGCTTGCCTACCCTCCCGGAATTGCCAGGAGGCTCCCGAAAATCGTGTCCACCTCCCGGCCCCCCTGGAAGGTGGGCAAGTCTCCCGCTGCCCAGAGCCCCCTCACCCTCCATCCCTGCTGATTTAAATACCGCAACACGCGGGTCCGTGGAGGAGGGGCAGGGCTAAAATGACACGGGTAGCATCATTTCATGTCATTTAAGTCATGCCCCCTCACTGCAGGCCCGCGAATCGCAGAGTTTTGTGGCCTGGGGCGGGGCCTAGTAATGTCAGCCTTGTCTCCGCCCTCCCTGACCTGTTGCCTTTCTGGGCTATTCCCAGAGAGGTGAAATTAAAAGTAGGCAAGTATGAACTACAAAGAACCCAGTTACTTACCCAGTGGGGTGGTTTATATTGAAGATAAAGCAGGTAGTCGTACTCACTGTTATATACTCTGGTATATGAAACAAAGAGGGTGTCGTACAGTTCAGGAGCCGGTGAGTATGGGCCTAATTCAGATCTGATCCCAGGACAAATTTGTTCTCAAAATGGGCAAAACCATGCTGCACTGCAGGTGGGGTAGATGTTCCATGTGCAGAGAGCGGTATGATTGGATAAAAGTAAATATTATACTTATTTTTTATCCTGAACGGAGATGCCGGCCCCACACAGGAATCCACATACCGGCATGTGCAAGGGAATGCCCAGCGAAATCATAGCCGAGGGTCTGAGTTGGCCCTTTTATCTCTCTCCGCTTTATTTCTCACCAATCATTGATACATCTCCCCCTGTGCGAGAAAAAGGATAGATTTTTGGGGGGGACTGGCTTCTAACAAAAAAATAAACTGGTGATGAATGAATAAATAAATGATAATACCGGGCAAGCATTACAAGTACACCTTTGAATATTTAGCTCAATTTAATAACTTATTTGTGAAAGGTAAATAATTGATGCGTTTCTGCCAGTGCTTAGTGTAGTGTGTAACTGTGACTATCACACCCGTCCAGCTCTATCCGTCGTCATGAATAAAAAATGTCATCTTCGCAAACATCTCGCCTCATAAATACACCGGCCAATAGAAAAATAAAAAACAATCCCCCTTACTAACTTATAAGATATGGCACAGATATACTATGTGCAAACCAAAATTATTGTATACAAAAACAGGGGATACTTTGTATCCAGGGGAAAGTGACTTACAAAAAGTTAGCTGGAAAAAATACATTTTTTTGAAAATTTGGATGAAAAAGACCCCTAAAAATACTTGCTGTGATTCATGGCAATTCCTTTGAGCTTTCTTGGAAGTCTATTTAACTACAATTTAATGTAGCGAAATGTGCTCAGATGAAATCCAGCATTCTGCAGGAGGCTCTAGTTTCTGTTGTAAATCTCCTGCTGTCCAGCATTGTACATCTAATCTCCCTGATTCTTCAGATTCTGCCAGGGATGGTACTAAGGAGTTTCTTTGAAAGGACAGTGATTTGCTGTAATCACTTTGATTTGTTGTAACTGCTCAGGAGTCCCAGCTGACCACTCTCATTATACCCCCACCTGGGATTTCCTGATATAAGGGTTTCCAGGGCAGAGTCACCTTGCTCTTGATGGTGGAATATCTACCCGAGTGATAGGCCGGGGATGTTGTAGCATAGGGACCATTGGAGTATTTCAAGAGTCTGCTATGCTGAGAGTGCCTGTATGCTACTGCCTGTAATACCGACTGCATATGATTTTAACCTGCTATGCTGTAACCTGCTGTTGAGAATAAAAAACAAAATCGTCATAGATACATAGATAATACATAGAAAACATACAGTATATGCTGAGGGTGGACTTCACTCTCTTGCAAAACCCATTGAAAAACGAAGCCACCGTAAACTAAAACTCAAAAAAGCTAAAAGAAAAAATCCTTCCAAAAACGTATACACAAAAAACTAAGTATATATATAATATAAATATGTGAAAACCCACTGTTAGAAAATAATAGGACTATCATAACTTCTGTGGTGACATTATTCCACATGCCCCCATAGAAGCTCATTCCCACCCCCTGGGGGCGGGGCAGATGCCGTGGCGGGGGGCAGAGTTACACATTTGTGTTACCATGCCCCTCCCACTGCTTGGTGCTGTGAGTCGTGGCTTTGTGTAATGGGGATGGTGCTATTGTGATGCATTTTGCTGATAATCACTTAATCCAGGCATGTCCAGATGTTGTGAAACTACAAGTCCCATCATGCCTTGCCACAGTTTGTTATTAGGCAATGCTAAAATGATTGCAAGGCATTCTGGGATGTGTAGTTTCACAACAGCTGGAGGGTCGCAGTTTGGACATGCCTGACTTAATCGCTTAAGCAGTTAAAGGGTATCCTAACTCGCCCCTTATACAACCACCACTGCCCAGAGGCAACACCAATCCTTAACAGCAACCTATTCCTGCCAACCATAAACATTTCCTCTCCCTGTAGCAACACATCCCCTTCCACTGTAGCAACACCACATACTGTACCCTTCCTCTGTAGCAGCACATCTTCACACACATCCCCTGCACAGGATTGTACTTGCCCAGGCTCCCAGAGGACACCGTGATAAATTCTCACAGTTTTCAACATTGACTGAAATATACAATAGATAAAGAGACAATGGACATTTAAAAATAAAATAACAATGAATACAGGTCCAATGTCTCTCCTGCAGGTCATTGTGTCCCCCCAGAGCTGCTACCTCTTATAATAGACTTTAAGTAACAAAAGAGGATGATACTTTTGATCAGATCCTTCTTTTGAGACCACTACAAATGTCCCATGGGCAAGTGCAGCCCATTAGCGGCACAGCCGGTATACGCAGCCCTCTCCTCCTTATGTCTGTCTCTCTATCTCCTATATACAGCTTTGTAGAAGCGCCAGGAAACTTCTATCCATCTGGAGCCAGTGGAGGCATAGGCAAATGCCACATTTACTGTATGTGTGGATCTGAGCCCTCAAACATCACAATAAACCAGAGAGCAGCTGCGAGGAGGAAGAGACAGGAGCCTTACCATGGAGTGGGAGATTTTGGCTTACATTTGGAAAATCCCCTCTAAAAATCCTGCATTTGCCACCGGGAGGGACTTGTGGGTAAGCATGATGTCATCCTCAGATGCCATTGCATGTTAGGTGACACTCTGCACTGGGGGCAGGTTGTTTTAGCTGTACGCAATAGCAATTATATGCTAATATGGGCAGAAGCTAATCTGGCAGCTCAGACGCATTGCGCAGTAAGAAAACATTGACCGATTTGTGTATAATACGCAATTTGTTACTGTATCTGAATTTAGGCTCAGTGTGCACCTTTAAGATAAATAATTTTATGAAACTGCAAGGATGGTGTAATGGTAAGCATTACTGCCTCACAGCGCTAAGGTCATGGGTTCTATTCCCACCATGGCTCTAACTGTGTGGAGTTTGTATATTCTCCCCGTGTTTGCGTGGGTTTCCTCCGGGTACTCCGGTTTCCTCCCACAATCCAAAAATATATTGTCTAGCAAACAAAATGAACACTATAATGTCTGTGTGTGTGTGTACATGTGGTAGGGAATATAGATTGTAAGCTCCACTGGGGCAGGGACTGATGTGAATGTTCAAATATTTCTCTGTGCTGCGGAATATGTGTGCGCTGATTTTCAGTCCGGGGCCCCCCCTTCCCCATGAATTAAAGTTTTAGTGCCATAAGGCCGGGGTGGCTGGCAGCTCCTCTCCCCTCACAGGTGCAGTGCAGTTTCGACGTTCCCAACTCTGCAGCATGCAGCAAGGCTCATCTCATTTGTCACGCGCGGCGTGACGTCATCACGTCAAGCTGCATGGTGGGAGCTTCCTGAGCCGAGTCCTGGCGGCAGGCTTGTTCCTGAAGGAAGATGTGACTGCACATGCGCAGTCACAACGTGCCGCCGTGGCCCGCAATGAAGTCGGACCCGGGCAGGCTCATTTACTGCCGGGCCCGGCTGCATAGTTACTGCGCGCTGGACGGTGGAACAATGAGGGGGCGTGAGTCGGTGTACAAGGAAAGGTTGGGGGTGCTGCCAGGGATAGAGCTGCCTGTGCCCTACCCTCTATCAGAGCGGTGGGGCCCAGGACTCAAGTACCCCCAGACCCCCCTCCCCCCCCTGTCGGTGGCCCTGGCGATATATAAATAACTGGTAGTAAAAAATAAATAATAATATGCAAATAAAACCCAGCGTGAAATGACTATACTGACCACTAGATGGCGACACTCTGTGTAACATTAAATAATACTGAAAACTCGCGATTAAAAATGCAAACAGTGTGGACAGCGTAAGGTGGTGCATAAAGAACTCAGACATTCTTTGATGCACATAGAATACTACAGTACTTCTACTATGGAAGATACAACATAGGGGGTCCATTATTGATTGCATTTGCAATATGATCTGGGTGCGATGTTAGCACCCAGGATTGCATTGCAGAATGCGATTACTTTGGGTGAATAGGGGCCCCAAAAAGAGACTGTACCTGCAATATGATAAGCGCAGAGCGAGGTCTACTATGCGGTCACCCTGACCACCATGAACAGCACCATGTTTTCACAGAGGGCCCCCCTGGAATCCATGCCATAACTACACCCGCTAGTGTAGCCCGCTGGCTACAGGGGGGGGGGGGGGCTACCGCTATCTGGAGACGGCAGTAGCCTCGGGGGCCAATAACTAGACTATATCAGAGCTATCTGCTGCGATCCCACCTTCAAACATCCAAGTGATATGTAATAATTGCTTATTACCAAAAATGGGTGTTTTGCTTGTTGCATTGGCTCCACAGTCAATAGCTATGGTTCAAATTCATAGAGCCCAAATTTTATCAAAAATACCATAGAAAAAGTAAATATGGGAATGCAATTAGGGGTGTAATAGGGGTAATGGGCTATGACAGGTTTAAGACTGCATTCAAGGTGGGGAGTATCCTCTGATCTCTACAATACCAGCAGTGTATTAAGATATCAATAAGGCCAGAAGGATATAGTCACAGCATTGGTATCCTACAGACTGATGTACAATGCAAAGAACATCTTAGTGACAACCACACAATACAAATAGCATTCTAGTGACCGCCATACAATACAAAGCGCATCCTAGTGACCGCCATACAGTACAAAGACCATCCTAGTGACCACCATACAATGCAAAGAGCATCCTAGTGCCCACCATACAAGACAAAGAGCATCCTAGTGATTACTATACAATACAAAGAGCAAAGAGCATCTTCGTGACCGCTATACTACACAAAGAACATCCTAGTGACCGCCATACAATACAAAGCATATCCTAGTGACCACCATACAACGCAAAGCGCATCCTAGTGACTGTCATACAATATGACGAGCATCCTAGTGACCACCATACAACACAAAGAGTATCCTAGAGATCGCCATTTAATACAAAGAGTATCCTAGTGACCGCCATACAATATGCCAATGGGAGGAGGAGGACAGAAGGTACAGATGGAGCGTCTTTCATCATTGCAGGGGCTGGCAGTGAATTGGCCATGCGCCAGCCCCCGGCAGACTTCGGATGGGGACGTGCGGCACTAGACATGCGTGCGTCTCGTTACAGCAGAGCTCCCCCCGCCACTTCGCCGTAGGTCCCCGCCACATTCCTCCCACCTTCCCGCTCCCCCTAACCTTGCCCGTCTCCCTGTAGCGGAGACAGGCAGGGTTCCCGGGCCCCCTTCGATGGGAAACTAGGACGCACGTGCATGTGGGACGCTCACGCGTCCCAGTCAGATGTAGCATCCGCTCGCAAGCGGGGGCGTTCTGCCGGGCCCCGGTGCTGGCTGAGCGGCGCTACATCTGTACATAGAGATAGAGGTGGAGCCACAAATATTAGGTAACCCCTGAATTCGAACCCTCCAATCCCTCGGGCACCCACATACCCCTTAGGTTTCTATGTGGGATGCAATGCTGCCAGATTTATCAGTTTCCTAAATGCAAAGATGTTTTCAGTTATATTTTGTGTTTTAGATACTAAGGGGGACATTTACTAAGGAAATTTGTAAAAAATAGGTGTATTTGTATTTAGAAATACACTTATTTTTGACATTTACTATCCCGAAAATACGGCAATTCGTATTCGTATTGATGTGCTATCATACGAATTGCCGTATTTTCGGGATAGTAAATGTCAAAAATAAGTGTATTTCTAAATACAAATACACCTATTTTTTACAAATTTCCTTTAGTAAATTTCCCCCTAAACCTATATTGATACTAATGAATTCCCACCATGGTCCCACCATGGTCCTAAGTTTGTATATTCTTCCCGTACTTGCGTGGGTTTCCTCCGGGTACTCCGGTTTCCTCCCACAATCTAAAAATATAATGGTAGGTTAATTGGCTCCCAATAAATGAACCCTAGAATGTCTGTGTGTGCGTGTACATGTGGTAGGGAATATAGATTGTAAGCTCCACTGGGGCAGGGACTGATGTGATTGTTCAAATACTCTCTGTACTTTGCTGTGGAATATGTGTGCGCTATATAAATAACAGGTAATAAATAAATACATTGGTGATTTATATTTCACTTACATATTAGCGCTGGTCCATCCTTTGTATATTGTTCTGTGAATGGGTCCAGCCAGCAGCAGCATCATACTGTCCGGAGGATTGCCGTTATTGTCCTCCATTATTTGGAGAGCACCGACACATTACGTAGTGCTGTGCAGTCAGAGGACGCACTTACCGACCCAATCTGCACTGTACAAGCTCTCTTGGACCGATTTAGTCAGATTGACCAACCGGTATTATTTTAAACTCTGTTAAAGAACAGAGGCCGCCAAGATAACGTGAGCTCCAGACAGATAACATTCCAAATGGACTGGAGTAAAACCTTGTATATTTCTAATAAAACGTCCCGATAGGTTTCTCAGAACGCCTCTTCCTCCAGGGCCGAATATCTTACACATAGAAAAGGGCACATCTAATAGTCCTGGATGCCTTAAGTTCATTATTTGCATTAAACAGAAATTAAACAGCCTTTTATACTTTTAATTCATATTGTTTCCTACCATCTATGATCAGCAATGGGAAGTGTTACACCTCTTAAAGTTCATAATACTCATTAACAAAACAATTATATCTAATAACAAACATTAAAGGAGGAAAGGGAAGTCAACCTAAATATACATACAAGTCGTTAGTGGTAATGATGTTTCCTGCTTACTAAGAAAGATATTTCTGGCTAAATAGGCCCCCCGTGTACACTTCCCTGGTATACAAAGCCGTGCAGCACTACGCCAGTATGGTGAACAGTCATATACTGTAGTCGGCAGGCACAAAGTCCAAATTCAGAATGACGTTACTGTAATCATGAATTGTTCATAATGACTGAATTCAAATGTGGACAACTTTATTCATAATGTCAATATGTTCATAATGTCCGGCACATGGAAAGGGGATGCAGCTAGATTCCTGTTGGTCGGGATGCCGGCAGTCAAAATTCTGACCCCAGAATCCCAATTTGAGGCCAGAACGGTGCTGGGAATTCCGATGTGGGCATCTCAACTGCCGGCATATCGACTGAAAGTATGCTGGGGCGGGTTTGGGTTAGGCTGTGGGATGGGTGAGGGAGGTCCTCTACTGTCTACTGTCATGAGGGAGATTGCTAGACTAGGGAGAGAGGGAGATTGCTGCTATGTCAGGGAGACTCCTACAGAATGCAGGAGGGGAGGTAACTATGATGTAACAGTGTAATGTGGGCTAGGTGACATGAGGGAGATTGCTAGACTAATGAGGGAGAGAGGGAAATTGTTGCTATGTCAGGGAGTCTCCTGCAGAATGCAGGAGGTGAGGTATCTATGGTGTAACAGTGTAATGTGGGCTAGGTGACATGAGGGAGATTGCTAGACTAATGAGGGAGAGAGGGAGATTGCTACTATGTCAGGGAGTCTCCTGCAGAATGCAGGAGGGGAGGTAACTATGATGTAACGGTATTGTGGGCTAGGTGAAATGAGGGAGATTGCTAGATTAATGAGGGAGAGAGGGAGATTGCTGCTATGTCAGGGAGTCTCCTGCAAAATGCAGGAGGGGAGGTAACTATGATGTAACAGTGTAATGTGGGCTAGGTGACATGAGGGAGATTGCTAGACTAATGAGGGAGAGAGGGAGATTGCTGCTATTTTAGGGAGTCTCCTGCAGAATGCAGGAGTGGTGGTAACTATGATGTAACAGTGTAATGTGGGCTAGGTGACAAGAGGGAGATTGCCAGACTTATGAGGGAGAGAGGGAGATTGCTGCTATGTCAGGGAGTCTCCTGCAGAATGCAGGAAGATAGGAAACTATGGTGTAACAGGGTAATATGGCATGGGGTTGATTGCTAGACTAACGAGGGAGAGAGGGAGATTGCTGCTATGTCAGGGAGTCTCCTGCAGGGTAACTATGATGTACAGTAACAGTGTAATGTGGGCTAGGTGACATGAGGGAGATTGCTAGACTTATAAGGGAGAGAGGGAGATTGCTGCTATGTCAGGGAGTCTCCTGCAAAATGCAGGAGGGGAGGTAACTATGATGTAACAGTGTAATGTGGGCTAGGTGACATGAGGGAGATTGCTAGACTAATGAGGGAGAGAGGGAGATTGCTGTTATGTCAGGGAGTCTCCTGCAGAATGCAGGAGGGGAGGTAACTATGGTGTAACAGTGTAATGTGGGCTAGGTGACATGAGGGAGATTGCTAGACTAATGAGGGAGAGAGGGAGATTGCTGCTATGTCAGGGAGTCTCCTGCGGAATGCAGGAGGGGAGGTTACTATGATGTAACAGTGTAATGTGGGCTAGGTGACATGAGGGAGATTGCTAGACTAATGAGGGAGAGAGGGAGATTGCTGTTATGTCAGGGAGTCTCCTGCAGAATGCAGGAGGGGAGGTAACTATGATGTAACAGTGTAATGTGGGCTAGGTGACATGAGGGAGATCGCTAGACTAATGAGGGAGAGAGGGAGATTGCTGTTATGTCAGGGAGTCTCCTGCAGAATGCAGGAGGGTAGGCAACTATGATACATATATTCCATACAGTATCCAGTGTATAAAAATACTAATGTGCACATTCATTCCCAGAGTCGTTAGTAGGATCTCCTTCCGTTCCCCCAGATGTCCCCATTTGCTCCGATGTTCTGCAGAGAGGGAGATTGTAGACTGGGTTTAGAACCCCCCCACCCTCTAAATATCCTACGTTTGCTACTGAGGGTGGCCCACAAGTCAAGAGGACCGCTTATCAGCGAACACAAAGCAACATCTGGGCTGCTCTATCCTTTTGATTCCTAACAATTCCACAAAGTCCGAAACCGACAGCGACCAGCTGCACCATGACATCTCGTTTCCTAAACACGTTAAGTCGCCCTCCGTCGGTGACAGTACAATCAAGATAAGAACTTCCCTACATTAAAACAGTTAATGAAACTTGTCATCTCTTTCTGAGGAGGTCTAGGAAATAAATATTCGCTCCTCGTCCGGCGCCACAAATAGATTCTTCCTTTGATCAGGAACAACAAGTCGTGTGTCATAATGATCCCAGCAACCTGATTATCGTCTGGTACAGTGGAACAGGAGACCTGACAAGTTCCACAGACCTGGCTCGTGCGGAACGGGGAGATTGACTGTGAAAAAGAGAACAGAGAAAACATTTCATTACATTTTCCTGCCATGGGGATACAGCGCAAATCCTGATTTAATACATGAGCGGCGCCTGGGCACGCCATCACGGAATAAGCCCTTTCTCAGAGTCAGTAATGAAACTTTTATGTTGGGTAATTCTAAAGCCTTTTACAGATAACAATTCCAAGATGTGCGCTGCCTGACAAGGTGACATTGTGCAGGGTTCACAAAACTATGTCTGATTAGGGATGGCCATCGACTACCGATGATTCACAATCATCGGTGGTTTATGGCCAATGTCGAATAGTTTTGCCACTAGATGGTTTCCCTACATCGATGGCACAGCAAAACCGATGTTTGTTTTTCAAAGTGCGGCAGTGCAGCAGTTCCGGTGTCAGGTCTCTTTGGTTTCCTCCTCTCTGCTCCACCTCCTCCTCACTGCCTGCACCTCCATGATGTGCTCCTTCCGTCACACGTCCACCCATCACTGATTTCCCCTAAGGTTCTGCACTCCCTCCCTATTCCCACCCTCCTGTGGACATATGTTTAAGGGGCATTAGGTGCGTCACTAGTACTGTGGGGGTTATTCTGGTGGGACCGTAAACGGGCGGGTCGGGTTTTTTTTTGCATCTGCGCATGCGTACCTTTCGCAATGTGCAGGCGCGGCGACTTCACAACGCTCACGGACGGGGTCTTTCCGTGCGAAAAAACCTGTCCGCAAGAGTACTGTCATTGTGGGCGGCATAGGGGCGTGTTGAGGGGAGCGGCAGGAATAATGAGGAAAACTGGGCGTAAACATGGGCGTACGCGGGGGGGTGCACCAAAAAATGTACGGTGCTACAACCGCTCGATCGGCGAACGCACCGTGCATTTCGGCCCTAAAACAGGCGGACGCCAAAGATAGCTCCAGACCACCCCTAGAGATACCGCATGAGAGCGGATGCCTGGGTCTGCTAATTAACGCTGATTACTACTCAAACACATACACCTGAATGTAATAAGCAATGCTGCAGTCTATTAAGGGAAAACCATTTCACTACCTGCAAGCCACACACAGCACGCAAACACATTGGAAGCTTATCTTTCTACACTTCTCTACAGATGTACCGGGTGTCATCTTTGCTGGCGACTGTGACGTCCCCCACGCACGCGCGTCACAGTATCCGGGTGACGGGGCGGCGAGGCGGACGCATTACTGTCCGCCTCCCGCTCAAGGGGCGGGGGGGGGGGGACCCGAGGAGGCTACGGGGGGGTGCGGTACCGGGCGACCGAGGGCAGCACCATCGGAAGAGGACGCACGCGCACCTCGTGCGTGCGCATCCCCTTCCGGCATACAGATGGCGGCGGGGCAGGGGATGGCGATGGCGACGCCATCGCCATCACCTGCAAAGATGAGACCCGACCCATCTGTACATGTAAAGGTTGGTTTAATTTTAGGTAAGATTCATTTTAAGACCTGTGTCAACTTTTTCACTGTAACACCAACATAACTTTTTGTAAAAGTAAAAGCAATGTGGGGACACATAGATAGTGATTAAAATGCAACATTAGAACATAATAAATATACATGTAAGGAGGGTTAAAATGTATTTTTATTAGGCTGTTCATTAAGGTAGACAATTGAGGTAATAGAAAACAATAATTGAATAACAATTAGAATAATTCATTTAATTGGCTTAATCATAGTTGAAAGGCTAGATTAGCAGGTCCATATATGTGAAGGGTATGCCAGCGTGCACGGACGTACGCTCACTCTCACGATCTGTGACATATGCTGAGCTTTCCATTGAAAACAGGCGAGACCCGTCCGTGCGCGGTGGTGTACGCTCAGATAGCCGCAAGATGTCGTAGGGAAAACGGACGAGAGACGTCCGTAAACGGTGGCGTACGCTCTGTTGTACACCAGTTATCGGTGTCTAAGAGGTGATCCGTCCATGTACGGTGGCGTACGCTCAATTGTACGCCACTCCCCTTTGTCTGTGTTTTTGACCGTCCGTATGCGGATGTTTTGTGGGCGGACTTACGCTCACCGTCCGCTTAAGGGAAAAACGGTGAAACCGACCGTACGTACGTAGGACCGACCGAATCAGAATAATGCCCTATGTGTAATGAGTACTACTACTGTGGGCATTATGCGTAATGAGCACTACTACTGTGGGTATTACGGTGGGTATTATGTGTAATGATCACTACTACTGTGGGCATTATGAGTTATGGGCACTATTACTGTGGGCATTGTGTGTGGCTCTACTATTATGGGCATTATGTGTAATGGGCACTACTACTGTTGGCATTATTTGCGTCACTAGTACTGTGGGTATTATGTGTAATGAGCACTACTTCTGTGGGTATTACGGTGGGTATTATGTGTAATGAGCACTACTTCTGTGGGTATTACGGTGGGTATTATGTGTAATGAGCACTACTACTGTACTTCTACTACTACTACTTCTGTAGTTTTTGTGTTCGGCTCTACTACTATGGGCGTTATGTGTAATGGACACTACTACTGTGGGCATTACGTGTAATGGGCACTACTACTGTTGGCATTATTTGCGGCACTAGTACTGTGGATATTATGTGTGATGAGCACTGCTACTGTGGAAATTATGTGTAATGAGCACTACTACTGTGGGTATTACGGTGGATATTATGTGTAATGAGCACTACTACTGTGGGCATTATGTGTAATGAGCACTACTTCTGTGGGTATTACGGTGGGTATTATGTGTAATGAGCACTACTACTGTGGGTATTACGGTGGATATTATGTGTAATGAGCACTACTACTGTGGGCATTATGTGTAATGAGCACTACTTCTGTAGGTTTTGTGTTCGGCTCTACTACTATGGGCATTATGTGTAATGGACACTACTACTGTGGGCATTATGTGTAATGGGCACTACTACTGTGGGCATTATTTGCGGCACTAGTACTGTGGATATTATGTGTGATGAACACTGCTACTGTGGAAATTATGTGTAATGAGCACTACTACTGTGGGTATTATGTGTAATGAGCACTACTACTGTGGGCATTATGTGTAATGAGCACTACTTCTGTGGGTATTACGGTGGGTATTATGTGTAATGAGCCCTACTACTGTGGGTATTACGGTGGGCATTATGTGTAATGAGCACTACTTCTGTGGGTTTTGTGTTCGGCTCTACTACTATGGGCATTATGTGTAATGGACACTACTACTGTGGGCATTATGTGTAATGGGCACTACTACTGTGGGTATTGTGTGCAGCTCTAATACTTTGGGCATTATGTGTAATGGGCATGATTACTGTTGGCATTATGTGTATAATGGACACTACTGTGGGCATTAAGTGTGGCACTACTACTATTATGTGTAATAGGCCTTACTACTATGCAGCACTACTACTGTAAGGTGCACTACTATTGTGTTATGTGTAAGGAGCATTACTACTGTGGACAATGTGTATAAATGTGTATAAAGGACACTACTGTGAGCATTGTGTGAAAGGGGCACTAATGTGTAGCTTGACATGTATAAGGGTTACTACTTTGTAGCATAATGTGTTTAGGGGCACTACAGTGTGACATTATGTGAATAAGGGACACCACTATGTGGTGTAATAAGAATAAGGAGCACTCTGTGCGGTGTAATGTGAATAAGATTGTGTGGCATAATTTGAATTGGAGGTACTATTGTGTAGTAATGCCTCCTCGTATAGAGACCACACACCTTTTTATGGCACATGCTGTACCTTCAGCATCCACTGTTCTTTTATTCGGATGGAGGGCACACATTTCTCATTTGTATGAAGGTGCCAAACACCCTAGCATATAGTTGGAAGAAATCTCAGATATCGCTACAGCACCTTCATGTGGCCACCTCCTTTAAGATGTAAAGGGGTGTGACTATGCAATAGGGGATGGAAAGATGGGCTCCTGACCACAGTAGCCCCCTAGCTCTCTATAAATAATGCAAAACCAAAGAGTAATTTAGCAAAAAGCAATAACAAAAGTTTATTTTATTCAAGGCGCTGGTGTTACATTTACTGGTCTCTGAAAGTTAAAGTTTGGTAGAGTATGCCTCTTCAGACATTACAGCCACCCCAGGCATCCTGGACTGTAATGCTACGTATCTCATAAAGTGCTACAATGCTCCAAGTGGAGACCCCAGTTCTACCAAGACATTAGGTGGTCTCTGTGCCCATGGAAGCCCCTCTCCCTTACTCAATGGGGTGACCTCGACAGACCTCCAGATATTCCTGGTAGAAGCGGGAAGACTCTTGGCTGATATGAGGGAGAGACACCTCCCAGAGTAGGGTCTGTCCTGTCTTAATAGTTAAGGTTGGGAAGATTGAGTCTGCGGAGATAACTGGGCATTCCTTGCCAATGACCTCCGGCGGCATCTCATGCACTGCAAGTAAGCAGGAAATGTTAGTAAATAGGAACAGACTGGCAAAACGAATCAGGCCACAAGTGAGCAATTGCCTACTGGGGCCGGCGGCATGACACCCCTAAACACTGGGGTTATTGTGCGGCCATAACTTTGTTTCCCATTTTAGACTTTTAGAAAATATCTGAATGGCACAGTAAGTGTTAGTGTATGGCACTGCCAAGCAATAAAGTTTTATTGAATGCTGACAACATGGCTAAAGTCAGTCACAAGGGTTACAGGAAACACTGAGTTATATGGAAAATAAAATCTGAAGTGAATCTTTAGTGCTGACATCTGTGGAGTGTTATTCTCACTCTACAAAGGGGCACTCTGGGATGATGTGTGATCGCAACTCCGCCACATGGCCCGAGCGAATGCCAGGCAGACTTTTATACAAGTAATGACTGCCAGACCATGGGCATGGCTTCTGCCGAGGGATGCCAACAATGTAATGTCAATTCATCCAACCTCCAGATATTCCCAAATTAAAACTCACTACAAAGTAGGTCTTGCCCCCAAATCTGCCCGGATCTACCGTCCCTTTACCTCGTTCCGTTCCAGATATGCCAGTGTGGCCTTTGGACATTCTGAACTTTTCCCACATAAATTTGATCTGCTTGGAGGCATACAGTAGGTGCCAGTCTATAGCTGAAAGATAACATGGTATGAAAGATAGAAATTTAAGGAGCATATTTAATAACGAATTATATTATTATTACTTTTTACTCATCTTAACCCCTTCCCGCCCGCGGACGTACCTGTACGTCACGGCAGCGGGGTAGTTCGCGCACCTTGCCGTACAGGTACGTCCCCGCTGTGTCATGTCGCCTTGTCAAGTGACAAGGCGACATAGTATAGATGGCTGCTGTCATCAACAGCAGCCGATCGTGTCAGTGCGCCCGCGGACCAATCAGAGTGGTCCCGCCCCGCCGATCGCTGTGATTGGTCAGTCAGTCCTGACTACACCAATCACAGCCTTTCTATTGTAAAAGGGGTGTTTTGCTTCTCTTCCCGGGCTCTAACCCTCTCACTGTGTTAGAGCCTTGGAAGGAGAAGCTGTGTCAGAGCTGTGGCAGAGTTTAGGCTGTGTTTAGGCTGTGTAAAATTGCGCTGATCACCACAATACCCCTGCCTATATCACCCTCCCTGTGGTCATCTGTGCAGGGATCACCCTCCCTGTGGTCACCCCTGCCTATATCACCCTCCCTGTGGTCATCTGTGCAGGGATCACCCTCCCTGTGGTCATCTGTGCTGTGATCACCCTCCCTGTGGTCATCTGTGCTGGGATCACCCTCCCTGTGGTCATCTGTGCTGTGATCACCCTCCCTGTAGTCACCACCTAATTTTGTGTGTTGTGATCCGTATAATTTTTCTGTACCTTATCCGTACACCATAATTTTTCTGTGCGTTATTCGTACCCCATAATTTTTCGGTGCATTTGTACCCCATAATTTTTTATGTGCGTTACTCGTACCCCATAATTTTTCTGTGCATTTGTACCCCATAATTTTTTCTGTGCGTTATTCGTACCCCATAATTTTTCGGTGCATTTGTACCCCATAATTTTTTCTGTGCGTTACTCGTACCCCAAAATTTTTCGGTGCATTTGTACCCCATAATTTTTTCTGTGCGTTATTCGTACCCCATAATTTTTCGGTGCATTTGTACCCCATAATTTTTTCTGTGCGTTACTTGTACACCATAATTTTTCAGTGCATTTGTACCCCATAATTTTTCAGTGCATTCGCACACCATAATTTTTGCAGTGCATTTGCACATTGTCACTGCTACAAAACCCCACACGTGTTGAAGCACCTCATAAATACATACACCAATAAAACTATGGCCCAACGAACATATACTGCCGAGGAGGCATACGCGTTTCTGGCCTCTGAAACTGAGTCTGCTAGCGAGGATGAGACAAATTTCCGTTTGTCATCCTCTTCATCATCTAGTGACTCTGATGAACCCCCGAGGAGGCAACGCAGGACTCCCACTGCAGTAGTCGAGTCCTCTGACCCCACATGGACAACCCCTGAAAACTACGTACCCCAGGTCCCTGAGTTCACAGGGAATCCAGGAATACAATTTAATTCAGCAGGGTTCAGAGAGCTGGACTTTTTTAAATTTTTTTTTAGTGATGATTTAGTTGATCTAATGGTCACCCAGACTAATGTTTATGCCCAACAATTTATTGAGCAAAACCCCACCTCTAATTATGCCCAGCCCCGCAAGTGGACCCCTGTACATAAAAATGAAATGGTTATATTTTGGGGCCTTGTACTGTGCATGGGGCTAGTGAAGAAGCCCACGATTAGGTCCTACTGGAGCACAGACATCTTATACAATACACCAATGTTCCGTGTGGCTATGTCAAGGACCCGCTTCGAAGCGATCCTTAGGTTTCTCCATTATAGGGATAATGCACAGTGCCCACCCCGGGATGACCCCAATTATGACCGGTTATATAAACTTAGACCCCTAATAGACCATTTTAGTACCAAGTTTGCCCAGGCATACATCCCCGAGAAGCACATTTCAATAGATGAGTCCCTGGTACATTTCAAAGGGAGGCTCCAATTCCGCCAGTACCTGCCAAGTAAGAGGGCAAGGTATGGCGTGAAGATGTACAAGCTGTGTGAGAGTACATCAGGGTACACACACAAATTTAGGATATATGAAGGTAGAGACACAAAAATAGACCCCCCACAATGCCCCCCCTTACTCGGAATTAGTGGGAAGATAGTGTGGGATTTGGTGCACCCACTGCTGGACCAGGGATACCACCTGTACCTGGATAATTTCTATACCAGCGTCCCACTATTCAAAAGCCTCGCTTCCAGAAGTACTGTGGCATGCGGCACTGCACGTAAAAATAATAGAAGCCTCCCTAGGTCGCTGCTTGGGCAAACACTTAGAAGGGGCGAGAGCAGGGCATTATGCAGTGACAATGTACTGTGTGTCAAGTATAGGGACAAGAGAGATGTCCTTATCTTGACAACAGTGCATGGCCATAGCAGCACCCCTGTCCCAGTGCGGGGCACAAGTACCGAAACTACAAAACCCAACTGCATTTTGGATTATAATAGGTACATGGGGGGGGTCGACCTGTCAGATCAAGTGCTGAAGCCTTACAGTGCTATGAGAAAAACAAGGTTCTGGTATAAAAAATTAGCTGTACACATAGTACAAATGGCACTGTACAACGCATTTGTACTACATCGATGTGCAGGCCAAAGGGGGACATTCCTGGAGTACCAAGAGGCAGTAATAAAGGCCCTTATTTTTGGCAACCAGGAACAGGAGGGCCCTAGTACTTCTGGAAGCGAGGCCTCGCGAATTGTACCAGGGCAACATTTTCCGAGTGAAGTCCCCCACACTGGAAAGAAAGGAAGGTCCCAGAAACGATGTAGAGTATGCTACAAAAAGGGGATAAGAAAGGACACAACTTACCATTGTGAAACCTGCCCCACACAACCAGGCTTGTGTATCAAAGATTGTTTTAAGATATATCACACTTCCCTTGAATTTTAATGTACTCCACACAGCTTGTACAAAGAGCCGCATGCCATTACCTTCCCTTCTGAGTCTTGCCATGTGTCCAAACAGAAATTTACAAACACATATATGCTATTGCCATACTCAGGAGAAAAAGCACCCCATAATATGTTACACAATTTCTCCTATTAACCCTTGTGAAAATGGCACATTTTGATCTAAAGTTACATATTAATGTAAAAAATTAGTTTTTTTTTTTATTTTCACAGCCCATAACAATTTGACAAAACACCAGTGGGGTCAAAATGCTCACTACGGCCGTAAGTGAGTTCCATGAGGGGGCTAGTAACAAAAAGGTATCACTTGCTTGGGATTTCCACTGCACAGGTACAATATGGGCTCTGCAAATGCAAGATGGCGCCCGAAAACCATTCCAGCAAACTCTGTGATAAAATGGCACTCCTTCCCTTCTGAAGCCTGCTGTCTGCCCAAATAGCGTTTTACAACCATATATGGGGTATTGCCATACTCAGGAGAAATTGTGTAACAAATTTTGGGGTGTTTTTTCTACTATTGCCCTTTGTGGAAGTATAAAATTATGGGGTGAATCTACAAATTAATGGAAAAAATGTCATTTTTCATTTTCAAGTATCGATGCCTAACAATTTGACAAAACACCAGTGGGGTCAAAGTACTCACTATACCCATAGATGAGTTCCTTGAGGGGTGTAGTTTACAAAATGGTATCACTTGTTGGGGTTTTTGACTGCTCTGATACAACAGGGGTTCTGCAAATGCAACATGGCGCATGAAAACCATTCCAGCAAAATCTGCGCCAAAAACGCCAAATGGTGCACCTTCCCTTCTGAAGCCTGCTGTCTGCCCAAATAGCGTTTTACAACCATATATGGGGTATTGCCATACTCAGGAGAAATTGTGTAACAAATTTTGGGGTGCTTTTTCTACTATTGCCCTTTGTGGAAGTATAAAATTATGGGGTGAATCTACAAATTAATGGAAAAAATGACATTTTTCATTTTCACGTATCGATGCCTAACAATTTGACAAAACACCAGTGGGGTCAAAGTACTCACTATACCCATAGATGAATTCCCTGAGGGGTGTAGTTTGCAAAATGGGGTCACTTGTGGGGGGGTTCCACTGTATTGGTGCTTCGGGGGTCTTGCTAATGCGACATAGCACCCACCAACATTCCACCAGAATCTGAGCTGCAAAATCCAAAAATCACTCCTTCCCTTCTGAGTCCTGCCATGCACCCAACTGGTATTTTTTGGTCACATGTGAGGCATTGCCGTACTCGGGAGAAATTGGGGCACAGATTTTGGGGTGCTTTGTCTCCTTCATTCCTTGTGAAAATGAAAATTTTTGAGCCAGAAGTACATTTTTGTGTAAAAAAATGTAATTTTTCATTTTCACAGCCCAGTTGTACCAAAATTGGTGAAACCCCTGGGGGTTTGAAATGTACACTATACCCCTAGATGAATTCCCTGAGGGGTGTACTTTGCAAAATGGGGTGACTTGTGGGGGGGTTCCACTGTATTGGTGCTTTGGGAGTCTTGCTAATGCAACATGGCACCCACCATTCATTCCACCAAAATCTGTGCTGCCAAATCCAAAAATCACTCCTTCCCTTCTGAGTCCTGCCATGCACCCAACTGGTATTTTTTGGTCACATGTGAGGCATTGCCGTACTCGGGAGAAATTGGGGCACAGATTTTGGGGTGCTTTGTCTCCTTCATTCCTTGTGAAAATGAAAAATTTTGAGCCAGAACTGCATTTTTGTGTAAAAAAATGTAATTTTTCATTTTCACTGCCCAGTTGTATCAAAATTGGTGAAACCCCTGGGGGTTTGAAATGTACACTATACCCCTAGATGAATTCCCTGAGGGGTGTACTTTGCAAAATGGGGTGACTTGTGGGGGGGTTCCACTGTATTGGTGCAACATAGCACCCACCATTCATTCCACCAAAATCTGTGCTGCAAAATCCAAAAATCACTCCTTCCCTTCTGAGTCCTGCCATGCACCCAACTGGTATTTTTTGGTCACATGTGAGGCATTGCCGTACTCTGGAGAAATGGGGGCACAGATTTTGGGGTGCTTTGTCTCCTTCATTCCTTGTGAAAATGAAAATTTTTGAGCCAGAAGTACATTTTTGTGTAAAAAAATGTAATTTTTCATTTTCACAGCCCAGTTGTACCAAAATTGGTGAAACCCCTGGGGGTTTGAAATGTACACTATACCCCTAGATGAATTTCCTGAGGGGTGTACTTTGCAAAATGGGGTGACTTGTGGGGGGGTTCCACTGTATTGGTGCTTTGGGAGTCTTGCTAATGCAACATGGCACCCACCATTCATTCCACCAAAATCTGTGCTGCCAAATCCAAAAATCACTCCTTCCCTTCTGAGTCCTGCCATGCACCCAACTGGTATTTTTTGGTCACATGTGAGGCATTGCCGTACTCGGGAGAAATGGGGGCACAGATTTTGGGGTGCTTTGTCTCCTTCATTCCTTGTGAAAATGAAAAATTTTGAGCCAGAACTGCATTTTTGTGTAAAAAAATTTAATTTTTCATTTTCACTGCCCAGTTGTATCAAAATTGGTGAAACCCCTGGGGGTTTGAAATGTACACTATACCCCTAGATGAATTCCCTGAGGGGTGTACTTTGCAAAATGGGGTGACTTGTGGGGGGGTTCCACTGTATTGGTGCTTTGGGAGTCTTGCTAATGCAACATGGCACCCACCATTCATTCCACCAAAATCTGTGCTGCCAAATCCAAAAATCACTCCTTCCCTTCTGAGTCCTGCCATGCGCCCAACTGGTATTTTTTGGTCACATGTGAGGCATTGCCGTACTCGGGAGAAATTGGGGCACAGACTTTGGGGTGCTTTGTCTCCTTCATTCCTTGTGAAAATGAAAAATTTTGAGCCAGAACTGCATGTTTGTGTAAAAAAATGTAATTTTCCATTTTCACATCCCAGTTGTACCACAATTGGTGAAACCCCTGGGGGTTTGAAATGTACACTATACCCCTAGATGAATTCCCTGAGGGGTGTAGATTGCAAAATGGGGTGACTTGTGGGGGAGGTTCCTAACTTTTAGCACTTATGGTGCCTAGAAACCTACATGGTGCCTAAAAAAAAATCTCATAAAAAGGAGGCTCCAAAATCAAGTAGGTGCTCCTTCTATTATGAAGCCTGTGGTTTGGTCAACGTGCACACTAGGGCCACATATAGGATATTTTTTTAAACAAAAGAATTGGGGGAATCAATTTTTAGTCACATTTCTCTAGTAAAATCTACTGTATTCGTTAGAAAAATGTATTAAAATTGAAACTCTGCAAAAAAAAAGAAATTTTGAAATTTCACCTACACTTTGTTTTAATTCCTGTGAAACACCTAAAGGGTTAACAAACTTCCAAAATGCTGTTTTGAATACTGTGAGGGGTGCAGTTTTTGAAATGGCATCATTTATGGGGGTGTCTCACATACAAGTCCCTCAAAGTCACATCAGAACTGAACTGGTCCCTAAAAAAATCAGTGTTTGAAATTTTCTTGAAAATTTGAGAATTTGCTAGTCATATTTGAAGCCTCCTAGTGTCCAAAAAAATGAAAAGGAGGTTGAAATAATGATTGCAACATAAAGTAGACATATGGTCTTTGTTAGTTATTAACTATTTTGAGTGGTATGATTATTTGTCTCACAAGCAGAAAATGTGACATTTTGCATATTGCTAAATTTTCCATTTTTTCACGATATTTTGGTATTTTTCACAAAAAAACAGACTGTATCGACCAAAATTTACCACTAACTTGAAGTACAATGTGTCACGAGAAAACAATCTCAAAATCACTGGGATAAGTAAAAGCAAAAAAAAGTTATCCCCACTTAAGTGAGACATGTCAGATTTGAAAAAAAGGGCTCTGTCATGAAGGCACAAACTGGCTCTGTCATGAAGGGGTTAAACAGTGCTCCAACCAATCAGCTCCTGTTATTTTTCAAAAACATGACAGCTGGGAGCTGAGTGGTCGGAGCACTGTTTAAGATGAGCAACGAGTGATAACATTAATATCAGTCATTGTTAAATATGCCCCTAATTTACAAACTTAATCACAAGAGTTTCCTAACGATGGACATCCAGTCAGTGTAATTGTTAAATATCATCTTCATTTTTTCACAGCAAATGGGGCTGCGAAAATCGATAGATAGATAGATAACACATATATATTTCAGAACTCAGCCACAGAAGCGATATCATTGGCTTTTAAATAACTGATTTCAACTTCCAGGGGGAGGAGAGGTGCCCCCTTGGGAGCAGGAGCCCGGCGGCAGATGACTCCATTGCCTCCCAGAGTTCTGCCTATGACAGTAATTGAAACTGAGTGGGGGTGCAAGTGGATGCCAATTAATAATGATGGAGGGAACTTCTTGAGGACAGAGTACATGATTTAGTATACGGCCATGCAATTGCATTAGCATTCTTGCCAGGGGTGTGGTATAGGGGTCTGACGGTCGGGATCCCGACAGTCATTATCCCGACATCAGGATCCCGACTGGCTGGACCAAGACAGCATGGTGAGCGCATTGTGGAGAGACGGCTCATTGGACAGAGGGGGCGGGGCCTCGCGGCACAACATTTTGTTATAATCATTTTGGGGGCGTGTCCAATGCTCCTTGAGCAGCTCCAGGTACCCCTCCGTGCACTGTTATTCACTGATCACCCAACAGTTCCCCCCTTCCATGACACACTGCGGCCCGTGGGTGGGACTGTGGGACAGTTTCCGAATAGCCGGACTGTCTTGATGGACTCAGTATAGTTGGGAGGTATGGTATATTGGAAAGTTTATATCATGTCCCCACATTCTCTGCTCCAAACTATACATTTTGAGATTCTATAGTCTTTTCGGGTACATGGTGTGATGTAGGCCATGCACCATTTCATTTGCCCTTCCTTGTACCATCGCTAATGGATTTATATACTTCTGGAGATACAGTATGGCTTCCAGAACTGGACACAATACTCTAGATGAGGTCGAACCATTATTAAAATAATAATAGGATAATGTCAAGGTGAAGCACCCGGCACCCTGTCACTGAGGAGGAGCTGGCATTTTGATGTCACCCCTCAGACAGGGGATGGTCCGCACCCCCCGCATCTGCCGAGTGCCACCTCTGATTTTTGCAGGCACAATATGTGTATATTAAAATCAAGGACCTTAATCCATAAATGATAGTTTTCCAACTGTTTTATTAGTTTCTTAAACCCTTCGCGCTCAGCTGCACAGACACCAGATCTCACCAAAGCGGAACCCCTTTGAAATATCTCAGACTGGGAAAATACTTTCCATTGTTTGGGTTTTATATCGGACATAATTAATATTTATAGCTTGAGCCAATTATCATGCAGGAGGCATTCTGCCCAGGTGTCATAGACATTCTCAGGGGAACCTCTTAAAGGTCTGTACCTGGAGAGGCAGCCTCCAAGCCTTCCTTGGTGCGTGATGTATTCTCTATGGGACTAAGAAATATGTTACACCTGAACGCCCCATGGGCCAGACTGGCAGGACAGAGTGGTGATCTGCGGTGATGTGTGCTTAGGATTGCTTCAGGTTTAATAATTCCTTGAATATAAATACGGGCAGAAGGGATTAGGGGGCCTTTCGTATCAAAAGGTCCTTTTTTCCCCGATTCTAAGGATTGTTTTTGAAAAAAAATTGAGATATATTTTGGAGTGATCTCTAATAGTAAAAAATAGATAAAAAAAACCAGATGTATATTTATTTTAAAATGAGCCTTTAAACACTTCTAAAAATATTTATTTAAAATTAAATAAAAGTAAAATGTGTAATGTTTCATCTGTCATCTCATTCATAAAGTGGCACAAGTTCGGCTGCTGTATTATTATCGCCAGCGCTAACTGTCGGACATAGCAAGAGTGTTAATGACGCCAATACAGGATGCAGGACAGCAGTGGTATAATACCATCAGCTTTGAGTCTGTGATACCGCTATCCACATTGTGGATATAATCACATAAATCTATACACATCATGGGCCTTATTCTGGTTGGAGCGGCCGGGCCGTACGCGTATGATCTGCGCATGCGTACATTCGCTAATGCGCAGGCGCGAACACTCCACAACGCTTACGGACGGGCCTCTACGTGCGAAAAAACCTATACGCGAGTGTACGGGCATTGGTGGCGGCATAGGGGTGTGAAGAGGGGAGCGGCCGAAATAATGAGGGAAAATGGGCGTAAATATGGGCGTACACGGGGGTGTGCACCAAAAATGAGCGGTGCTACTACCGCACGATCGACTAAGGCACCGTTCATTTCGGACACAAAACAGGCGGCCGCCAACCGCCATCTCAAACCACCCCTACAGATACCGCATGCCTGCGTGCGCCTGGGTTTGCTAATTTACGCTGATTACTACTCAAACACATACACCTGAATGTAATAAGCAATGCTTATACACACATTCACTACGTGCTTTCATAGACTTTACACAGTAACACACTTAATCTACATTGCTAAACAGTTACACACATTCACTACGTGCTTTCATAGACTTTACACAGTAGCACACTCAATCTACACAAGTCGACATGTGTCAACGTGTTCACTCTAATACAAACATAGGTTTTGCATTTAGGATACAATAACATAAACCACATCTAACACCTACAAAGGATGTTTCAGCAATGTTTTAAGCCCATGCCCACTATTTTGCACACAATCTTTGTATAGTACCCAAAATACAGAACTGTACCACTATCTGATCTGATATGAATTGGATTTTACTACACTCTGGATGTAAGATGCCACCACTCACATTATTGCACTCACATCTCTCTAACAAAGGATTCCTACATCTGCTTATGACACTGTAAAATCATATATATTTAAAAACTTATACATGTTTCTTCACAAGCAATTTTATCATGTTTGGCCGATTCACACATCTTTTTTTAGGGAGGACACATATGCATTCCTACACAAATGTACCTTTTGACCCTTGTTTGTCTGCCTCACCCACTCCATGAGGAAAGCATTGTTCTGGACCTGCTTTTACCTACTACTGTAGGAGCTACCTCACCTGCACACAAACTGCTTTCTCACCTATTAAGTTGCTCTGCACATGTGCTGACACAAACTAATTAGCAGGGAAAAGTTGGATAGGAACATGGGAATGACCATGGAGAGGGTTACACATGGGAAACTTCGACCACACTTCAACAAATGTTCAAAAATACCCTGGTCAGTAAGTACACATAAATCTAGTATTTGTTTCACACAAGAAATTACACATACAACAATTTTGTTTTAATTGGTAAAATAAATTTATTTGCTGTTCAGCATCACAGCTTAGTAGACACTTTCATGTCATAAATCAAATAAACAAATAAAATAGACACAAAAATAAAAAAAAACAGCCAGAACAAGAGGTTGCATATCTCCAAACATGTGTTACCCTGCAAATGCAATGGTGAAAGAAATGGGGACACCAGAATACGTACTGCAACAACCAGGGTGAATACTAAGCAAGATACACACCACCAAAAATGTATCCTGCATTTGTAGAGGTCAAAATAAGAACTTTAATGCCCATGGCACGAAAATGGATAGATGGCCAACTCAGGAAGTGGATGTCCAGTGCAATTTAAACATTTGGGGTCCAACCACAGAGGAAGTGAACCAGGTCTCATTATTTGGGCCCTTTTCTCCCCCTTTTAGATGGGGCCTTGGGGACAGGGGCCTTTGGGTCAGATGGCTTGCGGCGTCTTCCCCTAGTGGACACAGGAGGGTCAGCAGAGGTGGAAGGTTGGGGAGCAGCTTGGGGTGGGGCAGCAGATGGGGGATTGTCCCTTAGGGACCTGCCGGTGGGCAGCAGCTCCGCAAGAATGTCATTCAGGCGGCTGAGGTGTTGGCCAATGTTTTGCATGCCAGCCGCCAGAGTGTCATTAATGCGGTTGAAGGCCTCACACTGCTGCCTGTTTGTGGCCTTCCAATCCTCCAAAAATTCCCCAATCTGCTGCTGACGGAGCGCAGCATCCACCCCTTGCTGCTCGATCCTCTCCAGCGTCACCATCATGCTCTCTTCCCATGTCTCCTGTGGCTGGGTCTGGGGGTGTCTTCTTGGTGGAGGATGGACCACTTGCTCCACCTGTGGCTCTGCAGAGGAAGATGCTGCCGGTACATCCTGGGTTTCTGCTTCTGCTAGGATAATAATTGAAAACAATGTCACCATCACATACGCACTAAAAAATCTCTTTCAAAATACAATGCATTACTGTGACTTACCATCAAAAGCAGCATCAAAGACCTCCGCCGGGAGCTCACTGTCCATATTGGAGATCCCCCTGACCTCGGCCACATCAATGACGTCCAAGGCGTCCTGCTCCAGGGGGGTATACTCCAAAGTATCGGGCATAGGACCTCTCCCGGTGGACATGCTGTGGTTGTACCGGTCAGTCATCTTCCTCTTCAGTGTACTTTTGAAGTCGGTCCACCTACAAGTTTAAAAATACAAATATCACCATGAGATATGTGCACCACTGTGCTAGTGAACATCATGACTACGTTACATTTCCTAGTGTGGGTGATCTTATGTTTTTTATCCATATGTGTCCCACACACACATTAATGTCTCCATTAGGAGGCATTTCAGTGTCTCATCTCATTCATTAGGCCACTAAATGCACATACATAGATCACTATGCAGAAATGACATCATCCCTGGCCAAATTAGGCACCTCCACCTGTTGTGAAACTACACATTCCACCATAGCTTGACAGTGTGGTTATTATGGAGTCATTTAACTATGGGATGGCATACTGGGATGTGTAGTTTCTCACCAGCTACATGTGCACAGTTTGCTCATTCTTGTTTCAGTTGCATCATATGGAACATGTAAAGGTGGCCATACACGTTACAATTATTGTATACAATATTGCATCTCATAGCATATCGGTTTTGCGATGAGATCAGATTAGATGAGATCTAGTACAAAAAGTATGTGCTGCACATACTTTTTGTACTCATCGCTAAACCGATATGCTATGAGATGCGATATTGTATACAATATTGTATACAATAATTGTAACGTGTATGGGCACCTTTACAACAACTCTTTCCAAAACACACTTTCTCTTGTCCCATCACATACTTCACATACTTCACATGAGCAGAACTGTGCCCATAACCTCACATCACACCAATGGTGCATGTTTCATATATCAATGTGGGTTATTAGACATGGTTGTGTTCACATGTGACATTGAAGTGTAGCACTATCTACAAACACACCTTTCTATTATTCTCAAAACATACATGTAACATATGTACACACATATGACATTATCAGGGGGACAAACACACTTGCCTTTTCTTCACCGATAGCCAATCTCTGACCACTGGTGACACCTGGTTCACTTCCTCTGTTATCTTGTCCCAAAGGTTTCTCCTTGCACTGGCACCCGGCTTCCTGATTGGCAATTCTATCCATTCACGTGCTCTGGGCACTAAAATTCTTAATTCTGCCTCTACAAATGCAGGGTTTCTCTTTTTGGAGGTGGTATCCTGCTCAGTCCTCACCCTAGATGTTGCAGCTCGTTTTCTGGTGGCCCCAGTTCTCTCACCATGCACCTGCTGGGTCACACCTGTTTGGAGAGATGCAACCTCTTGTTCTGGCTGGTTGCTTGGCCCTTGTGGAGCTGGTGGAGGTTGAACAGGGCCTGTTAGTGAGGGGCCCGCTTGGTCTTGCAGGCTACCTCTCTCTTGAGCCCTCCTTCTCCGCTCCTGTTCCCTCTTCTGTAATGCTTCAAGCAGGGATTCTGCTTGTGCTCTCTGCAGAGCGTCCTCAGCTGCGGAATCGTCTGAGTTAGACATGTTTGCAGCAATTCTGGCCTGCATCTGACTGAATATTTATATGTTAATCTCCCGCCATGAACAAGGGGGCGTATATTTTTCCCCGCAATGTACTTGCTAATTTACGCCGATATTTCCCGCCGATAAGTGCCGCTTAAATTACGCAGGTCTCCACGCACCTGATCAATCACCTGTATATGCACATACACAGGTTGTGGAGCATTGTGTTCTGCATCGTGAAATGTGTGCACCTGTCATTCCAATGATGAGTGTTGTCAGCTGGTATCTGTTGGAGTTCGTGTATGCTTTGTGAGTCACATTTCAAAACATCACGTTATAATGCTTTCCTTACATATGTAATGAGTCTGAAATTGTCATACACCAACATGTTGTATTGGGCCCCCTTTTAGCAGCGTATTTATTAGTAGACGCTTGCGTGTATTCTTTTATGCACACTGTATATACAGTACGTCTCTCCATGGAAATGGGTGTATTGTGCCCCTTTTAGCAGCGTATTTATTAGTAGACGCTTGCGTGTATTCTTTTATGCACACTGTATATACAGTACGTCTCTCCATGGAAATGGGTGTATTGTGCCCCTTTAAGCAGCGTATTTATAAGTAGACGGTTGCGTGTATTATTTTCCGCACACTGTATATACAGTTCCTCTCTATACATTGAATGCATGCTGTTGGTTTTGGTCTGTGTATATCGGAACGGTCCGCGTAAGTTTCTATTCGCATCCAGTTTGTTAATGTAAGAAGGATTAATAAAGTTAATACCAAACAAACAATTTTTTAGACCAATCAGCAAGCACCAAAAGTGATATATGTACCTGCAATTATTAACTGCGCCATTGCCACTATGACTTCAACCAGGGCTAGGCCGTTTTCGACCCAGGAGCTGTTGGCCTTGGTTGAGGTCATGGACCGTCACCTGGGGCCCAGGGGCCCATATGTTTCAAATATGGACAAGCGGCGGGCGTATACTGCTGCCCGCCGCCTAATATACTCCACGACCGGCGTCCGCAGAAGCCTGGGGCAAGTTGAGCGGCGCTGGTCTGACCTGCGCCGGCGGCAGCCAGTGTTGCTATGCTCACTTCGCCGCCATATTGCCCGATGTAAGTTTTTATTACTAGTATGTCTGCGTTTTTTTGCAAATGTTTTCTGTACTTTTTATAAATATGTTCCTGAGTATGTGGGTGTATAGGGGGTGTATATGGGGTGTATATGGGGTGTATAGGGGGTGTATAGGGGGTGTATAGGGGGTGTATAGGGGGTGTATATGGGGTGTATAGGGGGGGTTTAAGTAGTTGCTCAGTTTTTGGGTGTAGCATATCAATTAGTTTGCATGATAAATGTCTGAAATATAACAGCAATGATAATTTGGAAGGTTATGAGCATGACTAATGTGAATTTTTCTTTCCCCCTTTTTTATGAAACCCAATCTTCGATTTCTATGCCATCAACATAAACATTTCAGCACGGGCAAGAGCCCGCATAGAAGCCCGGGAGCAGGCAGCCCGGGACCAGGCAGCCCAGGAGCAGCCGGAAGAGGAGGAGGAAGAGGAGGAGGAAGAAGAGGAGGAGGAGGAAGAGGAGGAGGAAGAAGAGGAGGAGGAAGAGGAGGAGGAGGAGACAATGGGTCAAGCTGGGGCCCACACAATTTCCCCATCCCCTTCCCCCACCCCCTCCCCAACCCCCACCCCCTCCCCAACCCCCACCCCAACCCCCACCCCCTCCCCTACCCCCACCCCCTCCCCTACCCCCACCCACACCCCTACCCCCACCCCTACCCCCACCCACACCCCTACCCCTACCCCCTCCCCACCCCATTTCCAACCCCCCTACACCTCTCCACCACCCACCCCCAAACCTCTCCAATCCCCACTCACACCCACTAGCAGCATCCAAAGGCCAATCCCATCCACCTTGCTCCTGACCCCCCCAACCACCGCACACCCAACCAGCGGCGACCAGGATGGCTCAAGTAGCCGTAAGTAAATAATGTGTCTAATGTTTACCTACACATTTCTACACATAAACAATCACAACAACCACATATGTGTATCCAACATCAACATTAGTTGCAACATATCACTGCAGGGCGACCATGAGGTGTGGCCTGTCCTTCTCCAGGAACAAGGGTCCCCTTGGTGGTTTTTTGGAGTGTGGCCATGCCTCACCCCTTGAATAATTGACATAACAGTACATCCAATGAGATATCCGACATTAGTGGTGTTGTAGTTATGTGGCTCCAGGTGTTGGGTAACTCCAGTTCCCAGCATGATGTGCAACATAAATGTAGAGATTGTTTTGTTCATAGTGTGTGAGGCCATGCGGATGCATGCTTTACAAACATAGCTGTAGGCCTATAATTTGTACAGCAATGTCCTAAATTTAAAATAGTAAGGAGTGCTTAAGCCGCAACAATGTCATAACCCTTAAATAGCACAGCCTAATTGTGAGGTTAGAGGACAGTCCCCCAAAACCAAACTACCAATTAGGATACAGCATACATTCATCCAAGAAGGAGTAATTTAATTAATGTTATTTACTATGTACAGTATGTGTGTGTTAACATATTATTTTTTAGTACTGTGTTTACAGCAGACCCATCTTCAATGTAGTTTAAAAATGTATGTGGCCTTCACACATAACTCACAACTTTTTATTATGTACAAATACAACAAACATTTGTGTATGTTATATATTAATTTTTGTTTTTTATCCCTTCACTACAGACACTGAACAGCACCAGGATGATGTTGGCGAAGTTATGCGGGAGATTTTTTTAACCCTGCTCTATTTAAATATTTTGTTTGCCCGATTGGAGGCCCTACTTTAATCCCCCCGCCCCCCTTCAGTTTTGTTACAATAAAAGTTTATGTACAGTTAGAAGTTGCCTGTGTTGTTAATCATAAATATGTTTCATGGTTTGTAAGGGCAGGTACATACAGATGTGTAATGTCAGTTATATTTGTAATTTGAGGTGAGGGGTAACCATTGATGTGTGAATTTGTGTGTTTTTGAGTTAAAGAACACATAGTGAAAATGCATGAATGTTTAATGTTAACATCAGGGTAGGTATACATGTTACACATTTTGGACAAACTAATTATGGACATAATTTAGTACATATACAGAAACACCAACATAACTTGATTTAAAAGTAACAGCAATATGGGGACACATAGATAGTGATTAAAATGCCACATTAGAACATAACAAATATACATGTAATGAGGGTTAAAATGTTGTTTTATTAGGGTCTTTATTAAGGTAGACAATTGAGTTAATAGAAAACAATAATTGAATAACAATTAGAATAATTAATTAATTGTCTGATTTGTAGTTGAAAGGCAAGATTTGCAGGTCCATATATGTGAAGGGTATGCCAGCGTGCAGGGACGTACGCTCACTCTCACGAGCGGTGACATAAGCTGAGTTTTCCATTGAAAACAATAGGGACCCGTCCGTGCAAGCTGGCGTACGCTCAGATCTCCGCAAGAAGGCGGTGGGAAGACGGACGAGAGACGTCCGTAAACGGCGGCGTACGCTCAGTTGTACGCCAGTTGTCGGAGTGTAAGGGCTGGCCCGTCCGTGTACGTTGGCGTACGCTCATTTGTACGCCACTCCCCTTCTACGTTGTTTATGCCCGTACGTATGCGGCTGATTTGTGGGTGGACTTAACCCCAACGGCCGCGTACGGCTAGCATACGTTAATAGTGAACGTACGCACGTTTGGCCGCACCGATCAGAATAAGGCCCCATGTGTACAATACGATTCTACGAGAGGTGCAGTCACAACATACAGTATAAGGGACAGAGTAATGCTGCTGGGCATGATTCAGCCAAGTCTGCTGCTGTGTGTGTGTGAATCTGAGTGCTGAATCGAAACACTGGACCAGAGAGCAGCTGCCTGCAAGAAGAGACAGGCATCTTACCATGAGGTGGGAGAATGTGTGGTTAGGAAGCTCATTTCTGTCGGTTACTAGTTACATTATGGGGGTTATTCAGGTTGAAACCCCGCCCGGCGAACGCACGCCCCCCCCCCGCCGCCCCAGCAAAGTGCGGCTTCGCCCGCAGGGGCAGCGAATGGATGTTTTGCATAAACATCCATTCGCTTTGCTGGGGTGTCCGCCCACATCATTCGATGGTCGGTGACCATCGAATGATGTTTAGCGCGCACGCTTATATAAGTGACTTTTGAGTTACTTAGTTCAGCGTGCACGCTGGCGTGATATGGGCGGGCAGCTGACATCCGGTGATGTCAGCTACCCGGCCCACACACCCGCGTCACTGCCTCATTACCATGAGAACGCCCAGCGTTCTCATGGAAACGCCCATGGAACGCTGGGCGTTCCCATATGGTAATGGGGCAGCCCGGCGCTCCCCGCCCATCTCCGCCCCCCCCCCTCGCTGCCGAAAGGTCGCCGTGGGTGCACGCACCATGCGTCTGCACATGCGCAGAAACACGCCTGCGCATGCGCAGATGCACAACATCGGTACTGCGCGCGAATGCGCGCAGTACCGATGAAATCTGAAAAAGGCCCAATATGTATATATGTATGTATGTATTTCTGTATGTACAAAGGTATGGATGTTTTATGGTGTTGACTAACTTTACCTTACTGCGTTTTTTCTATGAGATAAAAAATATTTTTATTAATAATCAGATAAACACTTATATCCCGTTCAAGAGTAGCTTCTTGTGCTGCTCTCCCAGACGCCGTCAAAGGTGTCAACCATTTCTCGTGTGGCCACCATTGCCATGTTGACCATTGTGCGTGTCGGCCTTTTGTCATGGATACCGTTGGTACGATATCGATAACGAATAATATTACTCCAATGACAGAGGCACACGGACTCCAAATTCAATGAAACATCAAGTGTATCGGGCAATACTGCATCACGTGCTTTTGGGGGGATGACACCCCTGTCCTCAGGATGATAGCCCCAACAGACAAAGTGTAATCCAACCTGTTGTCTGACTTGTCCTGTTTGTCCAATTGTCTGTTGGGGCTATCATCCTGAGGACGGCGGTGTCATCCCCCAAAAGCGCTTGATGCTGTATTGCCCAATACACTTGCTGTTTCATTGAATTTGGAGTCCGTGTGCCTCTGTCATTGGAGTAATATGGTTTATTGTTTGGAGTGCACCGACTGAGTTGATTTGAAAATAATTGGAGTGCCGGCATAAACGGAAGATAACGAATAATCGTTATGTAAATAGCGCAGCCCAGTTGATGACTGTGAAACAATTGATGAAAGAGTCAAACTGATATAACGACAGTATACAGTGCCGCAGTGCAGGTCACGCACCCATATTCCTGCAGTAAATGCCAACACACTGTGCTCACACTGGGCCAGATGCACTAAGCTTCAAAAGCGATAAAATGGAGAGTGATAAACAACCAATGAATCAGCTGATTGGCTGGCTGTTTATCACTCTCCATTTTATCACTTTTTAAGCTTAGTGCATCTGGCCCACTGGCAGTAGTCAACTCAACTGCAGGCACCTCCCCCCACATGGTCTGGATGTTGTTTTTCCTACCTGGCTGTAAATAATTTAGCAGGTGGCGGTGTTATTGTGTATCGCTGAATGACAAGGCTGCTTGGACTTTAATGACACATTAATATTCAGCATTGTGTGTCCTTCATGTCCCCCAGGCTTAGCACCAAGTTATTGTCCTGACGTAGCTTTGTGCACACAGACACACGACAAGCATACAAACACGCACACACTAACTGTACACAACTGCACAAAGGCAGCACACATGGGCTGAAGGGTCAGATTTTAATTAAAAATCCCTTATGGAGTTTCATATCACATAACCGGACAGGTGGAAGGAGTATTACCCATGTTACTGAGTTACCCCAAATCTCTTCTTTCCATCTCTCTCCCCACCACTTCCTGCCCCGCCCCCTTCTTCCCATGTCTCTCTTTTCACTTTTAACCACCTTTTATTTCTCTCTTCCTCTCATCATCTATTTCCCCATCACTTTCTCCCTGTCTCTCACTCTTCTTCTCATCTATCTACCCCTCTTCCATCCACCTGTCTTCCTTCTGCTCCAATCTCTCTCCCACTCCTACTCCCTTCACTCGCTTCTCCGTCATTCTCTTACAGTATTTCTCAGTCTTTCTGATATCTCTTTGTCTTCTACTTGTTCTCCCTACTCTCTCCCCCTCTTCCCACCTTCACTCTCTTCCCCCCTCACATCTTATCCCTCTCTCTCCTTCCCATCAGTCGCTCCCCTTATAATCTTTGTCTCTCTCTCTTTATCCTATCGCTTTGTCTTTCCCTTCTTCCCTTTACCCATCAGTCTCTTCTCTCTCTCTCTCTCTCTCTCCCTCCTCCCCATTGCTCTCTCTCCCAATCATCTCTACTATCTCTTCCCCATTGCTGTCTCTCTCCCAATTATCTCTACTCTCTCTTCCCCGTTGCTCTCTCTCTCCCAATCATCTCTACTCTCTCTTCCCCATTGTTGTCTCTCTCCCAATCATCTCTACTCTCTCTTCCCCATTGCGCTCTCTCTCTCTCTCTCTCTCCCAATCATCTCTACTCTCTCTTCCCCATTGCTGTCTCTCTCCCAATCATCTCTACTCTCTCTATTCCCCATCGCTGTCTCTCTCCCAATCATCTCTACTCTCTCTTCCCCATTGCTGTCTTTCTCCCAATCATCTCTACTCTCTCTTCCCCATTGCTCTCTCTCTCTCTCCCAATCATCTCTACTCTCTATTCCCCATTGTTGTCTCTCTCCCAATCATCTCTACTCTCTCTTCCCCATTGCTGTCTCTCTCCCAATCATCTCTACTTTCTCTTCCCCATTGCTGTCTCTCTCCCAATCATCTCTACTCTCTCTTCCCCACCGCTGTCTCTCTCCCAATCATCTCTACTCTCTCTTCCCCATTGTTGTCTCTCTCCCAATCATCTCTACTCTCTCTTCCCCATTGCTGTCTCACTCCCACTCATCTCTACTCTCTCTTCCCCATTGCTCTCTCTCTCCCAATCATCTCTACTCTCTCTTCCCCATTGCTGTCTCTCTCCCAATCATCTCTACTCTCTCTTCCCCATTGCTCTCTCTCCCAATCATCTCTACTCTCTCTTCCCCATTGCTCTCTCTCTCTCTCCCAATCATCTCTACTATCTCTTCCCCATTGCTGTCTCTCTCCCAATCATCTCTACTCTCTCTTCCCCATTGCTGTCTCTCTCCCAATCATCTCTACTCTCTCTTCCCCATTGCTCTCTCTCTCTCCCAATCATCTCTACTCTCTCTTCCCCATTGCTCTCTCTCTCTCCCAATCATCTCTACTCTCTCTTCCCCATTGTTGTCTCTCTCCCAATCATCTCTACTCTCTTCCCCATTGCTGTCTCTCTCCCAATCATCTCTACTCTCTCTTCCCCATTGCTCTCTCTCTCCCAATCATCTCTACTCTCTCTTCCCCATTGTTGTCTCTCTCCCAATCATCTCTACTCTCTCTTCCCCATTGCTCTCTCTCTCCCAATCATCTCTACTCTCTCTCTTCCCCATTGCTGTGTCTCTCCCAATCATCTCTACTCTCTCTTCCCCATTGCTCTCTCTCTCCCTATCATCTCTACTCTCTCTTCCCCATTGCTCTCTCTCTCCCTATCATCTCTACTCTCTCTTCCCCTCTTCTTCTCATCTCTCTCTCCCTCCTTCTACCATATTAATCTCCCTCCTTGCGCCTCTGGCTTGGGATCTTCTATCTATCTGTCTATCTATCTGTCTATCTCCCATGATTGAGTCATAGAGATTATGCTGATGAAGTCAATGAGCATATATGATATATATAGAATTTTATAGACCCCATTGTATGCCATGTTCGAATTGAATTTGTATTGCTTTGTTATACTTGATGCAATCAATGTATTACATTGATAATTTGTTCGCTCACTGTTATAAAGAAGGATTTCCATTCTCTCGTTCCTCTTCCCATGCTGTAAGAACCGAGCAGCTCCTGGCTTGTGAGCAGAATAATTATAGTTATTAGTTGCCACTAGGGGGACACTGAAATCTTAATATTTTCTTGCCCACGCTTCTCTTAGTGTGTAATTATTTAAACGATTGCGCTGCATTATTAGGTAGTATTACCAACAGTATTACCAACATGCAATTATGGCAGGGAATGGGAGTGAGCCAGCTCTGTCCTGCTCATGACCACTTTCTCCATAGCCTTGTGTGAGCTTCTCCTCCAAGAGTGCTGCTGGGTGGGTGACCAGCCGGGTTTGGCAAACACAAATCGGCTACATACAATGGTGTGAAAAATATTTGCGGGATATATTTTTTTTATGTGTTTTCATTTAATAAATACATGCATGGACATATTTGCATATCATAAATATAAAACATTTGAAAAACCACATGAAAAACCACTAGATCGCTGGATCGTTTTGAATACCAAAAAGATCTGAATCTCTATGTGAGAAAAATTTTATTGAAAAAGTTTTTTGTTAAAAGAACTGACGCAATTTCCAACACAGAACCTCCTTTGTTAAATGACAATGATCCTCTACAACCACGGATTGATCAAATTTTTGATCAGTGCGACATTGGTATTTTGGAAATTCTAGAAAATCTGGCTGATGAAGACCAAACAGAATTTACTTGACACTAATCCATCTGCTTCTGCCGACACAAATGTTTCAACACTTAAAAAGAAATCTGTATTCCTGCCAGACTTCTCAATTTGCCCACAAGTTAAAGTGTTCCTTGAGATGGTGAGCAAAGACCTGGACCAGATTGAATATAACAAAAAACCTTTCCTATTTGAAGACAATCTGAGCACCTTAGAACGCCAAGCTCTCAAAGAAATCAGAGAGTGGGACGACACCATAGTTAAGCCCTCCGATAAAGGGGGAAACGTGGTGTTATGGCCTAGACACCAATACAAAAAAGAAATTGATCGGCAATTAGGGGACAGGACGTGTTACCAAAAACTCACGTTTAACCCAACTGAGAATTATCTGGAATACTACCAAAAGATATTAGAGCGAGCAAAAAATGATGGTACCATTACCAAAAAACAGTATGATTTCCTTGAGGTCAAACATGTAAAAATACCTACCTTGTATTTACTCCCCAAGGTACACAAAAGTGAGACCAATCCACCGGGGAGACTCATTGTGTCTGGCATGGGTGGATTAACAGAAAAAGCCAGTCAATTCGTGGATTGTCATCTGAGGAGACTCGTAACATCATTGCCCTCATATGTACGAGACACGATGGATGTCCTTAATAAAATACAAAACATCACTCTAGATCAACATACCTGGCTCATTACCTGCGATGTGGAGAGCCTGTATACCAGCATCATCCACAGATACGGTATACAGGCAGCAGAGTATTTTTTAACCCCTTCCTGACAGAGCCAGTTTTTGCGTTCCTGACAGAGCCCTTTTTTTCAAATCTGACATGTCTCACTTAAGTGGGGATAACTTTTTTTTGCTTTTACTTATCCCAGTGATTTTGAGATTGTTTTTTTGTGACACATTGTACTTCAAATTAGTGGTAAATTTGGGTCGATACAGTCTGTGTTTTTTTGTGAAAAATACCAAAATATCGTGAAAAAATGGAAAATTTAGCGATTTGCAAAATGTTAAATTTTCTGCTTGTGAGACAAATAATCTTACCACTCAAAATAGTGAATAACTAACATAGACCATATGTCTACTTTATGTTGACATCATTATTTCAACTTCCTTTTAATTTTTTGGGACACTAGGAGGCTTACAATATGAATAGCAAATTCTCAAATTTTCAAGAAAATTTCAAACACTGATTTTTTTAGGGACCAGTTCAGTTCTGATGTGACTTTGAGGGACTTGTATGTGAGACACCCCCATAAATGATGCCATTTCAAAAACTGCACCCCTCACAGTATTCAAAACAGCATTTTGGAAGTTTGTTAACCCTTTAGGTGTTTCACAGGAATTAAAACAAAGTGTAGGTGAAATTTCAAAATTTCTTTTTTTTTTGCAGATTTGCAATTTTAATACATTTTTCTAAGGAACACAGTACATTTTACTAGAGAAATGTGACTGAAAATTGATTCCCCCAATTCTTTGGTTTTCATAAATATCCTATATGTGGCCCTAGTGTGCACGGTGACCAAACCACCGGCTTCATAATAGAAGGAGCACCTACTTGATTTTGGAGCCTCCTTTTTATGAGATTATTTTTTAGGCACCATGTAGGTTTCTAGGCACCATAAGATGCTAAAAGTTAGGAACCCCCCCACAAGTGACCCCATTTTGCAAACTACACCCCTCAGGGAATTCATCTAGGGGTATAGTGTACATTTCAAACCCCCAGGGGTTTCACCAATTGTGGTACAACTGGGCAGTGAAAATGAAAAAAAATTATTTTTCATTTTCACAGCTCAGTTGTATCAAAATTGGTGAAACCCCGGGGGGTTTGAAATGTACTCTATACCCCTAGATGAATTCCCTGAGGGGTGTAGTTTGCAAAATGGGGTCACTTGTGGGGGGGTTCCACTGTATGGGTGTTTCGGGGGTCATTCAACCAGAATCTGTGCTGCAAAATCCAAAAATCACTCCTTCCCTTCTGAGTCCTGCCATGCACCCAACTGGTATTTTTTGGTCACATGTGAGGCATTGCCGTACCCGGGAGAAATTGGGGCACAGATTTTGGGGTGCTTTGTCTCCTTCATTCCTTGTGAAAATTAAAAATTTTGAGCCAGAACTGCATTTTTGTGTAAAAAAATTTTTTACACAAAAATGCAGTTCTGGCTCAAAATTTTTAATTTTCACAAGGAATGAAGGAGACAAAGCACCCCAAAATCTGTGCCCCAATTTCTCCCGGGTACGGCAATGCCTCACATGTGACCAAAAAATACCAGTTGGGTGCATGGCAGGACTCAGAAGGGAAGGAGTGATTTTTGGTGGTGGAATGAATGGCGGGTGCTATGTCGCATTAGCAAGACCCCCGAAGCACCAATACAGTGGAACCCCCCCACAAGTGACCCCATTTTGGTCACCAGCTTTGGGAGGGGGGCTGGCGCTGCGGCTGGCGGGGGGGTGGGAGGGGTGCTGGCGCTGCGGCAGCCGGGTGGGTGGGAGGGAGGGGGGCTGCCGGGTGGGAGGGGGGGGGGCTGGCGATCGTTGGTGATCGGTGCGGTATACGCACACACACACACACACACACACACACACACACATATATATGTGCATTTCCTTGTTTCTGTACGAATCAAACTGCAAAGATGAAAACTGCATGTTTTTAATAAATGTTGTATTAAATCAAAAATTGTAGATTTTATGCTGTAATTACCATTGATCATTGGTTTTTGGCTTTATTCTGGTGGTGGAATTTACATTAGGGGCGCACTCTGTTTTTCTCTTTTCTCTATTTCTTCCACCTCCCCCACTAACAGGGGGGATAAATAGAGTTGCTGCCCCGACAGATTTATTCTAGCGCATTGAAAGGGTATTTCTTTTGTTATATATATATATATATATATATATATATATATATATTGTTGTGTTTTGCTGTGGGATATTACTAATTCTAAAGGGATTAGCCCTCTATTAAATGACATACAGGAAGTGACGTTTTTGGTCTGGACCTATATATAGCTCCATCTAGGTATAGGCTGTCATTCTGCCATTGAATACACTAGAGGTTACTTCCTGGTCACACAGCATTGTGTAAGTATTGATGTTTTTTTCCTATATTTTGTGTTTTTTTTTTTTTTTTTTTTTTTCTTTCCTTTTTTTGGGCCAACCATGCTCCTGCTTGTAATCACTGTCTTATATAGGTTTCCCCACTATGTAATTCAACTGATTAGGTTTTTATGTTTGTATTTGAAGTTGACTTGGATGTGGATATCTGCCACTGAGTGGGTGTACTCAGTGAAACTAGGACAAAAACTTTGTTTATTTGTATGGGCCAGCCTTAACAAGAGCGCTGTTAACTGGTAAAATGTAAGTCCTAAATGTACCATTTTTTACAACCCACTCATATTTGGTGTTGGTGGTGGTATGTTGGATTGGAGGGGGAATTTTGGATTCTAACCCCCAGATCTTATGAATTTCTCCATCCAGATATATTCCTGCAAAAAAACTATTTTTCTGTACCCACTCTTTTTGAGATACTGCATAAAGGTACCCTCCTTATTATTATTTCTTTTTTTCTTTAAAGGTATATGTATATGGTATTAAATGCTATTTGAGTGGATAATATGCAAAGTACTTTAATGATGATCACTCTATATACCTTATAGAAAATCGTGTTCAAGTGTATTTAGGTTTTTGTTTCCTGTATTGCTGGTTGAAAAAATAAGGATTTTACTTATCTCTATCATACTAGTAACCCGCTGTATTAAAGTGAGGTTTGAATTTCTATTATGATTATTTTAAGCTCATCGGTTTATGGATAATACCGATGTTTGTTTTAATGATTTTTGGATCTTGTCTCTCTCTTGTCCTCTCCATCTCCTTTTTTTACTATTCATCATTTTGTGAAATGTGATACATATTTTCCTTGACATATTGTATTACTATTTACAGTGCAATTGTACCGTTGTCTACCAAGTTGCCAAGTGCCCCTGAGGAAGTCACGTAGGTGACGAAACGCGTTGGGCCAGTTGTTACATTGGAAAGATTGTACACTACGACAATTGTTATCTTCAAAAAGACTATATGTATTTGTGTATTTTATATGAGCCGAATTGTTAAGGCTTTTATTGAATAAATGTTTTAAACAAATGTGAGGAATAAGCTGTGTACCTTCACTTATAAGCGCACTCTGTTTCTTTGTCTTTATATATACATATATATACATATATATACACACACATATATATATATATATATATATATATGTGTGTGTATATATATATATATATATATATATATATACACATTTGCACATTGTTTTTTATTTTATTTTATTTTTAACTTTTCCAGCAGCAGCATGATGCTGCTGCTGCTGCTGCTGCTGCTGCGGGGGGGAGGGGGGAGGAGGGCAGCGCTGCGTGCGCTCCAGACGCTCCGGGGGAGCCGTTGGAGCCGCTGCTGCTGCCGGGTGAGTGCCCGGCGGGTGCGAGGGGTGGGCTGCACATCGGTGGTGATCGGTGCTGTACCTGACAGCACCGATCACCACCGATCCCTGTGTTACCGAGCGGCTTAGCCGCCGGTAACACAGGAAACGCTGTGAATGGCTGTTCAGATTTGAACAGCCAATCACAGCGATCGCCGACCGGGGGGGGCACCCCTGCCCCCCCTGGGCGGCGAGGGGGGATGTCTGCTGTCAGGGACAGCAGACATCACCTAACTGTCACTGCGTCTCTAGACGCAGTGACAGTTAGAAGTCATGACGTACATGTACGTCAAATGTCGGGAAGTACTTCCCGACCATGACGTACATGTACGTCAAATGTCGGGAAGGGGTTAAGCATGGACAAGAATGTACCCCTGAACAACTTTGTCATCAAGTTATTGCAATTTGTTTTGACTAAAAACTACTTTGTATGTGAAGATCAGTTCTATCTCCAGGTACAGGGGACTGCGATGGGGAGCACTTGTGCCCCCACGTATGCTAACCTGTACCTGGGGTGGTGGGAACGTGAGAGGGTATTTACAGAAGAGCATGAGACATACACCAAGCACATACTGGTATGGCTCAGATACATAGATGACCTCCTTATCATATGGGAGGGTGACATCAGTCTCTTCTGGGAATTCATGAGGATACTCAATAATAATGACCTCAATCTTAAACTTACCTGTAATGCCAGTCAGGAGAGGGTGGAATATTTAGACCTAAGCATCAGTATTGAACCAGACGGCTCAATTACCACAGACATGTTTCGTAAAAAGACCTCGACCAATACATTGTTGCACCATCAGAGTGCACACTTCCCCCCGGTCATAAAAGGTCTCCCCAAAGGGGAATATCTACGAACTAAACAAAATTGCTCTCAAGAGGGCACCTACAACAAAAGAGCAGATGAATTGGACGTGCGGCTTAAAAACAGAGGTTACAGTAATAGATCCATCCAAAAGGCCAGAAAAGAGGTTGGCAAATACAATAGAGAACAGCTCCTCATCCCTAAAGAGAAGCCTGAACATGTAGCTGAAGAAAATATACGCTTTGTAGGCACCTTCTGCAAGGAATGGAGGGAAGTACAGAAGATCCTGAACAGACATCTAGATATCCTGAAAACGGATACCGATTTGAGAGATATTCTGGGTGAAAAAGTTGACATAAGTTGGCGAAGGAGCAACAATCTGAGAGATATCCTTGTTCATAGCCATCTTGAAAAAACCACCACTAATAAAATCACCAAGAAAGGGTCCTTTAAATGTGGCACATGTAGAGTGTGCGCTTACATGGTGCCACGTGACACCTATACTGACAAATTCGGCAAAGTGTGGAAAATACAAGAGTATATTACATGCAATACCGCAGGAGTAATCTACAATTTGGAATGCCCCTGCGGCAAACAATATGTTGGCAAGACCCGTAGGCCACTTAGGAAGAGAATATTGGAGCATATACTCAGTATTAAAAACGCATCCAAAGACAAACAAAAATTCAAAACCTTAACACCAGTGGCAAAACACTTTTTCAAATATCACCATGGTAGCCCGAATGGCTTAAAAGTGTATGGCATGACCAACATTGTGATGAACATTCGTAGAGGAGATTGGGACAGGGAACTCTTAAGACATGAAACAAGACTGATATTCCTAATGGGATCTATGACTCCCCTAGGTCTTAATGAGGAGAACAACTACACGGTCTTCTTATGAAGTTCATAATCACTTCAATATAATCTCATATTCTCTCTCACCCAGTCTTTCAATTTTTTACTTCCTTCCCTCTTTCATTATATCCAGATATATCCCTTGACAATCCTACAATATTTATGCTGTAATACATTGATATTATTTCTTTCAATGGCTCCATTAAAGGAGTTTAATACCCAACTCTGAATTTAAATACTATACTCATATTATGTTTTCTTTTATAATAATTATTTTTCAAAAATACGCTACACACCTGTGATGGTCGAACCCCTCCCTCTTTTTCTTTTTACCACCACCCTTTGCAGTGTAATCACACAAGTGTTCTGTTTTTTTGTTTTTTTACTTCATATTCTCGCATTTATGCGTCATCACAGACACATTATCACTCAAACATTTATTAACACAAATCCGTCATTTGACACCTACCTCCTTTTACGTATATGACACCCCCCCTTCTCATTAATTGTCTTTGAATATGGTAGCACTTACCAATATTGATCACTAGCGGATCGGTTTTCTCTCTAAACTGTGTGCCTGGGTGACGTGTGTCTAAATATATCACACGTACCCCAGTGTATGCGGCGGGAGAGTGGACCCAGATCTGTCATTATCCCCCTTTTATTCTCACCGTACTATGTCTATAATATTTAGCACCTCCAATTTTTAGATATACCCCTCCCTTCACATCCCAATAATAATTATGTATGATATTCACCAATACCATTCTAGGTATCACCCGATATGTAGATTTCTCACCGTCACACATTGCTCTATATTTTATTTTTACAGCAGAAAGATTTGTTACATTTATATCAATTTCTAAACCATTATTTTTCATTTTTTAACATTTTTTCATTCAATAATGCATCTTTTACTAACGAGTACTACACCAATATTTTTTCTTATCAATCGCCTTTTTAAATCATATTATTCTCTTTCTCCCTATAAACTCCAATATCTCACTAACTGGTTAATTGACATTTTTCTCCGTCGCCTACCATTGATTCTCATGTCCACTCATTAACTTTACAATTTATATAATATCACAGACCTCCAATATTGCGATCTTTGTGATATGTGTATGGTCCAAATATTTAAATGAATACATAATGTCTACTACGTTCAAACCTTCTCATGAAACCAGCCCACTTTGAATGGCACCTTAATAAACCAATAGATCAAGAGATTGACACACCTTGATTTGCATGTTATGAATATTCATGAACGGGCAGGTATTTAATGGGCTTCCGGGGCTCATTCAGGTGTGTCCTGACGAAGCTGCTAGGCGAAGCGTACGCCGACTGTACACTTCGTGGCTTCTCCCCCTGCTCCCCCCACCCCATTTGAATGCATTTTGATCTGCTTTCTTTCCTCAGCGGTATAGGTAGCGGCTTTCCGCACAACGAGTCTGCCCGGCAGACACACGCTGTGTGTGACGTCCACACAGCTTCTATCTGTCTACCGGCGAGCTAACCATGCTGCAGCACAGTATACTGTTAAAGCTCACGGCCCCTTATATTAATATTGGGTTGCCGTACTCGTGGCTACCTGTGGCTATTATTACCACCTGACATCACGTGACATTATATGTGGGGACCGCAACCCACAGTATTAGCATAAGTGTTACACACACTAACCAATCTGGGCAATTTATTGGCAAATATTGCTTGCTATGTTTGCGTAAATTGAGTGTTGAATTTAAATCAACAAATGCAACTACTAGCAACTGTATCATTTAGGTGATTATCACCAGAAAAGCATCGCCCATATAAAGGGAGAATTGTGCACTAATACCTGTATTTTTGAACGTGTCATACACACCAACCAATCTGGGCAATTTATTGGCAGATATTGCTTGCTATACTTGCCTAAACTAAATGTTGAATTTAAATCAACGAACATAGCCACTAGCTACAGTATTATTTAGGTGATTATCACCAGAACAATACCGCCTACACAAAGGAAGAATTGTGCACTAACACGTGTATACTGGTAATATCTGTATAAACCAGTTCAATCACAGATCATCAAATAAACACATTTATAAATAATAAAGTTTATTGTCAAATTTACATGGGACAGGGGGGGGTCCCACGTTGTGAGGATTTAATTATCCTTTTTATTTCAATGTCCATGTATGTGTATGTGTATATGTATTGTGTCTTTTATTTCGCTTAAAATTTTATCAAGTATCTAATTAAAAGTTACATTTTATTCTTTTTCTTTCTCTGGTGCACCACATAGAGACATTCTCCAGTTGTTTTTTGTCTCTTCAAAAATCATCATGTTTTGCTTTAATCCAGAGATCCAAGCCGCGTCTAGGCTTCTCTGATACTGGATTATACACTGCATGATAACAGTCCCCACTCTGGTCCATATCATTGTCTACTGTAAGCAGGGGCACCGACAGGTCCGCTGGGCTTTGGTAAAATGGTGGGGGCATGGCCTCAAGAAGAGGCGTGGCCGACAGGGGCCATTTTACCGGAAACCTGCGCATGTGGCGTAGACGGTTACAGTGCTTGGGGCCCCTAGTGCCTAGAGTCTACCGTAGTGGCAAACGCAGAATTTTTAGATAGGGTTTTTCAAATGTAACCCCAAAAATATCCCATTTTGCAGCGCATTGGAGTAAGTGCAGAAGTCTTGGGGAGGGTAGCAGCCCTGAAAATTGGTCTTTTTATACACTGGATACTGTATGTAATATAGACCAGTACAGATGGTCTATAGTACAGGCTGTTTCAAACATTTAAATACGAGAAGTGGTCAGGAAAAGGTTAAACATATCATCATAAATAAATAGAACCAGTACTGCGCTATCTTAGCTCCCAATGTCCCGCTTCATAGTAAGGCTCCTGTCTCTTCTTCCTGGCAGCTGCTCTCTTGCCCATTGCAATGTTTGAGGGCTCAGATCCACACATACAGTAAATGTGGTAGAAGAAGCTGGTACACTGGGCATGTGCAGCAGCTCTCCTCTGTCCCTTACACTGCATGATGTGGTGACAGCTCTAACAATCATAATATATATCAGTGCTATTGTTGTCATCATTTAAGGCACTTGCCAAGAGGAGGGGGGTTTCCAGGCAAACAGGACCCCCCCCCCCCCCCCCCCCTGTTTGCCTATGTCTCTCTCGGCTAGAACAGAAGGGACCCAGACGGAACCGGCACACTGGCCTTCTCCTCTCTAACAGCGCCCCTGCAGGTCTAGCATAAGATGCAAAAATGTTCTTTCTCACTGCTGACCCCATTTGGTCCTGCTGGGCCGGCTGGATGCCTGTAATAAAACAGTAAGAATATTAAAAGTTGGTTTATACACTTCTTTTGTCACACTCACAGCACAAATCCCCTGCAAGCCTGCTTCAGATCTGTACAAAATAGGTGCGAGGGAAAGACGTCTGTCTCCATAGTCTGTAGAGGTTATAAACACAAATGGTTTCTCTGTGTGCAAGAGCTCGTACTCAAACAGAACAAATGTCAGCCACACTTCGAATGTATATAATATGTTTGGAAAAGGAAGAGCACAGACACATTTCATATTACAGACCTCACAGTAAAGGTAAAAAGTCTTAATGATATTTTCCAGAACAGCTCTCAGGGCGTCTGGCAGGAATTCAGGTGCTGAGATGTGGAATTGTAGCAGCTGGGGGGGGGGGGGGGGGGGGGGGGGGGGGGGGGGGGGCACAACCTTATCTTAGGACAGACGATGGGTATTGTGCAAGAGAGAAGTTATAAGGGGAGCAGGAGGGGTGTAGGGGGACAAGAGAATTAGAGGTACATAATAATAACAGGTTGCTCAGTGACGTAAAATTGGTCTATCTTTTACATACAATGAAGGCTGCCATCATCATCTTCAAGTACTGTCATACCCGTGAGTGTGTTGCCTAGGAATAATAGCATACCTCCCAACTCTGAGGAGGAGGGACGCTGGAGCGCCGAAAATTTTGGGGGCATGGCCTAGCGCGAAGGGGGGGTGTGACCTATACTCACGACGCTCCAATGAGGCCTCGCCCCCAGTTTCGCCTATGTGCACAGCGTCTATTCACGGGTGACACGTGGGAGGATTCCCAACTGCCCCGCCACGGAAAGCGGGACAGTTGGGAGGTACCTGTATGTAATTGGATTGATTCAGCTTTTGTTAGCAAAGCAAAAAAGCATGCAAATGGGCGTAGCCTCATTAATATAAAACAGGACTCATGAATATTAGTCAGGCCACAAGAATATTAATCAGACGTCATGCATATTGGTCAGGCCTCATGAATATAAGTAAGGCCTCATGAATATAACGTCAGGTATTTGGAACTGAACTCACAGATAATAAAGCTTCATTCTTATAAGTCTGAACTCATGAAAATAAGTCAGAATTTATGAATAGAAATCAGGGCTCATAAATATTAGTTGGCATCATGAATATTAATCAGGCTCCCTGAATAAATTAGCCAGGATGAATATTAGTCGGGCGTTACGAATATTAGTCAAGCTGCATGATTATTAGTGAAGCATCGTGAATATATATTAGTCATTATGGCTATAAGTTACACTTGAGGAATATCATACAGGACGCACGATTATTATTTAGGCAACGCGACTATAAACTAATTCAGAACTCATGAATATTAATCAGGCTTCAACAATATTCGGCACCCTGAATATAATCTGTGACTACATCATGGTAAATAATTTACCATGCTGTACCTCCAGCCTCAACACCAGCGCCCCCTAACTGTGAGGTATGAGTACTGCACATACTGTAAGTGTCCCCTGCACGTGATGGTAAAATGTCTGATATGGATATAGGGAAACATATATTTTGATAGACAATGGGGCTAATTCAGTATATCCTCCAGAAGTACGGAAAGTGCAATATGGCGGGCATCGGTGAGGCGTTGTCACAGTATTTGGGGTCACGGCACAGACAACACGGGCCTGTCTGGACCGTTTGCATGACATCACGTGCAGCTGTGAATTAGCCCCACTGTACAGGGGCGTGCAAGGGGGGTTCTGAACTTCCAGGAACTCCCCTGATGGATCAAGGAATGTTTTTATTACACGTGCGCACCAGCCCCTCAGACAGAGAGCTCCCCTCTGATTGTCAGAGTACTCAGGAGGCGGTTGTACCCTGCATGATGACAGGTCTGCTCCCATGATGCTCTCTGCTGTTCCTGCGTTGCCTCCTGCTACTCTCACACGGCTCTCTGCTGCAGCACCTCAGGGAGCAGAGATTCCCTCCTCCCCCCCCCTCTCTGTCATCTTCCTCAGCAAGAAAGAATATTCATCTGACAGACCTGCAGTCTAAATTAGGAATACAACTAAAACAAACAAATCAGACGCATCAATATATTACAGTAATTTTAAATTAAATATATGATGATGTTAGGGATACACATATACTTACACATTACAATGCAAAAAGGTATTCTATGCGAAAGGCATGTGTAGAGTAATTCTAGTGTGTGTATATCAGTCCCGTAACAAGACAGGAATGCATCCTGTGCTGCCATAGCCCCCCTGACGGCAATCTCCCCTTGGGTGCTTTACCATCATAATTCGGTGACCTTGACGATGACTCGGGGGTGACACCAGCAAAACGCCACCTCAGTGCCGGTAACATACTGAAATTGCTCCACGTGGCACCACAGCTCACCCGGCACCTCGCACCACACGTCATGATGTCTTACCCAAAACACAAAACAGAGAATTGCCTTATTTAGTAAAAACATGTATCCATTATACTTCCATTTTGCTTATGAAACACAGCTTAACTTTATTTGCACACTTTTCTGGCTTTGACCTGACGCCATATTTCTGATGAGACGTGGCCATTTGCCACCAATATCATCAAGCCACAACTAGCACCAGGCATATGCAACTTTTCGGCGGCCATCTTGGCCACAATTCACCTCAACACAGTTGGCATCAATAAACTCACACCATGCCTACTGTACTTTGTCGTATCGACATGACCCAACAACCCCAGTTCTTGCACTGTTGTTGTTGTTGTTGTTGTTTTAGGCAAGTTCAAGTTGGTTGGAAGAAAACACAAAACATGGTAAAAGAACAAAAATCCCAAAGAAAATGCAGTTAAAAATCAATCAAGTTGCAGGCAAAAAAAAAGATGCATCGCTAGTGGAATTTTTTGTTTCCCACACAGGAAAACTTGCACCTTCCTCATGAATCTTGCCTCAACTGACAAAATGGCTGCCTTAACTGAGTGGAGCCATTTTTAACACAAAAAGAAGAACTTTCAGCTTAAGACAAATTACTGTTCCATAAAGCATTAATTTGACAAATGCAATTATCTTCTGATTTCAGATGGACATCATGGTTCAAATATAGTTGCAGTGACTGGTACTTTGACAAGCAGATCAGTGCTGCCACACGGATGCGACTAACACGGTACAAGCAGAGATCCGCATTTGCCTCATCCGCAGCCAACCTTCATGCAACTCATTAATGTTCAACAAAGCCCACTCCATCTGCATACCTCTTCTAGGGCCTTATTCTGATCGGTGCGGCCCGATCAGAATATGCGGCCGCAACCGTGCAGGCGAATCCCCGCCTTCCATACGGATCGCCACCTGCCGTCCGTACGCGGATTTGTGGCGATCCGCATGAAATTGGACGGGGATACGCCTCCTCCGTCTTGGGAGCAGCCCCTGCATTCGATGGTCGCCGAACATCGAATGCAGGGCCGCACGCTCCACCAGGTCCCGCAACACAAGACCACACGGACACTTGTCCGTGTGAAATCATGTATGGGGGCGGGCAGCTGACATCCGGCGATGTCAGATGCCCGCCCCGTACCCACGCGTCACGGCCTCATTACCATGCATACGCCCCGCGTTTGCATGGGAACGCCCATGAAACGCGGGGCGTATGCATAGGGTAATGAGGCTAAGTAGCCCCTCACGCCCCTCTGCGGCGTGTAAAGAATCCGTGCGGCGAAATCGCCTGCACATACGCAGAGTGACCTCTGCACATGCGCAGACGATCAACATCGGCGGTCCGTCCGCATGCGGGAATATCCGCACCGATCAGAATAAGGCCCTTAGTGTTCCAATGTCTTTGTGATACATACACGTAGTGCTTGGTATTGGCTCATTAAAATGATGTTTATGTCCTATATTGTATTCAGTTAAATACAGGGGAAAACAGATATGTATGAACGAGGCCCGGGTCTATAGTGAATCCATAATAAGGAGGATAATTAGCAGCGAGTATGATAAATTGCCTGTGGGAGTCAGAGGTTGAATCAGGAACGAGCTAATTACATTCAAGGTAATCTCTAATGGGGTCATACGAGTGACCGATTCCATACAGGGCGCGCTGTTAAATGGATATTTATCGGGGGCATCCTTGTCTGTAAAATAATATATTGCTGCAGTAAATTCAAAATGAAACTGTACAAAGAGAGATTAAGAAGTTTATGATGCCTGAACAAAATGTTACTCCGGCTGTTTTTGGAACGGCAATTTTTTTTTGGGGGGGGGGGGATAAATTCTCCCCAAATTTTTTTGTTTTATAACTTTGCAACGAAAATCTTTTCAGGCCTTTATGATACATAGGGGGGTATGCAATCCCAGATCACGGCTGTCGATCCCTCCCGACAGCCGTGATCCTGGCCCCGTTTGCGGTCTGATCGACTGCAGAACGACAGGCGGGATTGTCGATCTGCGGCCGGAAACATGACAATCCATGGCCGTTATCGGCAATTTATCTGTGACAGCTTTTAAAGTTAGGCTCGTTCTGCCATGATCCGTCTTCAATACTGCCGGTAACGACAGCATTGAATTTGGCCCGCCACTATTTCTCCCGAAATATTGTCTTAAATACTATAAGGCGCTCATACACCTTGAAAAAGACCCAGGAGGGGTCGAAACGCGTAGGAGAGCAGAGAAGGAGGATAACCCTGGATCCAGATCAACAGACTGTGGCTTGAAGCAAGATACACCTGGGATACAAGTCCGGACCTTATTTCAGGTTGTAAATTTTCTTTGCTGTTAAACATCTGCCCATCTGAAAGTCTGGAATCCACTGTACAGTATATGTCCTCACTACCTTTCATTGTTTTGTTTGTATCCTGTTTTGGAGGAGTTTATATTAAAGAAATTCTTGTGTGAAAAATATCCATCGTCTGGCCTCCAAAAAAGATACCTTGATAGGAATATACATCCTCGTTTATGAGTGAGTTTGGGTACGCACCCCATTTCCTACAGGGCTCTGGAAGCACAGACTTCACACAGGGAGAATTGTACATTGGCCTTTTAAAGATACCTTGATAGGCTTTTCTATACCCACGCTCATGTGAGTTTGGTACGCTAACCTTCTATCTTGGCAAAGGGTTAACCGGCACAAACTTCTTAGACCCAGGCACACGGGTGAAGAATTGTTTCGGTTAAAGAAAGAAAAATAAGGAACTATTTGGACATACTTCACCATTGTTGTTCATATATTTCTTTTACATGTTTATACCACCGTGAACAATCTAATTGATGAGGATCCACTTAAATCTAATTGAGGACAAGTGTGGAAAACTGTACCTTTGAAGGGAAGTAATATTCACACTATTAGCGCCAGTATTGTCTCCGTCTGATTTGTGTATTTCTTGTATTGTTTTTGGGGGAGTGGTGTCTCTCCCAGGCATTGAGATTATTTTGGCTGCTGCGCCAGAGGGTGTACTCTCTCATCCATTTTGCTCATACAGTACCTTACTGTGACATACCTTTACCTTAATTGAAAACAGCTTACCTAAAATAATTGACACGGACATCAATAAATCACACGGACCATAAATAAAGACACGGACAACTGAGAGCTAAGTTTAAAAGGTCAACAATTATTTATTGTTTGGTGACCGTGTTTAACTAAATTTATTAAATTTGGTAATTGGAATTTTAAACTAGATTCCCCTAACTTTAAGCTAACTTTGGAGGATGGCAAAAAATAAGTCGCTACCAACGCCAGCCCAGTCAACTTGATCTACGAACCTAAAGACTCCAGGAGGGGCTCACCACCGCCTCCTACCTGCATAACCTGCATCGTGCGGGACTCACCACCCTTTAACCTGGCTGAGCCAATGGGTGCTCCCGCCGGGAAATACCCCTTGTCCACCCGCATGGGGTGGACACACCCGCCGTCCTACAAAAAGGGGAGTGCCCCACAATGACCGCTTATGCCCTTCTTTGACCGCTGGCTGGTAGCGACTTCACACCAATCTGGCTGAAAAGCCACCAAAGAAAAATAAAAGAAAAAAGAAAAATCACTAAGCACCATGAGGAAGAAAAGATTCCCAAACGTGCAAGCATAAAAACAAAATCGATCCAGGGAGGCCGGGAGGGCTTCCAAAAAGGTAAGAGGAAGTTGGTCACCTGCTACAAGCTATTTATACCCCTTATGATAGATACGCCCCTTTGTCCCCTGATAGGCCCACCTGCCCTGACACCAGGCCACACCATCAGCCATTTTAATGACAGATAAAAAGTTTGGGCTTTCAGGGTTTTCTGGATTGAAAGGTTTTGCAATTTATAGAACCATGAAAATGGCAGAACCATATAACAGTAATATCAGCGCTCACAATACTTGAATTCCCCCCATAGAGGTAAGGAACATATATTTCCATTCTGGGTACCTTTCTCTGTGGGTACGGAGTTATGAAAGTTACTCCGTTGGAGCTGTGTGTTATATACCATCAAAGTCTGAATAAGTTTGTGGCTGAATTGGAGCCCCACGCTATAAGTTACTAGTATGAGTCTTACTGTCTATTCTCAACCAGGTTTGCCGACTTTGAAGCTTCTCTCTCCGGGAGAGGGTAGCCAGGCTCCAGGAGGTAGGAGACGGGGCTGGCGGACAGGTCGGCAAATGAGGTGGAGCCTGGGGTGGGGCTATTAAAATAAGTCTACACATAGGCGTGGCCATTGCTATTGCATCATTGTGGGCATTCCCCACCCTGCTGTGTAATGCCAGTATTACAGGCATTACACAGCAGGGGGTGGGGCCACAATTACACAATTTGCATTGTCTGGTCCACACAGACCGCCTTACCGGGGGGGGGGGGGGGTCTGCGGGAGGCTGACGCCATTTTGGGGGGCTTGTCAACTTTTCTGTGGTCTGGGAGGCGGACCTGATGTTTGGGAGCCTCCCGGCCAATCCAGGAGGGTAGGCAAGTATTCAACTGATATAACTCCTGTAGTGCCTACTGGAGCAGCCATCATTTTACACACTGTGGTATATAAACTACAGAGGTCGGTAGTTTTTCCTTAAATATAAATGAGCCCTAGTCAGAGAAGCCTATTTACAAGTTAGTACTACTTCCAACTCTTCACAGTTTTAACAACTATCCCTAACACATGGTTACACCATGACCTTTCCACCTGCACTGAGGACTGGTAATTGTACATTCGACTTTTTCACCTGCGTTGAAGACTAGTAATTGTACACGATCCCAAGGTAACACCAATAACAAGGTATGAGTTTAGACTACTTTTCCCATTATTCTCTTTCTTATTGAGATTATTCCCCCAACAAGGTGAACAAGGTTATATTTAACTTCTTATAATGAATAGTGAACTATGCCAATATTAGTTTTCATTGTTCTCCATACCATTACACCGTTTATGTTTATGTCTGTGATATTTTATTTATATATTATTCGGCCTGTGCACTCATTTACTATGTTCTTTTAAACAAAAGGTACCCCTGATGAAGTCTTGTATAAGACGAAACACGTTTGGTTATTGGATTCAAGAACACACACACACACACACACACGCTGAAACATCAAGAGCAAACCGAGAGGGTGATATGCATTAGTCCTGTACAATATTTGAAGTCATTGCGAATTGTCAATATTTATTCAATGTATTTTATAGAAAAAGATCTTTAAGCTCGGTTGTTTTATTAAATTTGTATTGTATTGTGAACCAGAAGGTATACGGGCGTATATTGCAAAAATTATTCTATAGAATAGTTGCTAACAGTGTAGTGGTAATTTAGCGCCTTTTTTCATGTTTTTATGGTGCCGAATGTCACCGGGGTCCCAGTGGACACTGGCCCTTATTCAGATCTGATTGCTGTACAAATTTGTTCTCAAAATGGTCAATACCATGTGCACTGCAGGTGGGGCAGATGTAACATGTGCAGAGAGAGTTAGATTTGGGTGGGGTGTGTTGAACCTGAAATCTAAATTGCAGTGTAAAAATAATGCAGCCTGCATTTACCCTGCACAGAAACAAAATAACTCACACAAATCTAACTCTCTCTACACATGTTACATCTGCCCCACCTGCAGTGCACATGGTTTTGCCCATTTTGAGAACAAATTTGTACTGCGATCAGATCTGAATAAGGGCCACTGTGTATGTGCTGTGTCCCCTCACATGGCTCGCTGTGCTCCCCATGTTTCGGGTACAGTGCCTTACCACACTCAAGACACTATTATAATCTCACTTTATGTCCACTTGGATAGTAAAGAATGAACGAAGTCGACCTGTCAAATTCGGCACCCAAAAAATCATGAAAAATTCATGTCGACCATGTGACCATCTACAACACTCCTGTCAATCTAAAGTTTGCGTCTTACTTCTGTTACTGCTGAAATATATATATATATATTTTTATATTGTGACAGGGTTAGTTTTCCCTGTTTTAAGCACACTAGAGCAGTTAAATAGGGATCCGGTCACGGTTTCAGTTGCAGCCCAGGAATCTACTCTAGGAGAAATGATTGGTGGCACCTGTGAGCCTTTTTTTGAAAATATATTTATTCAGAGTCAACAATAAAACAAATACAGACTTTGGTATGTTCTGGCACCCGTCATAAAGAAAGAAGCAAAACATTTTCAAGTAACATTAGTTTTGTCCATGGCCAGAGTTACAATTAGGACATTGCTAACTCATCAATTTTCTATTAAGGGGGGGGGGAGGGTGGGTATGTTGTTGGAGTGGGGAGGGATAATGGGAGGGGAGGGGGGGGGGGAAAGGGTATCATGGTAATATACATTGTATGAACATTCATGATGCAATAAAATCTCACATTAATCACTCTAGACATTGTGTATATCGATTGTTTTATAGATATCATCTCTCAATGGTTGCATGCGGCTGTCGATGAATGGGCCCCACACCCTGAGAAATCGTGTGGGGGGTGTGCCTGTATGCCGAAGTATATCGTATCGGTCATAGTATAGGTATTTTAGAAGTAGGGATTCCACTTCCATGATATTTGGGATGTGGGGTTTGATCCAGGCATTTAGGATTGCCTTTTTTGCCACCGTGACTACAAGGGTCAGGATGGGGATTAATTGAAGTTGGGGTGGGGTGAGAGCCCATTCATCAAAATTCGCAAATAGGAGAGGTATTTGGTGCAATTGGACCTGTAGTCGGAAGTTGGAGTTGATAAAGTATATGAGTTTATACCAGAATCTCTTAATATATTTACAGTTCCAGAGGTTGTGCAGGTAGGTCGCCGTTTGGTGTTTACATTTGGGGAAAAGGCCTGTCTCGTCTTGTACATAGTGACTTCTTTGCTGCTGGGTAATATACGCTCTATGGAGCGTTTTTATGTGTACCTCTTGTAGGATTGAGGCTTTCAGTGTGCGTATAGTGCTGTGATAGTATTTGTATAGAAGGGAATTATCGTTTATCTGAGGGAGGTCTTGTGTCCATTTGTGTGTGATTTTTTCCCAGATTGGTTTTGCTGGTTTTTCAGCTATAGCATTGTATAGGAGTTTGGTTTTGTATTTGTTGTTCTGGAATTTTATTACCATGCTGCACAACCCCTGATCTGTCGGGTTAGGGAACTGTATTGTAGGCAGGGACTTTGCATAGTGTCTTAGCTGGTGTAAAGCGTAGAAGCTATCCGCTGGGAGCCCATACCTGTTTTGTAGTGCCGAGGATGCCAGTAGCTCTCCTCCAGGGTCGAATACTTGGGAGATGGCCACCTGTGAGCCTTTAAAAATAGATTCTGTGGACAATGCTCCTGATGGTGGTCTAGCAGCCCAGGTGATAGGCTGGGGTCTGGGATTACGATAAGATCCTTGTGATTGTTATCTGAATTGTTTGTCTGTGAAAGAGAACGCTGTCACATGTTAACTGCTGGAGTACCAAAGTCCAAACTGCTGCTGGAAAATTAAAAATGCGGTTTGAAACTTTTTACCCAGCCTTTGTCACATTATATAAAAGCTATTTATAGATTTATACTGTGTGTTTTTAATCTTCCTTCTATAATAACGGTCTCTATAAGCACTATTCCCATTCCCATTATACAGTTTACGTCCTTGAGGATTAATGAATCACCTATTACCATGGATGATGCACCACTAATTGCGAGTGAAGTTAACCCTTGATAAGCTTTTATCAAGTGCTACATTATCTCTGGTATGTGCATTGGGTATAAATAACTACTAAGTGCTTCACCATTGGCCGCCCTTATGTTTATTTCCACATTACAAAGGAAAGCAGAGACGCTGTGTATATCGGTTTTATTTGCCTTATTGTCTTTAAGGAGCGATCAGTTTTCATGTAAGTTGATATATATTAGCTACAGGTATCAGTGACGTCCTTGTGCGTGTTAGCTTTGATTTTCACTGCTGATTTCAGTTCTTACACAACCAATCAATAACACTTCCCAGCCCGAGATGATCAGGCGTTCTTCCCCCTCCGAGACATTTTTCCTCATCGACTTCCTCTTTCAATGACTGAGAGCGTTGCATTAAGAATGCTGACCTCAGTCTTGTATCCTGCCAGATATAATAGGTGCTTTAAAGGATCAAGCATGTTAAAGGAAAAGAATGCACAATTAGTGAAGTGTTATTGAATAAAAGCGGAATCTCAGCAGCGATGGAGACAACGTGATAATAATGTTCTGCGGATGTCAGGATTGTCAGCACTTGGACCTTAACTCACTACATCAGGAGGAATCAGTGATTTACCAGTGGTTTAAAGGGACCTACACACGTAGCGATAGCTGAACGCAGGGTGCTGAGCGATTTGTTATTAATCGCCGGGCGATAGCAATGCACGGGCTGCGCATCGATATTGATATGGCTCCTACACAGGGAGAGATGTAGGGGCATTTTCTAGGCGATCTAGTGAGATCGCTTAGAAAATGGCCCTAAATCGCTACATGTGTAGGCCCCATAAGGAAGGGAGGTAGACTAACCTTTTGGAGGACAAGATAAAACTAACAAAGCATATTGAGGAATATCAATCAACAATAACCCGTAAGAAGTCAGAGTTCCTGTCAACTGAGATCATGGCAGCAAACAATAGGCCTGTAGCACAGTGGAAATGCTTTGCAAGCCAGCATGCCTGCAGCCTGATGAAACACTCTCCCAGGCAAGATGTAATGAGTTTGCAAAATTCTTCTCAGATAAAATATCCGCCATCGGGGCTGGAATCTCCACAGTTCCGTCAGATGAGTGCCAAACTACCAAGCCTGACAATGTAAGCCACTTATCCTCATGGACCAGCTTTGACCCAATGGATGTAAAGGACATTGCTGAAATTGTCCAGATTTTGCGTCCCACTACCTGTGATCTGGACCCTGCCCCAACCAAGCTCCTAATAGGGTGCATGGATATAATTGGCCCTGTCTTTGCAAAAATTGTTCAGTGCTCTCTGCAGACAGGAATTTTTCCTCACCCTCTAAAGGAAGCAATTGTTAGACCTCTTCTTAAAAAACCCAATTTAGATCCAGACTGCATGACCAACTACAGACCGGTATCAAACCTTCCTTTTCTAGGAAAAGTCATTGAAAAAGTGGTTGCAAATCAACTAGAAACCCGCCTGATATCTCATGATATGTATGATCCATTCCAATCAGGATTCAGGAGAAGACATAGCACTGAAACAGCCCTGGTATATGTGCTAAATGATCTTCTGATGGCAAGAGACAGAGGAGACTGTTCAATCTTAATCCTTCTGGATCTCTCTGCAGCATTTGATACTATGGACCATGGGCTTCTGATTGAATGCCTAAAAAATGTGGACTGGATGGCACAGTACTAAGCTGGTATAAATCATTTCTCACTGGCCGGTCACAGAAAGTTTAATCTGGAGTATACTCATCTTCATCCGTGCCATTGCCATGCGGTGTCCCACAAGGTTCTATATTATCCCCCATGCTTTTTGCAGTGTACATGCTGCCACTGGGTGAAATGATTAGGCGCCATAGCCTTGTCTACCACTGCCATGCAGATGACACACAGCTGTACTTGTCCTTTGCTCCGGGCACTGAAAACCCAATAGCAAATGGCTGTCTAGCTGAGCTCCAGGAATGGATGATGCCAGTTGGCTGAGACTGAATCCTGATAAAACAGAGGTCCTCAACATCAAAGGACAAGACTGCAGCACAGCCACCCAACTGGACTGACACTTGGGGGTACAGAATTACAAAACTCTGATCATGTGCGGAATCTTGGCGTGGTACTAGATGGTGGATTGACACTTAAACATCAGATATCAGCCACAATCAAATCCTCATTCTTTCTTCTGAGGAACATAGCCAGAATCAAACCCTTAATCCCATCTGAAGACCTGCCAAAAGTCATACATGCATTTGTATCATCTCGTTTGGATTACTGCAATGCCCTTTACCTTGGTCTACCAGCAAAAGAACTGCACCGATTACAGCTGGTACAAAACACAGCTGCCAGGCTGTTACCCAACCAGCCCAGCTCTAGCCACATAACTCCCATCTCTACTCCCTTCACTGGCTGCCTATAAAATGGCGAATCATTTTCATGATCAATCTACTGAGTTTCAAAGACCAACATGACCAAGGCCCAAGGTACCTGAGGGCAGCTTCTGATTCCATACTGTCCCACCTACCTGACTACTGCGATCTGTAGATGAAGGACTTTTAGCAGTACCTATAATCTCCCCTAATCCATCTGGGGGTCGAGCTTTTAGCCATTCAGCTACGACTTTATGGAACGCACTTCCCCGCACAGTTCGAGAGACCCCCACTCTAGAATGCTTCAAAAACAGACTCAAGACTTTCCTATTTACTCAAGTGTTTCCTTCAGTCCCTTAAGTATTGTTTATGAAAAGTTTTTCTGTACTGTATTACATGCATTCTATCTGTTAAGCGCCTTGAGTCCTATTGGAGAAAGAGCGCTATATAAATAAAATTATTATTATTATTATTATTATTATAAGTCTTTTGGGGAGTGTATCTAACCTTGAAGAGCAATTAGGTGGCAGATTAAATTTTTCTTAGTACGCCCAATCTCCCATGTAAAGTGTTGTTTTGATATTGCGCTGTTCCCGCCCACATAGGTTGGGTTTAGGCGTGCATAATGGCAAAACACAACCAAACTAATGAGCGCAACACGAAAAGTCCCCTTTCCACAGCCAAACGGATGACTTTTTGTGCATTTCAATTTACCACCCCTGGGGGGTGCGATCTGAAATTATGGCGCCGCCAGCCATACGCACCCGAACGGAGCTACATTTGAATAGCTTCATTGGGTGCCCTCTAGTGGCTGCCAGTGCGAAAAACATTTGAATCTAGCCCAAAGTAGAAGTAAAGTACCAACCAAAAGTGGTGCAACAAGCGCTGGGTGAGTGGGGTACGTCCCCTGGGTGATGTGACAAGCCTGGCAGAGGTGGGAGTCGCTGGCCAGGGCCGTAAACTATAGTCGGTCGCTCGCTCTTCACCTGGGGCGCGGCGGCCTATAAGTGCATAACCGTCAACTAATCCGGACTTCCAAAGAATCTTCAATCCTCAGGAGCTCTTCTTCGCTCCTCCACCATTGGACTGACTGGTTTCACGGTCTTTAATATTAGACGGTACATGGGGCGCGAGATTGGTTCACCAAGCCCCTCTTGGATTTTAAGAAAATAGCGCTACGGCATGCTATTTCCTATGTAATAATTTCTATATTCAGTATGTGATATACAATGCTGCAAGGAGAATTAGGCAGCCAAGTGTACCGTGGGTACACCGCCCCAGCCATTCAGGGACCCCAGGTAAGATATTAATAAAAAATATTATTACATTAATAAAAAATGCCAAAACAGATAATGAGCATGTTTTTAAGAACACAGACCTAAAACACGGCTGATTCAATAGTAATAGCCCTATATGGTGTTTACAATAAGTTTAAATAATGGTTTAATATAATTATTTACATCACTTCAGGGGACAGATTTAATGACGTTTTAGTTTGTCAGCCGTGCAGGACATTTTTTAAAGGGGAAATCCCTTACAAGGCAAAAACCATGCCTTGTAATTGATTGCCCCTTTAAAAACATGTCCGAGTTCTGCCGGCTTCCCGCACGGTCCCCAAACTTGGGGGTCTTTACATCGGATTTTCCAGTGAATGTTAGAGAAATAATGGTTTGAGGAAAGTAGAACACTGGGGATTAATCTGCTTTGTCCGTTGATGGAATACATATAATGACGGGATTAATGCTAATCCGCATCTATTACCTTAGTAGCGGTCATGTTACCATCCTCCTGCATCTGAGCACAAGTCTACATGTAGCCTAATAAATAAAACTAGTGGTGTTATGTCCTCAGGGTAAATTGTCCATCAGAAATACAATGGCAGCAAAATAATGAGAAATGTTGTGCCTGATTCAGACCTTCTCACTAAACTACTTATATAATTATAAATCATATGATGGTCGCTCACAATTCAATACATTTTTTTCTCCCTTTGTGGCTAAAAGTTTATACTTACTTTTATCATGGTTGGAGCGCCTGCCCGAAATGGGGGCAGGCGCTGATGGCATGTGATTTCAGCCACCCACACAAGCAAGCATGGACACGCCTGCATTTGCATTTGTTTCTATAGGCACGCCCATAAAACGGTAGGTCGGTCCCCTGTGTCCGCCCCGTTGCCTCATTGTAGCCCCACCCACAACTGTGCCAATGCCTGAAATACCGTCATTGCATGGCGGGGGCGTGGCCTCCAGGACATGATCGCTCTGCCCACGCCCCCAACAAGATGTTCCCTCTGCTGCCCCATCCCTGTCCCGCCCCTTTTCCATCCCATCAGTGGCTCCACCCACCCCCCCACCTACATCACTGAACTGTCTGTCCTCTCCCGGAGATGTCACTAAACGATATAGTTAACTATATTGTTCAGTGTGTATGCGCTATACGATTATATTGTATAGTGTGTACCCAGCTTAAGTTATTGTTAATAAATCCTTTCCATTGCAAATTGCTCATCTTATAGCCAGGCAGCTCATATCTAGCACCGCACGATGTGAAGAAGTTATTTTGAACCACCTGTCTTGTAGGGGAGAGAGGTGGTGGTGGTGGTGGTGTGGGGGGGGGGGAACAACGTACAATGCACCAGCCTGTACCACATCATGTGTGGAAGCGATGTGGAAATCCCGTGATTGAAGCGAGCGGAGAGAAGCGGCCTACGTAAAAGCCACATGTTATCAGAAACATAATAATGATTCAGGCTGAAGCAGCAGGGTTGTCATGGCGACATCCTCAGCAACAGCTCTGAAAGAGACAAAACTGTCTGCAAAAAGGGTCTCGCTAATAAGGCATTGAAATTCTTCACTGGCACTTGTGTTAGACGGGTCCCAAGGGGATAAGTTTGAGGAATTTTAATTTTAACCCCAGTGCTTCCTTGAGGTAGTCTCCAGGGACAGACGTAGCGTTACAGGGCGTAATAGGGCATGGGTCACCCTGTGTAGGAGAATTGTACATCCCCAGCTTACAGAATGACAGATAACTCTGGAAGTGCCTTGTTCACACATATTTAAACTTTAAAAAAGCCCCTTCTATGAGAATCCGAGTCTACTGGGAATATGTAGATCTCCAGGAACATGGCGCCCACACCTTGGGCCCATTTCAGAGCATCTTCTGCGGCACACCGGAGCGTGCAGGTGCAAGCCCTGAAACTGTGATCAAATCAGATTGCCATTTCAGTGGAGGACAGGGGCAGAGGTGGGAAAGTGACGACGCAACAGGGGTGCCGACGCAGTGTTTTGTAAGAACAGACCAGACAATGCAAGCATGTCCGAACCGCTCAGAGTGTGACAGACCCTGTGCTGGGCAGCCCCTGTGCTGGGCAGCCCCTCGCATGTTAGCGCCAGGCGTTGTAGCATGCTTGCCTATGTAATACCCTGGTACTGCAAGAGTTAATACCATTTAGTTTTATCATGCATAGCTAGGGCTATTTCCTGTGCACTGATTGGGAGAAGTTTGGAGATCAGGCAGTGATCACATGCAAGCCTCCTGCAGAGGGGGAAGACAGGAAGTATAGTTAGAAGTAAAGATGTGCACCGGCCACTTTTCGGGTTTTGGGTTCTGATTACCTTGAGGTTTTGGGTTCTAATGGGTTTTGGCAAAACACCTCCTAAGTGTTTTGTGTTTGGATTTATTTGGGTTTTGGGTTCTGATTTTTTTGTTAAAAAAAGCCTAAAAACAGCTAAAATGGCAGAATTTGGTGTTTTTTTTGCTCCTACGCTATATTGACCTCAATAACATTCATTTACACTCATTTCCAGTGTATTCTGAACACCTCACACCTGACAATATTGTTTTTATTGCCAAAGTTGGCACTGAGGTAGCTGGATAACTATGCTAAGCCACACAAGTGTGCGGCACAAACACGTCGCTCATGTAACAGTGGCACTGCAGCGGCAGACATGATGGCAGTTTAAAAAAATAGGCCCATAAAAGATACCTATCTGGCTTGATCATGCACTGTTTACCATGTGCAGCCAAGGAGCGGTGGGCATTTTGTGCAGCACAGAGTTTGTCTGCAAGTGTGTAACTGTTTCGATCACTTTAACATCCAACAAGACCCCTATCTGGCTTGATTGTGATTATGATTATTTATAATTAATTTCATCTGATTTTTAATTTGGTGATTACTGATTAGTAATATTATTCATTTATTATTTATTATTACCATTCGTCTCGTCAATCATTGCCTAATGGGTGGAGGGGAGGGGGCTAATCAATGACTAGGTGGCAGCTGGAAGAGTTCTATCTGGCTGCGACTTCTGTAACTCTATTGATCGCTAGGGTGGATTCAGGTGATCTGGCTCGCTAGGCGGGTGTTCCCTTTGCTCACTGCTTCACATGCGTCCCTCGTGAAGCTGTGCGCTCTGTCGAGGAGGATGTCCTTTGCCGGTAGAGAAGTACTGATCTTCTCTCAAGGTGTTACGACTCGTAGCTGCACTCCCCTGCTACAACCTCAAAACAAGCACCAAGACCCCTATCTGGCTTGATTGTGCACTGTTTACACAGTGCAGCCGAGGAGCAGTGGGCAATTGGTGCAGCAATCAATTACTCTCATTAGTGGAATGCAATCAGTTGTATGCATTTAAAAGACAAGTCCCTCATACGAATGACTCTCAGCAGTGGGCACCAGACCAGAGGGTAGATACGGCAGTATTGGGCAGTGAGCCACACACCACACAGGTACGGCTGTATTAGGCAGAGAGCCCCAGACGGTACATACGGCAGTATAGCCAGTGAGCCCCAGACCACAAAGGTAGAGATATACAGCAGTATTTAATTATTTATTAGGCAGCCAGTATTTAATTATTTATTAGCCAGTGAGCCCCAGACCAGACGGTACATACGGCAGTATAGCCAGTGAGCCCCAGACCACAAAGGTAGAGATATACGGCAGTATTTAATTATTTATTAGCCAGTGAGCCCCAGACCAGACGGTACATACGGCAGTATAGCCAGTGAGCCCCAGACCACAAAGGTAGAGATATACGGCGGTATTTAATTATTTATTAGGCAGGCAGTATTTAATTATTTATTTTAGCCAGTGAGCCCCAGACCACAGACCGCCAGACTGGCAGATTCAGTGCAGGCAGCAGTGCAGCACCAGTGGACTATATATATTTATATTTAATATAATTAATAATTATATATATAATAAATGGCACAGCACAGCACCAGATGTATGCCCCAGCACAGAGGAGACAGTAGTACTACAGGCAGGTACACAGTTTGACTGTTCTCCTAAGCAGAGGAGAACAGAGTACACAGCAGCACTGAGGGAGACAGCCCTAACAAATAAAATAATTAATTACAGCCAGTGGCGTAACTATGGAGGGTGCAGGGGATGCAGCTGCTATGGGGCCCGGGCCCTTGGGGGGCCCCATAGCACAGCAGGCATCCCCTGCACCCTTTTTCCTTATTAGTGCCGTGTTGGTGGTGCCTCTGCCCCCTCCCCCGCTAGCGACGATGCGCTACATATGAAGGGGAATGTGGTGGTCCGGCTGTTGCAGCCTTCCCCCCTCTCCCTTCTTTGATGCTGCCGGGGACTGACGTCACTATCTAGTGACCAGCCCCAGCGTGACACACGCTGTCTGTGCCTGGCCCTGGGAAACAGGAGACACGGAGCTGTCAGTGCAGGAAGACTCGGCACTGACAGCATGAATTATACTGGTAAGGGGGGACAGGGTTAACTGTGGGTCGGAGAGGAGAGGATGTGAATAGGAGAAACACTGTGTGTGTGTGTGTCTCTCTCTCTCTCTCTCTGTATGTCTGTCTCTCTCTGTCTGTGTGTGTGTCTCTCTCTCTGTATGTCTCTGTCTGTATGTCTCTCTCTCTGTCTGTATGTCTCTTTCTATCTGTCTGTCTGTATATCTCTCTCTGTATGCCTCTCTCTCTGTCTGTCTGTCTCTCTCTCTGTATGTATGTCTCTCTCTCTCTGTCTGTCTCTCTCTCTCTCTCTGTCTGTATGTCTCTCTCTGTCTGTCTGTATGTCTCTCTCTGTCTGTCTGTATGTCTCTCTCTGTCTGTCTGTATGTCTCTGTCTGTCTGTATGTCTCTCTCTGTCTGTCTCTCTCTGTATGTCTCTCTGTCTGTCTCTCTATCTGTCTGTCTCTCTGTCTGTCTGTCTCTCTGTATCTCTCTCTGTCTGTCTCTCTCTCTGTCTCTCTCTCTGTCTGTCTCTCTCTCTCTGTATGTATGTCTCTCTCTCTCTGCCTGTCTCTCTCTCTGTATGTCTTTCTCTCTCTCTCTCTGTATGTCTCTCTTTGTATGTATCCCTCTCTATCTGTCTGTCTCTCTCTGTCTATGTCTCTATGTCTATCTCTCTCCACCTCCTCTCATTTACTCCCTCCCCACCATGTCTCTCCTCTTTTTCTCCCTCTCTTCTGCTACAACCCCCCCCCTTTACACCTCGGCCCCTTCCATATAATCTCTCCCCCAAACACACACCTGTCACCCTCTCCTCCTGTGGTGGGGGGCCCTTTCAAAATTTTGCTATGGGGCCCAGAAGGTAGTAGTTACGCCTCTGATTACAGCACAGGTCACCAGAGGTAGACCGCACAGAGGAGACAGTAGTACTGTACAAGTACACAGTTAGACTGTTGTCCTAAGCTGAGAACAGAGTACACAGCAGCACTGAGGGAGACAGCCCCAGCAAATAAAATAATCAATTACAGGCAGCACAGCACACCAGAGGTAGACCGCACAGAGGAGACAGTAGTACTACAAGTACACAGTTAGACTACTACACAGCAGCACTGAGAGACAGCACCAGCGATTGCAAAAGCTCAAGGTCAAGCTCAAGTTTAAGCCCCAGCAGCAGCACCAACACACCCTCTCCCAACCCACTACTAGACTGGAGTGAAGATGGCGGGGCGCGGCAGCTGCTTATAAAGCCTCGCGAAATCCGACGCCGGGAGATGACGTTCTAATCACGCGGACGGACCGAGTCAGGCGGGAATCTCCGAGCGCTGCTCGGAATCGGGCTCGGAATGATGACGTCCGTGGGGGCTCGGATCTCTGAAATCCGAGCCCGCACATCTCTAGTTAGAAGGTAGCAGATTCAGCACAAGTTTGGAGTGAACAGTGAAGGTGCATGGATGCTTGCTGGGGCCATGGAATGGCTAGCTGTCATTTCCATGGTCCCCAGCTTTGGAAACAGCAGTCATGAGTTGCACCCCTTCTATGTAGAGAGCAGCAGCACCTGTGGGTGCTTTTCTGCAGAGTAACATGAGGAGAATGCAGCCCCTCACAGCACATGTGGGGAGTGCTGCCAGTCCCAGCAAGGCCAGTGAGAGGGTGATGCCCACCTGTAGAGGTGCCCTAGAAGAGTGCCAGGTGTGAGTCTCAGGAGAGGACGTATCTGGGTGAGTGGTCGAAGCCACGCGGCATGCTGAGTAGCCCCCCATTGACAAGAGTCCTTGTTATGTATGAGAGAGACAGTAACCTGTGATGTGTAGCACTACTGGTCCCAGGCTGCCCTGGTATGAACTGCTGTTCGCCATATTTATGCCGCTGCAATTAAGTGATGTGCTGGAGGAGGTGCCCTGATGTAACTGATGTAACCGATGCGATTAATGTGCTTCAGGAGATGGAATGATAAGTGACCTGATGTAATCATTATGCTTTGTGCTGGAGGAGAGTGCTCAGAAGTTTTCCCTGCTTCGTCCCTGATACATGTTAAATAAACCGTTTATTGCTGTTTTATGAGATGGCCTGGCGCCCAATTCTTTCTGCGCTGCACTGACACCTGAAGTCCACTCCCACAATGCAACCGTAATTAAACTCCTGATTATTCAGGGGACCCCCTGGTACCTGTGCCTTACCCATGACCAGCCGGAGGAAAGTAAGTGTGATGCACTATACACAGTGACTGCAGGTATTCATACCTAGTGCCAGTGGGGTTTTACACCTACTTTTAGGCTGCTCTCTCCGGGAGGGGGAAGACAGCTCCGAGGGGGTGTCATAAAGGGGTGGGATGGGGCAAAGCTTATAGGGAAGACTTCTGTTTTTTGGGGGGGAAAGGGGGGCAGAATGATCTTGTCATCATGGCCACACCCCCCACTATGCAATGCTGGTGATACAGGCATTGCATGGCAAGGGGGCGGGGCTACAATGACTCAATTTGCATCATTTGATCTCCACTGACCCCTCCCACAGAGGACTTGCCCGCCATTTTGGGAGCCTCCTGGCCTTTCCGAGTTGTAGTTTAGAGATTTCTTTCAGCTAACTATAAATCAGGCCTCTTATTCCCGGGAACATCTCTGTAGCGTATGTGAAAATCACTGGGAAAATTGCCCTTTTTTCTGCATTCAGATTTGTTTTCCTGTAAATACTGTATCAGGTACGACTAAGCCAAAAAGTGTTGTATATTCACACATAGGCCCTTATTCTGATTGAGTCGGACGGCTGCGTGTTCGGTCGGACGGCCGATGTATTGTGTTTGTGCATGTGCAGCGGCGTTTCTGCGCATGTGCGAACTCCTTGCATGTCCGAACATGACGTGAATTCCGTGCAGAAAATGATCGGTCGGAACCATCAGAACAAGGGGTGGAGAGGGGCGTGAAGGGCTGTTTGGGCTCATTACCATATGCGTACGCCCCGCGTTTCATGGGTTTTCCCATGAAACCGCTGGGCGTACGTATGGTTATCCGGCCGTGATGCACGTGTGGGGGGCGTACAGCTGACATAGCCGGATGCCAGCTGTCCGCCCATATCCCTGCTTTCGCACGGAGAAATGTCCGAGTGGTCTGGAGCACTCGGGGCTCCCTGACCTCTCGGTCCATCATTCGATGGTTGGCAACCATCGGAGGATGGGGGAGGTTCCTACAGATGGGGGAGGTGCTCGCATGAAACATCCACTCGCGGTCCGTTCGGTCGGCATTTTACCGCATTCGGATGGTGTGAGCGATCCGTACAGTAGGCGGGGCTAAGAACACTCGGTGGCCGTTCGAAAATACGCATCCATCCGAGTCAACTAGAATAAGGGCCATAGTGTAAGATGTTATCTAAGAAAACCCGGTAATATTAGTGGTAACTAATATGATCGGAACAGAAGCATCTACAAGTGTTTGTGTGACTCCATCCATGAGCAGGAAGTAGACTGTGTCTTAGACCATGTGAGAGGGAGCCTGGTGATAGGTCACTTCCTGCTGTTCTCAAAGAGGAAAGGGCGGTTCAAATCATTTCACACGGACAGGTCACATACAGTGTTCCATAGGGTTCCAATGTCTGAATTTTCTCCCAGTGGCCCAGAGACAGCCTATGTGGTCGGTTTATTTATTGTGACCATGAGGACAATTTTCCAAGAGGTCTCCAGAAACATGGCTTCCGCTCCTTGTTACAACAACTGATCTCAACCCGGACCACTCCAGATAACGGCAAAGTCATATAAACTGCAGAAATACATTATCACTCTGCTCATATACTGTATGGCAGAGTTCTTTAAAAAAGTGGATGTAAAAAAAAAGAAAAGAATATCAAGTTACCCAGAGATCAGTACATATTATTATTATTCCTCTACTGGAACTCAAGTGCTTTGTGGAACCTGATCATTAGCGTTCTCCAGTCCTCCTAACCAGTGATGTCTGTCACCTTCGATCCCGCTGCGCTAACACAAGCTCGCTGATCTGTAATTTTGTGCTTGGTATGCTCTGATTCACATTCAGCGGCATTACAAACTCAAATCCTCACATTTATTCTACAAGGGGCCGCGTGTATCATGGTATTAATCCCAGCTCTTCAGCATACTGTAAGATCAGCGTATTATATTTCACCAGTGATGTGTTTACTGACAAATAACGATATTTTTCAAAAACATCCAAGCCGTTCCTACTGTGGTATCACTTATAATAGAGTAGGCTTTTCTTTTCTCCTACATTTTATACTTCTATTATACTTAGTTATAATTTTAAGGGCTGAAGCAGTATTTATGATACATTTACTGACTTGCATTCAATGCCGATGGCCGCACAAGTTTTGGCAACTGCGCGTGCACCAAAAATCCCATACCACGATAGATGGCGATAGTGAGTCATGGATTCTGTGTATGGCTTGAGAAATCCACCCACATAGGAAAGAAAATGGTGTGACGACACCTAAGGGCTGCCAGTTGGGAGGCTGCTGCCCTGTGTATACAGCCCGGCTGGGGTTGGGGAGGCCAGTCCGACTGCCTACGGAGACAATTCCAGTGGGACTGTGGCAGCCAAGAAGTCCAGCGAGCCAGGAGGCCAGTGTCCAAATCTGAAGGCGGCAGAGAGGACCATAAATTTTGTTGGAACTCTTGTGTTCTAGATGGATCCTTTGATGGCCGGATGCAAATTGGCCATTTGGGTGGGATAAACAAACATTTTAAGAACCCTTGTTTTAGATTTTTGGTAGGAAGTATCTGCTTTAAAGGTCACAAAATCTAACATCGTACATTTATATGAGATAAATTCGCTAATTTGCAAAGTTGCAGATGACTGCAAGTAATTAGCTGCCACCCGGAAAGACAGAAAACCCGCCCCACCTGTGTGTGAATTGCAAATGGACCACTAACCAGCATCGTCTCCCAAATCTATACACAATTTCCAAACCATCTAAACGTTTTTGCAGTCTGGGGGTAAGTGAGTTGTTCTGACCCTTCCACTAATCTGCGACGGAAACCGGCTGAACAAGGCTGGTGCTGACAGACCTTCCCTTAAACTGCTTGGGCATGCCAGTGTTTTCTCAAATGTTGGATTCCTTTCAGTCAACCTGCGGTCGCATTGCATTTATGATCCATACACATTTTCTATTGCTAATGCCTACAGTACTTTTGCTCAGCCATTTGTTAATCGCTCGATTTGTGAATTGGTTGATTAGCGATCGAAGCTGAATTAGCCCCATAGATTTCAAAGTTATTGAAACTAAAATAGTGTGAACACGAAGTTTACACACCCATTTAACATTACTTCAGTATCGCCTGAATGTACCAAAGAAAGCAATTGGAGCGCCAATTTTTGCACCCGCCCCCCCCGCCGGAAAATATTGCCCCCCCCCCCTAAATTTAACCCTGCGTCCCACGCCCTGTCTTATAGTACCTGTCCCGGCCGTCACTCTGTGGCCGCCGGCCAGGAGCCGCAGATCTACTAGCAGACCAGCGCTCCTCCGGGCTCCCTATGACAAAATGTCCATCACAAAGTGGCCGCCCCCTACAGCAGACAGTTTTTAAGGATGCTAGAGGAGGCCGCCGCTGCCTCATCTAGTATTTAAAAAAAAACCTGTCTGCTCTAAGGGGGCGGCCATTTTGTGATGAACAATTTGTCATAAGGAGCCAGGAGGGCGCCGGACTAGTAGATCTGCGGCTCCCAGCTGGCGGCCACAGAGTGACGGCCGGGACAGGTAAGCTGCAGGTAGCGGCAGTGTAACAGCCCCGAAGACCCCGGCACCCACACTTACTTGGCGCCTCCCCGCCACCGCGGGGTCTGCAGGGCTATTGTTACGCCACTGTGTGGATGTAACTGTTTGGTTTAGGCTAACAAACATTTTAACTTTATTAAAAATATACATTTACAATGAACAATGGGCCTTATTTTGGTTCATTCTTTCTGACAAAATCCTTCTTAGATGGGCAAAACCATGTGCACTGCAGGTGGGGCAGATGTTACTTGTGCAGAGAGAATTAGATTTGGGTGGGGTTTTACTTCAAAGTGAGATCTATATTGCAGTGTAAAAATAAAGCAGTCAGTATTTTCCCTGCACAGAAACAAAATAACTCACCCAAATCTAATTCTCTCTGCACAAGTAACATCTGCCCCACCTGCAGTGCACATGGTTTTGCCCATCTAAGAAGGATTTTGTCAGAAAGAATGAACCAAAATAAGGCCCATTGTTCATTGTAAATGTATATTTTTAATAAAGTTAAAATGTTTGTTAGCCTAAACCAAACAGTTACATCCACACAGTGGACACAGAATACTTTTTAAGAAATATGCGTCCACTCGCGGGGCTCGCTTCGCTCGCCACGCTTCGGGCTCGGTGGCTCGCTGCGCTCGCCACGCTATATAAAATCAACTCTATGCCCACTTGGATAGTGGGGAAATGAACAGGACCTTCTTAACATTGAATCCTATGCAAAATCGCATCGAATCGCATCGCATCGCATCTGATTGTATGCCCTAAGGTAAGGCATACAATCACAAAATCGGCAGCCCAGATACTACATAAGTACCAAACTGTGGCCCTTATTCTGATCGGTGCGGATATATCCGCGTGCGTTCGGCCCGCCGATGTTTTGTGTCTGCGCATGTGCAGAGGCGTCTCTGTGCATGTGCGAGCGGGGCGTACGGTCAAATCCCGCATGATATGTGAACACTCCGAACAGGGGGTGGAGAGGGGCGTGAAGGGCTATTTGGGCTCATTACCATATGCATACGCCCCGCGTTTCATGGGCGTTCCCATGAAAACGCTGGGCGTACGTATGGTAATGCGGCCGTGACGCACGTGTAGGGGGCGGATATATGACATCGCCGGATGTCAGCTGCCCGCCCAGATCCCTGCTTTTGCACGGAAAAATGTCCGTGTGGTCTGAGGTTGCGGGAGCTGGTGGAGCACTCGGTCCTGCATTCGATGGTCTGCGACCATCGAATGATGGGGGAGGTTCCCTGAGATGGAGGAGGCGTATTCCGTGAAAAATACACGTGCGGTCCGTTCAGCCAGCTTCTTACCGCATACGGACGGAGTTGGCGATCCGTATGGAAGGCGGGGTTTCGCACGCACGGTCCTGGCCGCATAATCGGCTCCGGCCGCACCGATCAGAATAAGGGCCTGTGTGCTGTTACCATGAGCGATTTGCATTCTCTGCATCCGTAGCTGCTGACGTGGAGGTAATTTGCACTAAATATTCTATTTTCTACTGCACAATTGATTACTTTAAAAGCCGCCTGTATACATCACATGGAGGAAATTAAATGAACATTTGTATTGAATTACTTTGAAATGCAAATATATGCATAAAATGAGCATATGGTTTTATCCACAGGAATAAACTTTTCTATGAAATGAACACATGTTCGGACAAAACATTTCTGTTTTCTGATTTACATAATTGTGGGTTTATTTTTAGTTTAGTACATGAATATTTTGCCAGGGTTTCTCTAGAATTCAATTTGCTCATTAGAACAGTTTAATAGTACTTCCTGTGCTGTAAACATCTAGTTCCCTCTTCTGCGTTAATTCGGTACTTATGTAGTATCTGGGCTGCCGATTTCTAAATCGGGTCGGATCGGGAGATCGCATCGCATCGCATGCGACCATGCGATTCGATGCGATGCGATGCGATGCGATGACCCGATTTTTCCATAGGAATCAATGTTAAAATGGACTGAGTCCATTTTAACATGGAATTCAATGGGAAAAATGGGTCCTTTTCATACCCCTACTATCCAAGTGGGCATGGAGTTGGATATAAACCTGTGGCGAGCGTAGCGAGCCACCGAGCCCGAAGCGTGGCGAGCGAAGCGAGCCCCGCGAGGGGACGAATACCGTCCCCTCGCGGGGCTCGCTTCGCTCGCCACGCTTCGGGCTCGGTGGCTCGCTACGCTCGCCACAGGTTTATATCCAACTCCATGCCCACTTGGATAGTAGGGGTATGAAAAGGACCCATTTTTCCATAGGAATCATTTTAACATTGATTCCTATGGAAAAATCGGGTCATCGCATCCGATATCGGATGCGATGCGATGCGATGCGATGCGATATCGCATCGCATCGCATCTGATTGTATGCCTTAACTTAAGGCATACAATCAAAAAATCGGCAGCCCAGATACTACATAAGTACCGTTAATTCTATTGTCTTCCTTTCTCCACTCCGGCCACCTCTTCCCCTTCCCACCTCTGATGGTGTGTACACTACACACGGGTACAATCAGCATGAGATGTTGACTATATAGTCAAAATCGCGTGCAGATCGCACAGGTTTTTTACCTTGCGATCCCGATGCGCGCTCCCATGGCAGCACAAATCGAAACCCAGATATGCTGGGCTGCAATGACTGTATAGTGCAGATCTGCACTATATCGTCCAAATCGCATGCATGTCGGGTGGCTTGCAGCGCGATTCGATCCCGATGCGATCTGATCGCAGAGGGATCGAATAGCAAGCCTCATCGACCGTGTGTACACAATATGACCCTCATTTCTCTGCCTTTCTCATCTCTTCTATTTCCCACCTCTGACCCTTTTCTCCCTGCCCTTCTCATCTCTTCTCCTACATACCTCTGACCCTCTTCTCCCTGCCTTTTTCATCTCTTCTCCTACACACCTCTGGCCCTCTTCTCCCTGCCTTTCTCATCTCTTCCACTTCGCACCTCTGACCGTCTTCTCCCTGCCTTTCTCATCTCTTCCACTTCCCACCTCTGACCGTCTTCTCCCTGCCTTTCTCATCTCTTCTCCTACACACAGTGGCGTAGCTAGGGTGGAGCCGGTGGAGCACGTGCTCCAGGCGCCGTGATATCACCTGGCGCCGGAGCCATGCACTCTGCTGCCGGCTCCCCCGCCGTTCCCCACTGTGCCGGCTGGAGACGGAGTCCCGGGTTCACATGAACGTAAGGGACTCCGTTTTTAAAAATGAACGGGTCCAGCGCCCCACGCTGATTGGACGGGCAGGGCAGGATCGATGGATTCCCGGGTGGCGGCAGCAGCGCGGACCGTGAGCATGACATTTGAGGGACCTACTGCAGTGGGGAAGAGTGATTGCTGCACACTCAACAATCGCCTGACTTGGACACAGGCGCCCGCGCCACAGAATCCTGGCATGAGCTCCTACACTGGTGAGTCTCCCTCTGAGCCTCCCCACTCCTGCTGCCTCAAGGTTCACAGCAGTGCTCAGCTGCAGCTACCTGTGTCAGAGAGCCCAACGCTCCATCCCAGGTGACGCAGTTCCCCTCTCTGCCCCAACTCTCCCCACAGGCTGTCAGGAGACCTCATCATCTTGAATTCTCTACCTCTCTCCCTTAGACACTCCACCTCTTTCCTTTTTTGTATTATACTGTATTTAAATCCCTACCTGACCTGCCAACCATTTTACCAGCCCTTTGCCAGTGTGTTTTCTCTCTCTCTCTCTCTCTCTCTCTCATATAAGCAGAAGTAGTGGGGCATAATGGTGTGTGGCATGTTGCGTAATGGGCATTATGGTGTGCGTAATCCTGGCACAGTAGGTCAAGGTGCCTCTAGCTGGTGCAGTGTGGGACCCAGAAAAGGACAGTTAGGACCCCATTTTTGGGACGTGAGTGGTCCCAGGGACTCACTATTTTTTGGCACTTGTGTCAAATGTGTAATGGGCATTATGGTTTGTTATATAATTATGGTATGTGGCTTTATGTGTAATGGCTATTACAAAGTTCACTAAAATGTGCTATGGGCATTACTGTATGTGGTATAATGTTAGGCCACGCCCCCTTTATCACCACACAAGAACCCCGCATACTAAAAATCGGGGGGGGGGGGGGGGGCGCGAAACATGCCCTTGCTCCGCGCACCGTGGCACCTAGCTACACCACTGCCTACACACCTCTGACCCTCTTCTCTCTGCCTTTCTCATCTCTTCCACTTCCCACCTCTGACCGTCTTTTCCCTGCCTTTCTCATCTCTTCCACTTCCCACCTCTGATCGGCTTCTCCCTGCCTTTCTCATCTCTTCCACTTCCCACCTCTGACCGTCTTCTCCCTGCCTTTCTCATCTCTTCCACTTCCCACCTCTGATCGGCTTCTCCCTGCCTTTCTCATCTCTTCCACTTCCCACCGCTGAACCTCTTCTCCCTGCCTTTCTCATCTCTTCCAATTCCCATCTCTGACCCTCTTCTCCCTGCCTTTCTCATCTCTTCCACTTCCCACCTCTGACCGTCTTCTCCCTGCCTTTATCATCTCTTCCACTTCCCACCTCTGACCGTCTTCTCCCTGCCTTTCTCATCTCTTCCACTTCCCACCTCTGACCGTCTTCTCCCTGCCTTTCTCATCTCTTCCACTTCCCATCTCTGACCCTCTTCTCCCTGCCTTTCTCATCTCTTCCACTTCCCACCTCTGACCGTCTTCTCCCTGCCTTTCTCATCTCTTCCACTTCCCACCTCTGACCGTCTTCTCCCTGCCTTTCTCATCTCTTCCACTTCCCACCTCTGACCGTCTTCTCCCTGCCTTTCTCATCTCTTCTCCTACACACCTCTGGCCCTCTTCTCCCTGCCTTTCTCATCTCTTCCACTTCCCACCTCTGACCGTCTTCTCCCTGCCTTTCTCATCTCTTCTCCTACATACCTCTGACCCTCTTCTCCCTGCCTTTCTCATCTCTTCTCCTACACACCTCTGGCCCTCTTCTCCCTGCCTTTCTCTTCTCTTCCACTTCCCACCTCTGACCGTCTTCTCCCTGCCTTTCTCATCTCTTCTCCTACATAACTCTGACCCTCTTCTCTCTGCCTTTCTCATCATTTCTCCTACACACCTCTGACCGTCTTCTCCCTGCCTTTCTCATCTCTTCCACTTCCCACCTCTGACCATCTTCTCCCTGCCTTTCTGATCTCTTCTCCTAAACACCTCCGGCCTTCTGCTCCCTGCCTTTCTCATCTCTTCTCATACACACCTCTGACCCTCTTCTCCCTGCCTTTCTCATCTCTTCTCCTACACACCTCTGACCGTCTTCTCCCTGCCTTTCTCATCTCTTCTCCTACACACCTCTGACCGTCTTCTCCCTGCCTTTCTCATCTCTTCTCCTACACACCTCTGACTGTCTTCTCCCTGCCTTTCTCATCTCTTCTCCTACACACCTCCGGCCCTCTGGTCCCTGCCTTTCTCATCTCTTCTCCTACACACCTCTGACCATCTTCTCCCTGCCTTTCTCATCTCTTCTCCTACATACCGCTGACCCTCTTCTCCCTGCCTTTCTCATCTCTTCTCCTACACACCTCTGACTGTCTTCTCCCTGCCTTTCTCATTTCTTCCACTTCCCACCTCTGACCATCTTCTCCCTGCCTTTCTCATCTCTTCTCCTAGACACCTCTGACCCTCTTCTCCCTGCCTTTCTCATCTCTTCTCCTACACACCTCCGGCCCTCTGCTCCCTGCCTTTCTCATCTCTTCTCATACACACCTCTGACCCTCTTCTCCCTGCCTTTCTCATCTCTTCTCATACACACCTCTGACCTCTCATCTCTTCTCCTACACACCTCCGGCCCTCTGCTCCCTGCCTTTCTCATCTCTTCTCATACACACCTCTGACCCTCTTCTCCCTGCCTTTCTCATCTCTTCTCCTACACACCTCTGACCGTCTTCTCCCTGCCTTTCTCATCTCTTCTCCTACACACCTCTGTCCCTCTTCTCCCTGCCTTTCTCATCTCTTCTCCTACACACCTCTGACCGTCTTCTTCCTGCCTTTCTCATCTCTTCTCCTAAACACCTCTGACCCTCTTCTCCCTGCCTTTCTCATCTCTTCTCCTACACACCTCTGACCGTCTTCTCCCTGCCTTTCTCATCTCTTCTCCTACACACCTCTGACTGTCTTCTCCTTGCCTTTCTCATCTCTTCTCCTACACACCTCTTGCCCTCTGGTCCCTGCCTTTCTCATCTCTTCTCCTACACACCTCTGACCCTCTTCTCCCTGCCTTTCTCATCTCTTCTCCTACACACCTCTGACCGTCTTCTCCCTGCCTTTCTCATCTCTTCTCCTACATACCTCTGACCCTCTTCTCCCTGCCTTTCTCATCTCTTCTCCTACACACCCCTGACTGTCTTCTCCCTGCCTTTCTCATCTATTCCACTTACCACCTCTGACCATCTTCTCCCTGCCTTTCTCATCTCTTCTCCTACACACCTCTGACCCTCTTCTCCCTGCCTTTCTCATCTCTTCTCCTACACACCTCCAGCCCTCTGCTCCCTGCCTTTCTCATCTCTTCTCCTACACAACTCTGTCCCTCTTCTCCCTGCCTTTCTCATCTCTTCTCATACACACCTCTGACCCTCTTCTCCCTGCCTTTCTCATCTCTTCTCCTACACACCTCTGACCGTCTTCTCCCTACCTTTCTCATCTCTTCTCCTACACACCTCTGACCGTCTTCTCCCTGCCTTTCTCATCTCTTCTCCTACACACCTCTGACCCTCTTCTCCCTGCCTTTCTCATCTCTTCTCCTACACACCTCTGTCCCTCTTTTCCCGGCTCTTCTCATCTCTTCTCCTACACACCTCTGACCGTCTTCTCCCTGCCTTTCTCATCTCTTCTCCTACACACCTCCGGCCCTCTTTTCCCTGCCTTTCTCATCTCTTCTCCTACACACCTCTGACTGTCTTCTCCCTGCCTTTCTCATCTCTTCTCCTACACACCTCTGACCCTCTGCTCCCTGCCTTTCTCATCTCTTCTCCTACACACCTCTGGCCCTCTTCTCCCTGCCTTTCTCATCTCTTCTCCTACACACCTCTGACTGTCTTCTCCCTGCCTTTCTCATCTCTTCTCCTACACACCTCTGACCCTCTGCTCCCTGCCTTTCTCATCTCTTCTCCTACACACCTCTGTCCCTCTTCTCCCTGCCTTTCTCATCTCTTCTCCTACACACCTCTGGCCCTCTTCTCCCTGCCTTTCTCATCTCTTCTCCTTTCCACCTCTGACCCACTGCTCTCTGCCCTTCTGATGAGTTCACATCTCATCCTTTACCCTCCCCATTTCATTTCCATCACCTCTGTACTATATGCCTGCTTAATTTCTTACATTTATTTCCATTCTGTTTAATATTTCCATCCTTTTAGTTTTTTCTCTTTCAATATTAATATGTTCAGCTAACCCTGACATAATCCACATGATAATCTAAATATTAAGTTGTGACACTTGAAGTAAATGATCACTGTGACTATATAAGACATAAATAATGCTCCAGCAGGAAGTACTTTAGGTGACATTAGTCATGGTCCATAGGTGACCCTCTAATATCATTGTAGCGTCCTCTGACTCACAATCCATGCTGACACATTTGTAAAAAGTTCAACATATACAGTTTGAATTGAAATTGAAATAATTGTCTTACATGATGTTATATCTGTTATATGCATTATATCACATTTACAGGAAGGTCTTAAGTAATAAGGAAATTAATATTATACCCCGTTCTCACTGCCGCAAAATTCCGGGATTTTGCCAGGGCATGCAGTAATTTCCCATGTTGTGGCTCAGTGTGAATGGGTGCGAAATTCCCAGGTGTTATGCCCCTGTAATTGCACATGGGTTTTTCGCAGAGTTATTCCTGGGAATTGCACGGGTGTCCTCCAGTGTGAACCGGCGCGACCCAGGTTTTTCACACAGGATGTAAAAAAGTAAGCTGATTGGGGAATGAGATCAGGTGACATGTGGAGGGATGAGGAGGTGCTGGAGCTGCTGGCTGTGAGAGGGGAGGAGGAAATAAAGAAGCAAGTGACTCAACCGGAGGAAGAGTGGTGGTGCCCGCATGGACAATTGAAGCTGCTCTTTAAACAGACAATCAAAGATGCTCTTTCAACAGCCAATAAGAGCTGCTCTTAGATTCCTCACACTTGTTGGCAGGGCAGACCAGGGAACCAGTGTGAATGGGGCAGACACAGGAATTCCCAGGTCTAAGGTGCAGTATGAACAGGGTCTGCGAGCTGAGATGTGCCCCGCCAAAAACCCGGCAACAAAAACCTGGGTTTTTGCATGGGGCGGCAATGAGACCATGGTATTATTCACACTCCTGAGTTATTCCTTCATGGTGTTACCTGTCCGCCTCTGAAGGTCTATTAGCTGTGTCTCCAGTAATGAACTGTCCTGTCCTCTTGTACAGGAGTCACCAAGCAAGGAATGGTCTGAGGTGGACAATTAATCTGACGAAATTAGGAAACCTTTGTGTAATGCCTTTGGCTCTGCACCAGATGGGAATTCACTTACCGTATCTTAATCAGCCTCTGATTGCTGCACTGATGCACAAGACAAGCCGCCCTTACAGGTACATTGGCAGCTTCAATATCATTTACTGTCAATTAAAAAGGGCGTTTAGTCCCGTTGTGACCGGAGCCCTTGTCATTGTGTAATTGCTATTATAAAAAGTGCTGCTCTTAGCACTTACACAAAGATGGACGTTTAATGGTGTGTACTAATGGAAGGCATGTAGGAGAAGGATGCAGTTTGGGGATATTCCTGGTTTTAGGGACACATTGTAAGAGAAATACATTGTTTCCCCCAGCGCACTGATACCCCTTTCACACCGCACAAATAACCCGGGTCTGACACAGGCTGTTGACGATTCAACCGGGGTCTCTGTGCTGTCTGAAAGGGCCATTTGAAAAGGTTAAAAGAAGGGTTAATCGGGTTGCTGGCCAGTGTAAACAGGTAAAAAAATATTCAATTTAGAATATATTCGGGTGCCTATGTACAAACAGGTAACCCGGGTTGAGCAACCCGGGTCCTGTTCATACTATATGGAGGAGGCAGCTCCAAGGGCTGCCTCCTCTCCCGCCCCCGATGATGAGCTGACGCTCCGCCTCCTTTATGACATCAGTGACCTGGTTTATTGTCATTCACTGTGTGGGCTTATCATCGCAACTGCCAGAATAATGATTTTCTTTTTACTATACTATAATGGAATAATATAAGCACAAGGATTAGTACATCAGTCAGATATGCCTACAGTATGCTGGTAATACACGCCTGAGCAGCCCATTTATTTCAGTTGATGTAATTCACTGTAATACTGAGAGAAGATGAATGGTATGTATGCCGCATATTGATTGACTAGCCATTATCATACTGTCAGAACGCGCCCTGATAAAAGCCGCGGGGAGCTGCTTATTTCCCATATTCCAAAAGCTCCATAAGCGGATTACAGTAAACACATAATAACATTCACAGTAACATAAAACATCTACACTAAAATAGGATCTTCTCATTTACTGGTCAGATTGGGCCGCTATGCCCTAAATGTATGGGTCAATCCTATTAGCCGCCATAGGTGCGAGATATCACGGAAGCGGTTGCAGTTTACAAAAGTGATCACTGCCCCATAGGGGTACAAGCACCTGTTACATCTGCCCCACCTGCAGTGGTGTTGTCCATCTACAAAAATTGCAGCCTTGCTAACAGGTGTGAATAAGGTCCTTGGTTGGGGGCCAGGAGCAGAACTAGCTAAGGGGCCTACTGTATGTGCAGGAAGCTGGGTGGATTGATAGGATTCCTTCTCAAGGATAAGCGTGAGCTGACTAAAGGACAATTGGAGGCTATGGATGACACAGGAGTAGCTAGTGAAAGACTTAAGGTGTCCATACACTAGTAAGATTTATCTGCAGATCTGGCTGGTTGGAACAAAAACATGGGCCCTTATTCTGGTAGGTGCGGATATGTCCGCGTGCGTTCGTTCCGCCGATGTTTTGTGTTTGCGCATGTGCAGAGGCATATCTGCGCATGTGCGAAAGGGACATACATCCAAATTCCGCATGAATTGTTTACACTACGAACAGGGGGAGGAGAGGGGCGTGAAGGGCTGTTTGGCCTCATTAACATATGCATACGCCCCGCGTTTCATGGGCGTTCCCATGAAAACGCTGGGCGTATGTATGGTAATGCGGCCGTGACGCACGTGTAGGGGGCGGACATATGACATTGCCGGATGTCAGCTGCCCGCCCAGATCCCTGCTTTTGCACGGAGAAATGCCCGAGTGGTCTGAGCTCGCGGGAGCTGCCTGACCACTCGGTCCTGCATTCGATGGTATGCGACCATCGAATGATGGGGGAGGTTCCCAGAGATGGAGGAGGTGTATTCATGAGAAATCCACTCGTGCTCCGTGCGGTCAGCGGCTTACCGCATTCGGACGGAGTGAACGATCCGTACGGAAGGCGGGGTTTAGGACGCACGGTCCTGGCCGCATATTCGGCTCCGGCCGCACAGACCAGAATAAGGCCCATGGTTATGGATAAGTGACAGTTTGGCAGTTTTCCAGCATTTCCAAGCAAATGGTCAACTGTCATTTGCTCGCATCCATAACCATGTTTTTGTTCCAACCAGACAGATCTGCAGATAAATCTGCGTGTGTATGGCCACCTTTAAATAGTCTGATTGCTAGGGATCGGATCCGGTGAGGTCGGCCGGACTGGAATTAGATAACTGGAAGCGGTTACTGAAACATAATAATGCCGGTATATTTGGCTGGTCTAGAACTGATCCGAACAGATACCGGAATGCTTGGCCCAGACTGGAACCGGATGCTGAGCCGGATTTGGACCTGTGTGCTTAACCGGACTGGATCCAGATTTTCTTGGCTAGACTGGAACCGGAGTACTTAGCTGGACTGGAACCATAGTGCGTCACCAAACATGGGTCATGATGTGCCCCTGACTGTACTCCATCCTATGGAAGAGAGGTCCAGGTTTCGAAGAGGGAACCGCTCCTTCCTCTCCATTTTGAAACCATCTCTGGTAGAATAAATGCCTGAACTCAGTGAGGTCTATGCGCCGAACCCACAACTCGCCATTGCCAAGCCCCGCACTATGACATCACTATGACATCACCGATGTATCAGTTAACTATAAGAATATGTGCTCTGTAGATTCATAGGGGTCAATTAACTGATGCTTCTAAAAATGAAAATAGATGGTGTATCCCATAGCAACCAAGTAGATGCTGCCTATCATTTTGTAGGATGCATTTGAGAATTGAATCTGATTGGTTGCTACGGGAAACATCCCGTTTTCAGTTCTAGAAGTTTTAGTAAATTGACCCCATAGTTTCCCTACGTGAGTGGAGACTACTGTATTTTGTGTGACTCATCTGAGATAATTGGCAGGAACGACACCTGCTGACTATTATCCTCCTTACTGTATATTTTTATCCTAATTGGGAAATTCATTAGAAATTCACTGAAATGTCCTTAGAGACACAGATATGTTAATCTAATTACCTGACCAATTGTATCCTTTAAAAAAGTTTAACTAGCGTTCCAGGGCTGTACCCCCTTTTTCCCCAGGTAGGGAACGAGGCATCAATCAAGTGGGCTGATTATCAGGCCTGTCCGGTTTCTAATGCTCTAAGTGCCCCCCACACCTCCCCCCATTCAGTCATGTGACGTGTGCTGATAGAATTCTTTGTATATTGCTTTCCGCCCACAAGGTGGCTGCCATCCCCTGGGTGTCCTCGGCAGGTGCACTGACAATCAACACCGGCGCCTGGAAAAGTCTCTGTAAAATCATTAATTTTTCTCTTTCAAAATTCTCTCAGTATCTCCCAGGTAATGAATTCGCTAACCTAATTTTTTTTTTTAATTGAGTCTTTATTTAACTTTTTCAAATCATTAAAATACATACAAAATAACGAATACAATACACATCATACACATATACATACACATACACATACATAGTCAGGGCTTGTGATCTTTTTTTCTACACATTGAGGCTACACTAACTGATGGATATATAACTGATTTACTTAAGGGACCAACTAACAGAGCCTTCTGGGGGGGAGTTGTTACTTCCTATCCATATCGTTATATACGTTCTTCGCGATATTGACAAACAAGTACAGACACTACACATTACTACTGTCTACGCAAGAATTACTCACTTTAAGGCCTGTACCTCTCTACACATTAGAGCTGCACATTATATTAGAGAAACATAGTACTATAATTAGAGCACCTACTACGAATTAGGGGGGTTTAACCCTTACCATGCCATGAGGAATCCCAAGGGGGGCAGGGGTCAATCAGCTGATCGGCCGACAGGTCGTATTCCCTAAACGCACTATAGGAGACGAGCATACTTTCTGGCTACTATGTAGGCCATCATATCTTACAACCTATGCCACTATCTTATGAAAAATAAATACAACCAAAAAAAAAAAAAAAAAAAGGAAACAGCAACCGTGTTCTGTGCTTATAAACATACCACACTATTATATAAAAAATTTTTTTTTTTTTTTTTTTTTTTTTCAAGGATGCATACTAAATATAATATAATATAAATAACAAAATAGTATCATTTCAAATTCTACTTCAACCCAAAGTGACTATTCGGACTCCACCTAAATCCCCTTAAACAATAATCGAAGGAGAACTAATCCCCAAAACTATTCGTGCTAAAAATACTTCTTACAACTACACAACATACATTATACACCCTCTCTACCCCTTAAATTGATAATGTGAGGACTGGTGTCACAAATTCCATATTGAATAAAATTTAGTGCTAAGGCCTTTAGAGGCATAATAAAATTTCTCATGCTCAAAAGTGATGTTCACAAGGTTTGTCCATTCTGTAAACAACGGACCTTCTTTCGCCATCCAATAACGTGCCACTATTACCTTAGCTAGTGCCACAAGTTGCGTCAATAGAGAACGATACTCTTTTGTGCCTGTTTCCTCCTGCCAAAGCCCCATGATATAGTTGATATCAGAAAAGGCAACTTGTGTCACCCCCAGATCCTTAAGGGCCATACCTACGTTGTCCCAAAAGCGGGCAACTTTATTACACTCTCTGATAAGGTGCCAAAAGGTTGCCCCATTCTCCCCGCACTTGGGACATCTATCATTGTCCAATCCTCCTATCTTTTTTAATTTAGTCGGGGTCATATACGTCCTATGTAGAATATTAAACTGGACCTGTTGCACCCTAGTGGAGTTTGTTGCCTTTTTTGGGAGGGCTAAGATTATTGGCCAGTTATTTTCATTTATCTCGGGTATATCGTGGGCCCATTTCAATCTTAATTGGCTAAGTCCATCATCTGTCGTACATGCAAAGAGGAATTTATAAAGTTTCGCCACCGCATTCTGCGTTGTTATCTTCCTAAGAAACACCTTAATGGGAGTCTCAGTTAGCCACCCATCACTTTCTCTTCCCCATCCATTTAAGGCACTCCTTAATTGGAGGAATCTATAAAACATGGACTGCGGTAGCTCATATTCCGCCTGGAGCTGGCAGAATGATTTAAGAACCCTGTCCTGATAGAACTGACCTAGTGCGCTAAGACCGTACTGACACCACAGTCTCCCCCCCTGCTGTCTCATCAACTCCTTCATTGAGGGGAAGAATGTAATGGATGCTTCAGGGTCCACTTCCTGCCAATTCTCCAGCCTACACACTGCTCTCCAGATTTTAACGGCTTGGGATACAATAGGGGAATATTTCCTCCAACAGGGGCTGGCAAGTAGTATTTGCAGGGGCGTGGCACTAGGGTCGATACAGCTAATTAGTTTACTGAGTTCCAAAGTTTGTTCCTCAGGACCCACCCATGCCCTTAGATGCACCAGTTGGGCCGCATAATAATACTTCTTAAAATTAGGGAGGGCCAGACCCCCGCCCTCACGGGTTCTACATAGCGTTGCTAGTTTTACTCTTGGACGCTTATTACCCCATATAAATGAGGAAATTATGCTGTCCAAATTTCTAAAATATTCGTCTTTGATAAAAATGGGAGAATGTTGCAACTGGTATAATATTTTGGGTAAAATTACCATTTTCAACATGTTCACCCGTCCCATTATTGAAAGAGGCAGTCTGGCCCAACACTTCAATCTTGACTTAGTTTCCTGAATTGTTGCTACAATATTATCCCGTAGATAGTCCTCGGCTGTCGCCGAGACCCTAACCCCCATATATGTGAACCCTTGGACTTCTACTAGTGGCCCCTCTTGTGCCCTGTTATCCCCCCCGCTGCTGTTACCCGTATATAGCAGATTTGATTTACTCCAATTAACATTAAGCCCAGATATTTCCCCGAATTGACTCAGAGAATTAATAACTACTGGAAGATCTTTATTTGGGTCCGCTAGTCCGACCAATAAGTCGTCGGCGTACAGCGAAACCAAATTATATCTTGTGTCCCTACCGGGGTCATAATGATATATTTTTGCTCTTAGGAGGCAGGCCAAAGGTTCAACAGCTATTGCGAAAATTAAAGGGGACAGGGGACACCCCTGACGGGTTCCTCTGAATAATGGAAATGATTGAGACGTATACCCGTTGATGGAGACTCTGGCCCTGGGGTTTTTATACAACAATTTTAGCCACCGTACAAACCCTGGTCCGAACCCAAACGCATCTAGTGTGTTCCACAAGTACTCCCATTCGACAGAATCGAATGCCTTGTTTGCATCAAATGAGGCCACCGCTGCCCCCACCCCCCTTACCTTCATATATTGTATATATGTAAAGACCCTTCTAACGTTGACTGCCGTAGACTTCCCCCGCATAAACCCTGTTTGATCCGGGTGTACAATGTCATGAATTACGTTATTTAATCTATTTGCCAGGACCTTCGCAATGATCTTAGCGTCTGTCGGCATCAGGGAAATAGGTCTATATGAGTCAACGTTAGAAGGGTCCTTGCCCTTTTTGGGAATAAAGACTATGGAGGACTCCTTCATTGAGTCCGGTAATTCATCCCCCTGTTCCAGCCCTTGGCAAAGGGCCACCACCCGGGGAGCTAGTATACTACTAAATTTTTGGAAAACCTCACCCGGAAGCCCATCAAGACCGGGAGCTTTGCCCCGGGGCAGGTTCCCGATTACATTTCCTATTTCTTCCAGGGTGAATGGGGCATCTAAGGCTTCCTTGGCATCCGTACCCACCTGGGGGAGATTCAGATCTGCAAAAAAATCCCTTAATTCCTCCCTACCGTGGCTCTGAACCGATTGGTAAACTTTGCTGAAATGTGCCACAAATTCGTCTACAATTTCAACGGTAGATATCAGAGTCTCCCCCTGGTCTGTCCGGATGCAAGATATAATATTAGAAGGCCTATCCATTTTCAGTAGTAGGGCCATATACTTGCCCGCTTTATCTGACCCCGCATACCCCTGGTGCGCCCGAGTGCCCAGTCTACGATAGTTTACACCTTGCAAGTACTCCAGCCATTCTGTCTGCCGTCTTAGCCATTCGACCCTATCCGCTTCGAGATGGCTGGTCTGATATGTATGTTCTGATTCCAGCGATCGCGCCTCAAGTTCCCGCACCCTCTCACGGTGCAGCCCCTTGAGGCGTGAGATTTTCTTAATAAGTATTCCACGCATATAGGCTTTAAGTGTATCCCATATAACCACATTGGGTGCTGACCCCTCGTTAGCCTCCAGGAAGACAAGAATTTCTTCCTCTATCTCCTGCTGGCTCAGCTGGGACAGCCAGAATGGCTGGAGCTTCCAGTGTCTATACCCTGTCGGTTCTGACATATCCAGCTTCATAACCAACGGGGAGTGGTCTGAAATTCCACGTGCTTTATAATCTATATCGATAATTTTATTTAATAGACTATCTGACACTAAGATCAAGTCTATTCTCGAAAAAACTTTATAAGTGGCTGAATAACACGAATATTGACGGGTTTCTGGATGTCTGATTCTCCAAGGATCATGCCACTTAATCCCCTCAATAAATTCCGCAAATCTGGTTCCCCCTTTGCTGACCATATCACTGGACCTATGCCATCTATCCAACAGAGGGGAGATAGTATTATTATAGTCGCCCATGCAAATTATATGATTCAAGGGGAGGGAGGAAGTGAAATCCACGGCCTGTCTTAGTATTTCATATGAAAATGGGGGGGGAATGTACACCCCCAATAAACTAATCCCAACATGGTTAATGCTTGAATCTATAAAGATGAATCTCCCTCCTGGGTCTATCCTTACTGCCCTGTATTCAAACACCACTGATTTTTTAACCAGGATAGAAACCCCCCTAGATGAGGAGGAGCAAGGAGCATGAAACGCATCGCCCACCCAGGGACGTTTTAGGGCAGAGAGTCTATCGCCACACAGATAGGTCTCCTGAAGGCAGATAATGTCAGCATCCAAAGATTTACAATAGTTTAATACCAGTGACCTTTTTACCTTATCATTAAGACCGCGTACATTCCAGGTTACAAGTTTAACCATTTCCCCCTTTATTCATTTTCCACCTCTCTTGCCATCCCCCTTTCTTTTTGTTCATATATCTCATCTTTGCCCTGACACATGACATACTACCATTTTTACAAACATAAACATAAATACATTTACATATACACATAACATTACCCACACCCCCCCTCCCCCACCCTGTACTACCTATATCCCCCGGCGTACCTGGATCCCTACCCCATCCCCACCCACAACACCCCATACTTAGGGCTCAGAGAGCGATTGATTAATGGCCACCCTACTCGTGGCCGGCCCTCCTCATACAGAATTTTATCTTCATATCAATACCTTTCCCCATCCTTCCCCCTCCCCCCCCCCCCCACCCGCACCCACACACAAGAATTGAATTAGTCATGGAGGACTACTGGTTGGCTAGTGATTTTTTTCCTGGGTACGACCCATCCAGCCACTCTGCCACATCACCTGGGGAAAAAAAAAATTTAGTTGCCCCGTTCACTTCGATCCTCAGTTTAGAGGGGTAAAGCATAGAGTACTTCAGGTTGAGCTCCCGGAGCCTTGCCTTAACCTCTCTAAACCTAGCTCTCTCACGCTGAATTTCCACGGGGAAATCTGGGAAGGCTGCAATTTTTTTGCCCAAATGTCCAAAGTCCGCCTTGTTTCTTGCCAGCCGCTTGGCTAGACTGGAACCGGAGTACTTAGCTGGACTGGAACCATAGTGCGTCACCAAACATGGGTCATGATGTGCCCCTGACTGTACTCCATCCTATGGAAGAGAGGTCCAGGTTTCGAAGAGGGAACCGCTCCTTCCTCTCCATTTTGAAACCATCTCTGGTAGAATAAATGCCTGAACTCAGTGAGGTCTATGCGCCGAACCCACAACTCGCCATTGCCAAGCCCCGCACTATGACATCACTATGACATCACCGATGTATCAGTTAACTATAAGAATATGTGCTCTGTAGATTCATAGGGGTCAATTAACTGATGCTTCTAAAAATGAAAAGAGATGGTGTATCCCATAGCAACCAAGTAGATGCTGCCAATCATTTTGTAGGATGCATTTGAGAATTGAATCTGATTGGTTGCTACGGGAAACATCCCGTTTTCAGTTCTAGAAGTTTTAGTAAATTGACCCCATAGTTTCCCTACGTGAGTGGAGACTACTGTATTTTGTGTGACTCATCTGAGATAATTGGCAGGAACGACACCTGCTGACTATTATCATCCTTACTGTATATTTTTATCCTAATTGGGAAATTCATTAGAAATTCACTGAAATGTCCTTAGAGACACAGATATGTTAATCTAATTACCTGACCAATTGTATCCTTTAAAAAAGTTTAACTAGCGTTCCAGGGCTGTACCCCCTTTTTCCCCAGGTAGGGAACGAGGCATCAATCAAGTGGGCTGATTATCAGGCCTGTCCGGTTTCTAATGCTCTAAGTGCCCCCCACACCTCCCCCCATTCAGTCATGTGACGTGTGCTGATAGAATTCTTTGTATATTGCTTTCCGCCCACAAGGTGGCTGCCATCCCCTGGGTGTCCTCGGCAGGTGCACTGACAATCAACACCGGCGCCTGGAAAAGTCTTTGTAAAATCATTAATTTTTCTCTTTCAAAATTCTCTCAGTATCTCCCAGGTAATGAATTCGCTAACCTAATTAATGAGAAACTGCGGATCAGCCCCCAGCATGGCTGCTCAGAGAGATAGCGCATTGTTCTGTTAAATAATAAGCTAATTTTATGCGCATAATAAAAACAATCCTCATGGCCCTGGCTACATCTTAAAATAGTAATTAAATGAAATGCCCAATTGTCGTCGCTTGGATCCAATTCCTTTTGTTAATGTTTTATTTGTTTTTTGTTCTACAGTGATAAATATCATAACATTTTTGTTATCTTGACGCTTGCTACTTTGGTTTTATATTGCTATTGAATTATTATGGAAATATGTCATAATGTAAAGGACCTAGGATCTTTCAATGGGCCATTTTTATGAATTTAGTGGGCCTGTGTGCTAAAGTACCATTTGCCACCTTCTCCTTACGTGACAAAAGATGGGTCAACGTTTTTGACTTTCCCTCCCTGACATTTCACTTATCACAACTCCCTCCCACCATTTCCCTATTTGTCATGTGTGGCCAAAGCTCCACCCCTGAGGAGCCTACTTTCTATGGTGTACTCTGGAGGAGGTCTTCATGGCAGCCGCCTCCAGGTGGGGAGAAGCTCTGGGCAGCATGCTACTCAGTCCCCCTGAAGATGTCATTATCTTTGTGCATGACAAGAGTCAGTGGCATGAGCTATACAAGGCAATGCAGCTCTTTGATCCCTCTTCAATGTGATACCGCTTTTGGGGTAAGAGTTCTGGGAGAGGCGTGTGATGTGGGACATATTGCTTAACTGTCCCTTCAATCAGGACAATTTCATAACAGTTCCAATTATGACAACATCATCACAATCACCTGGAAGGCTAAGCTTTTCACTACTGATTGTGCCAGTAGAGGAGATAAGGGGGGCTCTGGGTACAAGGGCCAAGGTCTGATGGAAGGACCCAGTGTGGACACGTGTACCCGGCACCAGAAGCCGAATTAGCTCTTCTCAACCCAACACATGCAGCTGCATGTGGCCAGGGAGGTGCTTAAAATGCTGTTTTCTTTATGTTTTTTTTTCATAGCCATGCCTCTCATGATTAGGCCACACCCATGTACCTGGGCCTGGCCAGACTCTCTACTGCCCTCTACTTACCTGTTAATGCAGACAGATTTGAAGACCAGTAGTTCCGTTGCTGCCCGTTCCGTACTGGAATGTTGACATGGGTGATAATCAATACCTGGAAAGCTAAAGCCTCTAGACCCAGGGTGGCCAAACCTGTCCTCGAGATCTACCAACAGTCCATGTTTTCCAGGCCACCGGTGGATCAGTAGAATGTGTCAGTTAGGAATGAATGCAGAACATGTTTGAAAATGTGACTGTTGGTAATGACTACACCTGTGCATGCATAAGATATGTGGTCGGGAAAATGTGGACTGTTGGTAGATTTTGAGGCATAGGTGCCAATTCTGTGGGTGCTCAAGGGCCCGAGCACCCACGGAAATTGATGAGCACCCACGGGCCCGAGTCCCACTGCTGGGCCGCCATATTAACTTGCTAATTTGCGGCTGCAGCACCCACATTGCCTGACCTGCCACCTGGGAAACAGTATGCCGGGAAGAGTGTATTCTGTCCGTGAAGTACCTGCACTGTGGGGGCATTTATGTACCTGCACTGTGGGGGCATTTATGTACCTGCACTGTGGGGGCATTTATGTATGTGGAACTCTGTTGCCGTAATTTGAATATTGGAGACAACTGTGCTCCGTAATATAAATTGGTATTATTTTGTGGCCACACCCCTTCCCCATGAAGCCACTCCTATTTTTGGCTTGAGCACCCACCAGCAAAAAACATAAATCGGCACCTATGTCTTGAGGAGCGGTTTGGCCATCCCTACTCTAGTACCTCTTCCCCCGACTTGTAGCAAAGTAAATCGATAAACGGGTCTCATTAGTCCAACTAGTGGATTCATTCAACCATTATTAGCTGCTATGTTTTAGAGATTCTACCCAGCATTTTCTTCAAAACCATATATTGCAATAAAACTTCATAAATAATAAAGAGACCCCCTAAAATAAATAGACAGTCAGAGCAGCTGATTGATCCCCACTATAAGGGTAGGTATATTTAAAATGTCGTCTGGTCAATGGAGATACCAAGTGGCAAGTCCTTAGTCAGGAGAAAAATGCTAGGGCTGGCTACCCAATAAAACGGAGCTGGATAAACCAGGGACTCATGCCCAACTGCCAGCAGAGGTATGGGTGAAGCTTGACTCATGGGCCTCTGTGTGCTGAACACCCTGCACCCATGTTGTGAATCCCAGGGAACTGTGTTAATTCCCTGGGCTTCATCTTAACGTTCTTCTGGCTTTCAGACCGAATAGTAGTTGATGACCTCCATCCTGACTGCCATCTTAATGGCTGTGTTTGAAAAATGACAGTTGGGAGCCAACTGGCTTGTACTTTGTTCTCTCTCCAAGGCATACAAAAAAGATCCCTATCCTGGTCAGTGTGGAAGGAGGGGGCTTGTCACTGGTCTTTGATGCCAAATAAGGGTGGGGCCGAGGGCGTCATAGCTTGGTCATGTAATTGTGGCCCCGCCCATGCTACAAAGTGTAGAGATTACCGGCAGCGTAAGACAGTACTGTGTGAATCATGACATCGAACACCCGTTGGACCTCGTACACTGCAGGGGACTACGGTGGACTACCAGAAGACTTGTCCACTGTGTTGAGAGGCTCGGGGGGGGAGGGGGGGGGGAGCTTCCTGGTCACTCCAGGAGAGAGGGCAACTATGAAACATGTAAACAAAGATTTTGCATTTGTGTAAATGAACCCGTTCCCATCTCCTACTAATGTCCTTTTCAGCGGCTTATACCGGACAAGTGGATAAATCTTTACAATACACGTTAGTGACATTTGCATATTGTCGCTAATTTTTTGAATTTTGAGGAGCTCCCCAGTGCTCCCAAAACAGTAGTAAAGTCTCCAAGATGTTAGATATTTCCTTAACCGTAAAGGCGGCATGATATAAATACCAATGGTTCATGAGCAATTTTACTATAAATGACGATTTTTCTTTAATTGCATTGACAACTCATTTCATTAAGGTCGGATACAGTGGCCTTGTCATGTTGGGTGACATAGCATCCTGGGTCCTCCAATCAGCTGCATCTTCCAGCCCGTCCGCCTATCAGCCTGCAAAGCGGTGCTGTAGGACATACAGTAGGCGGCCCTTATTCAGATCTGATCGCAGTACAAATTTGTTCTCAAAATGGGCAAAACCTTGTGCACTACAAGTGGGGCAGATGTAACATGTATACAGAGAGTTAGATTTGTGTGAGTTATTTAGTTTCTGTGCAGGGTAAATACTGGCTGCATTATTTTTACACTGCAACCTAGATTTCAGTTTCAACACACCCCACCCAAATCTAACCCTCTCTATACATGTGACATCTGCCCCACCTGCAGTGCAGCATGGTTTTGCTCATTTGTACTGCGATGAGATCTGAATAAGAGCCATAGTTTTCCAGTTGCAGCTGTGCATGAGTCAAACTTTGCCAGGAACAAGTTCTGGTACACAAGACCTGTGTGTGCGTGCGTGTGTGTGTCTGTGTGCGATAAACAATCACAACAGCAACCGCATGCAGCCCGCTCTAGAAACAGCCCATTTAAGTCCATAATTATTATTTATAATGAGATTCTGAAATTATTAATAAGTGACTCAGCTGAGATACCCGAGCAGCAGTGCTCTTGATGTGTCTAATTAGTGTCACAATGAAACAATTAGGTGTTTATATACCTCCCAGTGGCAGTTCATATAAACATTTAATATTCCCGCAGGAACTACCACAGAACAAAACAAATTGCGCGATGTGACTTAGTATTTCTCTGGCTCTATTACAGATACCTGGCTGTTACAGTCTGACGCACGCAGACATACCAACCACATAACATACAACCGGTCTTCGGGGTAGGGACGGCCATCGATGATTAGAAATCATCGATGGTTTATGGTCGATGTCAATAGTTTTGACATCGATGGGGAGAATAAGATGGTTTCTCAGCATCGATGTCAAGCTTCAACGAATAGCTTAGTTTTGCATTTTCCCCAAGTGGCCAGGGGGCTACGCCCCACCCTCATATTTTGATTGGCCTACAGGCCAATCAATCAAAGAAAATGGATGACCATCGCTATGTAAAATCGTCGATGGTCATCCATTGCATAGTTATACACTATCGATGGCCAGTTGGGAAAGGCAACGATGGCCATCCCTGCTTCGGGGCACCCTGCTGCTCCTGTGACTTCGGATGCTGCAAAGTGGCAGCTCACTTTACAGCACCAGAGGTCACAGGTGGAGGAAGCCCTGGATCAGCGGTGGTGAGGTCGCGGCATTGGGGTTCTTTGCGACGGGGTGGGGGGTGCCAGTGGCGGAGGTAGTCGTGATGTTGATGGTTGTGGCGCATGTGCAGCACAGAATCGGGGTATTATTTTAAAAAAATACCCCAACAGTGCTGCAATAATTTAAACATCCGTGCAATATAGTCAATTATCGTTTTGCAAGTTGAGTCGATGTTAGCACAGCACATCCGTATCCTCAAATGCGGATGGTGATAAATCGGTCCCTATATCTTGTTATATGACAAATTCATTGCTGTAAAGTGAGATTCCTCGTACTGCACCAGGGGTCACAGCAAGTTCCTCGCAGGAGCACTGGCATCTCCAATCAACAGTTTGTTTGTTGTTAACAATTTTTTTTAACACTACAATCACAGTGGTAATTTTTTATTTTTTTTGTAAATTTTGGGACAGATCGCATTTTCAAAGTATGGGGAAATGAGATCTGGTTACTAAGAAATTTTCATGACTATGCCGCAAGGCTTGATACATCTCCACCAAAACTTACAGCTCCACTTACAGCTGGCCACTTACAGCTTGTCATTTACTGCACATTTTATCCCATTGGGAAATCCGCTGAGGCGTAACCAGCCGAGCACCTATCTCAATAACAATTTTTGCAACCAGTCATGCGTTCCTCAGTTTGGTTACGGCATTAACTGCTGTCACATTATTCAGTCACATCAGTCTAGAGGCATCGAGACGGCTGCAGAACAAAATATTCCCCAGTACCTTAGTCGCACGCTTGTCGCAAAGAGCCACTAAATCCAAAGACCAAACTCCTTTAAACGAGGCAAAAGCACCAGTAATGGCTTATTTTACAGGACAAAATCACAGTTACAGAAGTTAGAGTAAGCGAGGGCTGCATAGGCATGAGGTCATTTAAGAGCCTATGAATTTTGTGATTGTCTCAATAAAGTTTTGTGGCTGGATATATTACCCATAGAGGCTTAGGTGTGTGATTGATAGGTGGATCAGCCAATTAGGTAGCCAAGGGGTGGTAGCTTGTGCAGGGGAATAGTAGGAGGAGTCAGATGATGCTGCTTCCTCTTTGAGTCCTGGAATCCCACCCTCCCTTCAATTACTCTCTCAATTGCTACCTGGCCTGTTGGCTATCACCTAATTTGTTTTTAGTTTTTTAATCTTTAGTTAAAATCGGCGGGAAGGCGCTGTCAACCAGCGGTCATGTTGAGGTACAGGTGGTCGCTGTATGGTATTGCTCCCCTTTGACAGGACAGCTGGTGAGTCCTGCCTCTGCGGTGGGACGTTGGCCACTTCCTGGAAGTGTCCTCACCATGCCATAGAAGGGGCGGTGAGATCATCGCAGCACAGGCTGTACCCTAGATGGGGGCGTTTGATCTCCGATGTTATAAGTTGGGGCGTTATTGTCACCAACACCTTTTGATCAGAGCTGGCCTCCTAACGCTTTCCTGGCCATCCCTTTACAAAAGGGTCATACCATTTAATAAATATACATGACGTTTTAACTTATGCAGTTGTTGTCCATGTTGTTATTTTTAGTGATAAGAGGTGTCCGTGTGATTTATTTCTAGGGGGAATATAGAGTTAAGTTACCAGCAGCCATACCTATGTAAATGGTGAGAGCCTCTTCTCCTGGGACGTTGTTTGTGTCATAAGCAACAGAAGAGGTGGATTAATTAATGATTGGATGTGGCCGAGTTCGGGCTCATTCCGATGGTGTGGGGGGATCTGTGCATGTGCGTGCGTGTATTCGCGCATGTTCAGCCCCCGGGAACAAACGCCTTTGGCGAATTTCACACTCGCTGAGCTGTTCGCTCTATAGGAGAGGGGGGACGGAGGGTGGACAGAATACCGTCTCATTGTCCAATTTGAGCAGAAGGGCACTGATTCTTAAACCCCGAAATAAGCCTTTGTAAAGCTTACATGGCTTTGTGTGAACGTGCATTGTACAGTTTGGATGTTAGAGGAGTTTGGGCTGACCTGAGGTGAACCATGTCCGATCTCTTTCTGTACAGATAGGGTTGGGTGTTATATGTCAACAGTCATCAAGAGAATGTCAACATGGTCCTAATGGTTGAGGAAGGCCTTGTCTGCATTCATTAGATAGACAGTGTTGAAATATTGACATATCCCCCTGATGACCTTTAGCCTAACTCTAACCTCGCCAGCAGCCTAACTCTGACCTCACCTGTAGCCTAACTCTAACCTCACCCATAGCCTAACTCTAACCTCACCCATAGCTGAACTCTAACCTCACCTGTATCCACAACTTGGATACACTACTCTGCACCATGCGGCGGTTGCGTGTTTTTTTCCACGCGTGTTGCACCTGCGACATGGTGGATGCCCGTGGCTATATCTGTATTGCTTAATACAGTGGTTCTCGAACCCAGTTCTCAGGACTCGACACAGGTCATATTTTTCAGAGTACCTGGCAACAATTTTCACATTTTGAAAATCCACGTGCCCTGGAAAACATGACCTGTGTGAGTTCCTGAGGACAGAGTTTTTGAGCATGTGGTCTAGTGTGTACCCAGCTTAACCTTTTGATGTCCAATTTTTTTTTTTTGCAATTCAAACAGTCTGGTTAAAATGTTTCAATTAATTGTAATTTTTTTTTAATAAAAAAATGGTCTACATTGAGCGTTGAACAATATTAATGTTCTTATCTTAAACTGTCTCACCACTGGATCTTCTACTAGCGCTAGGACTGTTGAGCCTGACTAGACGTTGGACCAAAAAGGGTTAAGCTTTCCTGACTTTGGGCCTGATTCAGACCTGTTCCCTAGGCTGCGCATACACGCAGCCAAGCGTACAGGTAACCGCCAGCCGTCTCCTCGGGGAACAACCCTCGACATCCAAATCCCCTCGAACACATCCCATTGCATGTGGCTGAAGGGGAGAAAATGCACATACGCAAATATCGGTGAAGGGGCCTAATTCGGACCCAAACGAAGGAGTCTGAGAGGGCCTTCATCTGTAGGGGCTGATTCAGTCAGCTCCAGCGCTCACCAGAATGTCCCTGCTGGCGAGCGCTGGCTGAGAGGGACTCCATCAAACTAGGACACGCGAGCATCTCACACACGCGCGTGTCCCAGTCACTCAGCGGCTGGGCGGCGGAACCCTGCCCATCTTTACTTCAGGGAGATGGATAGGGTTGGGGGGATCCGGGGAGGTGGTCGGGACCGGCGACGGCGGACGGGGATGCGGTGGACAGCAGTGGGGGGAGCTCCATCAGAAGGGGGCGCGTGAGCATCTCATTCCCGCCCCCTTCGGACGGATGGTGGAGCCTGGCGGCTGCCGATTCTGTCCCACCTGTTTATAATGTGTGCTATTTTCTCCTCTCTCCACTCTTATACTATGCCGTGAGTCTGAGAGAAACCATTATAAATAAATCAGCAGAGAACCAGATGACATGGGGCTAATAACCCTGCGCTAAGGGTCACCTGGGAGTCATTTTCAAGAAAAGTCTTATTTGCGTTCTGTATGTACGGTGCAGCTGCTGATGTAGACTGTCAGCACCGCGCCATAATTGTATACATTCCGCCAACTGATTACCGAAACATTTAGAATTATTTACTTCCCAGCCCTATTAGACTCGTTCTGTTGTAGTTACTAACGGCAACACCTCTCCTTGCGTTTTCAGCTGTGTGTGTTTCCTTCATGTTGCTGACACTGTCTGCATGCGATCATTAGCAGCCTTCATTTGTTCTAGGTCCTAGGTTTATATTTAATACAAGAAACCCTGGCAGGCTGGTCTGTATCCATCAATTCATTAAGAGATATATATTCTGCTCCCTGGAAAAGTGTGGGTGGATTTTTATTGTTAATGTCAATGGGCTCATTGACATGTCCGTGTGCAATGGAAATTTCCAAGGAAAGGATTAATGTAGGTGAGGAATTTTCCAACACTCAGATTATAAATGTTTAAATGTGATGACTCATTAGTGCTGGGGGGGGGGGGGGGGGCTGTGTGGTCTCTGCCACAATGGTTCCATTAACAATTGTTGCAGATGCAAATTGAGGTTGACTTTCTCCTTGTATATGACCGATGGGATTCTCAATGCAAGGTTTAGGTTTGACAAAGCAGTTTGCGGCCAGGAAACAATTAGTGAAAGTCATTTGCAAAGGGTAAATGCAAAATTCCCAGGGGCATATAGACTCGTGCCAAGCACATAGGTTAACGAGCACTGTGGCATTGAGTTTTGAATGTTCGCATGGGCCGATGGGAGATAAATTGTCTACCATCCATCTTCTTGCAGGAGGCTCCAGTTTCCATCATAAATCTCCTGCTTTCCTGCATTGTACTCCTAATCTCCCATATTCTTCAGATTCTGCCAGGGATGCCACCAAGAAGTTCCTTTACAAGGACAATGATTTGCTGTAATCAATGTGAGTCGCTGTAGCTGCTGGGGTCAGGAGTCCCTGCTGACAACTCATCATCCCTCCATGACAGGAGATAGACAGCAGAACAATGATCATACTTGGTCTTTCTTATCTGTGTTGATGTGCACTGACCCATAGCATGTCGCTGCTGTTAACTGTAATGATAAGAATTGTTGTTAGTAATCTTTAGTTAAATACATTTGTTTAATTAGAGTATCTGGTTTCCATAATGATTTGGCTAATGCTATCATGGTATAGAAATCTGCACATACTAGAGTGCTCAGACTACACTGCTCCAGGCGAGGCTCCCTGCAGAGAGGATGGGGCCCAGCCAAGGGTGTTGCACTTGGGTCTCCTCCCTTCTAAAGACACCCCTTGCTGGTGCTCTATCTCTCTCAATTTTATCGCTTTCCAAGGCTTACTACATCTCCCCCTTACATGATCTTCATTTGGTTTATACTGTTGCCACTGTACAGCGCGGCGGAACCATTGAGGCGCCGCATAAATGAAGAATGTCAATGACACTTTAAGTAATTATTCAATCCAAAAACTGAACCAGGACTGATTTATTAATGAACGATTACGGTTAACGTCAGGCGAAACAGATGGCCAGGGGGAAAAGCCGTCTGACTCCGACAGGAAAGTTTAAAACAACAGCCCGCGATGACATTGTTTCATTGTTTCATGACATTCACGAGGAGATCCTCTTATTGCATTCTCATAAAGTTTCACTACGGTCGAATAAAAGAGATTTAAAGCCAATAAACCGGCATCTTGCAGCGAGCGTAAGTGATAAAGACGCACTGACAACATTACAGTAACGTAATAATGATTTATATCCATTAGGAGACGTGAACATCTGGCATTGATAAGCGGGTGCCAATCGGGAATGTATAATGCGGGCAACGGGGGGGGCGAGAGTTGTGTAAACTGTTTGTGTGTGCCCACAGCGTGGCGAGCGCAGCGAGCCCGCAAGGGGCTTTGTTGCGCTCACCATGCTGTCTGGGCAGTCAGGATCCCGACGGCGGGCTAATGACTGTCGGGATCCCGACTGTCGGAACCCAATACCACACCCTCCTGCAAGGCAGTGGCATTCAGAAAGCAGTACAATTACTTTTCTTATTCTATTCCAGCTCTTTTTATGTACATAAGAGAGGAATCAGCAGCTCAACTTGTATGGTGGCCACTTAAAAATTACTTTCCAACATTATGATCCATCCAGCACTAAAGTACGGTCAGCTTGACGTAACGGAGGAGAACTTGGGATGGAATACTTTGCCCGTGCATGGCTGAATCTTCAATGCCGACATCCTGCTACTTCCACACTCCACAGGCTCCACTTATTACATTTTAATTTAAATGTTCCTCCCGGTACTTTAATCACAAGTGTTCTGTTGCTGCAGAGGATGATGTGTGCTCGGAGAACCCTGCTGGTGAATGGCGGGGTTCCGGGATCCTAATGGCTGCGAATACAGGCTGTCTGCAGATATTTATCTTCTGTCCGCCGCATGGAGAGCGCAGACCAGAATGCCCGCTATGCGCTGCTGAGTTTTTCATTAGGAGTCTGCAAGGAACATCAAATTACAATAGAGTCATTCGTGCGAGCAACGTCAGTGAGATGATGTAGACGTAGCTCGTTGCTTGTTCCATTTACATGTAGAGTTTGCAAGAATCTATGGTTAGAAAACTTCTTGTTCTGTCTAGATCAGCAGTTCCCAACCTTTTTTCTTTCCCGTACCCCTTGACTTGAAGAGTGCCCCTCCTCTCAATTTGAAGTATCCCCAGTACTTAGAGTGGAGTGGAAGTAAGCGGTTTGCGTGTCCTTATATTAAGGAGTAGAGGAACAGTAGTGTGCAGTCAGGAATCGGGTCCCACCATGTCTGGCCGCTGGCTGTGTACTGTCTCCGGGGTTCCCGCTAACACCTGTAGGATTTATGCTTCCGCTTCCTCCACCTGTGTCAGCTCAGGTCAGATGATCCCTGATGTCTGAGAGCATTGCGGGTAGCTCCCAGTGGATTGCTGGTCCGCAAAAGCATGAGGAGACGCTGATGACAATGCAGGCGGAACCGGAAGTGACGCAACGTGGTTCATCTCCATGGCAACAGGAGGCTTCTTTCGCCTTTGAGAGACTTCTTCTTCCGCCATTACCAACAGGGCTGGCGCTACCCACTCAGGCGCTGTCTCCCTCCCTGCTCTGCTAAAGCTGCCTCAGCCCTCACTGTCACTGCCTCCTGCACGCCGCCCACAGCGCCTGTCTGACAGCGGGCGGATGGCAGTATAAAGAGCTGCTCCCTGCACCACGAGTGCACACAGCCTGCACGCCGCCCGCAGTGCCTGTCTGACAGCAGGCGGCAGTATGGAGAGGCTGAGCAGCTCCCTGCACAGCGCACACACTGTCCTCCTCCTGCGACATGCCCCCTCTTCCTCACGGACACTTGCGCTGAGGCATATAGCGCTGTCTGTGAATGCCTGGATGACATGTCATGTCCGGATCCGCCCCCTACCCATTGCTCCCTGCGCCTGTCAGCTGTCAATCAAATGACGAACAGGCGGCAGCAGCGCCGCCTCCCCTTCCTTCCCTCTTCTCAGTGTGCTGTGCCAGTGCCACTGCCAGTCCTCCACCCCCTCTATCTCCTCCTCTCTTCTTCCATCTCCTCCTTCTGTCCCCTCCTTTCCCCCTCAGTCACGAGAGGGGTGTAATGACGTCCTCAGCGTCCTGCCTACGCAGATAGAAGAGGAGGGATTGCACAAGAGTTAAACAGCAAAAGAACAGTGAGTCTTTTATTATACATGTTTATAACAAATTTTTTAATAATTGTAGAATTTTTTTATATTAATTTAGACACTTTTTAAATAATGGGCTGGGTAATGTGCCTAAAGGTGGCCATACACGCTGCAATTGCAGCGTGCAATGCGATGTGCGCTCCTGAGGGCATTGCACAGTACAAAAAGTATGTGCTGCACATACTTTTTGTACTGCTTTCGGATCGCATCACACACACATTGCATGCATGCCGTGCGATGTGATCTAGCCCATAACGTTTGCGATTCTCGCAGCGTGTATGGGCACCTTTAGTGCCTGCAACATTTTGCGGACACAGCACTGAGATGGTGTATGCATACATGTACATGCACACAAGATCCTCCGTAGGATCGCATGTTGCATATACGCTCCCACAATCGGGCTGCAGATTGTTGCAATGGCAATGTGAAAGGGCGCAAAAATGTATGGTTTGCAGGAGGGCGCCGGACACCCTAGCACCGGACGGACACCCTAGCACCGGCCTTGATTACCAATATTATTATTAAGTACCGCCAACCGATTTGCAGAGTCCCCCCAGAGGTACAAGTACCCCAGGTTCGGAACCACTGATCTATATAATAATTATAGCAGCCTTTTGTCATATCTTACTCATGAAGGAAATCAGGGCAATTAACTGGTGCAGATGCAATGGTAGAGATTATATACAGGCGGCATTCCTATTTATATTGTTCATATCTATCCACTTACCTAAATCCTAACTATCTCTTTTGGGGTTATGTGGTGGCTTGGATCAGCAAGCGTCGGTGGGGTCTGCTGGGTGCGCTGAAAATACCCGAGCTTCTGCTGCAGCAGGGAGAGATAGGCAAACAGCCCGGCGGTGCTTGTCATTCAGCTCATGCTGTAAGGCAGCGTTCTCATTGGTTAAGGCCATACCGAGTGCCTATCTGCTGTTGTGTATAGAGTGGAGGGACAGCTTGAGCAAGAAAACCCCTCGCCAATGTGCATGTAACCCTAAACAATGAGCAAAAAACCCTGGCAATGAGCATGTAGGTAAAAAAAAACCATAATTAATGTTTGTCAGGAGGGGGCACAAGAGACTTTTTGGCTGGGGGGGGGTAGAAGATGCAGCTGGAGGTATGAAATTTGGTAAGTGGGGTGGGGGGTTTGCATGAGGTGGCTGCTGCACTGCTGATATACAGTACAGTACTTCAATATTGCAATTTATTAATGTTACTGAATTCCCACTTACAGTATGATGCTCAGTCTCAGTAACCATAGCTACTGTATATGGCAGGAAGCACAGAAGATCTTCATCCACTGTGTCCACCGAGCCTGACCTGAGAAAGGAGGCGGAGCTTACCCAGGAATGGGGTGGGGCCTTCTACCCTATTAAGCTATTTTGTACTTTTTTGCCTCTCTGTATTATGGGCTTCAGTTTAAGGCTATTATGTAATTGCCTGTGGATGAGATGTGCTAAACCTTCACGACAGATAAAGTGAAGAAGTAGCCCATTGCAACCACCAGCTTCTAACTGTCATTTTTCTAGCATATGCTGTAAAATGTCAGCGGTTGGTACTTTATCTTATTTGCACTTTATCACTCCCCATGGTTTGATTCATCTCCCCCTCAAAGCTTCTCCACAATGGTATTTGCTCATCTTGAAGACATCGGCATGGTCTGTTGGTAGGTGCCCATCTGTAGATGTGCCAAACTGTCCGCTATACACATTTTGCTTATTCTTCGGATAATTCGTTTCCAATGTAAATGTTATTTTTTATCACCCAGAACAATATATACAGCTTTGCTTCCAAACAGATGTAACTGCTTACGGAAGGCATGGTTGCATCAATGTTTTGGTGTGGGAATTTCTGTCAGTAGCGTCCAGGGAATCGCCCCAACCCCCCCCCCCCCCCATCCCACCCACACACAAACACATAATGTTATACACAACAGCCACATGTTATTATCCATTTAAATGGAAACCAAACATCATTAAGAATATAGTATGAAACTTGTCCAGTCACTACAGCTTTTATAAATGGGCCCAGATCCTCCTCATATGTGGTAACTGAGGTAAAGCAAAATGGCCGCACCATTGCACAGCGTCTCACTTGTGCATTTTAACACCAAAAATCTGATACTTATCGTATGTATCCCTCGAAGATATCTGCTTCGGTCCCTCCTTTATATACATTCAGGGGATACTTAATATTTGTGGCTAATATTAGGGGTTATTCCAATTCTCTCGGAAAGGCACAATCACTCTCCAATGGACAAAACTATGTGCACCGCAGGTGGGGCAGATGTAACATGTGCAGATAGAGTTAGATTTGGGTGTTTTATTGTTTCTGTGCAGGGTAAATACCTGCGGCTTTATTTTTACGCTACAATATATATATATATCAGTTTGAAGTACACCCCCCACCCAAACCCAGGTCTCTCTGCGCATGTTACATCAGCCCCAACTGCAGTGCAGCATGGTTTTGTCCATTAGAGAGTGATTGTGCCTTTCCGAGTGAATGAGAATAACCCCAGGGTTGCCGACTCTCCCGGAATGGCCGGGAGTCTCGCGAAAATCGGGAACCCCTCCCGGCCCCCCGGAAGGGTGGGCAACCCTCCCAGATTCAGGCCCCCCGCCCAGCGCCCCGGATCGCGGCATTAAAATGTAGTAATCCTCGGGTCTCAGAGGAGGGGGCGGAGCTAATTTGACACAACCGCAAAATTTTAGCCCCGCCCCCTCCACGGAGATCCGTGAACTTGGCAGTTTGTCATCATGGGGGCGGGGCTTAGGGATGTCACACTTAAGCCACGCCCCCTGAGCGGCTGCTGGAACTCTCCTCTCCGGGCTTCTCCCGGAGAGGAGAATTTTAAAGTCGGCAACCCTGAATAACCCCCATTGTTTAATAAATGGGCCTCTGCTAAATCATTAAAAAAAAAAATGTTTATTATACAATATTATTGAAATGTTTTATGATCCTGCACAGTAATTAATGTAGTATAACGATGCCTGTATTTCATATGTTTATGCTCCATATATAATTTCATGCAAAAATCCCTGCAAACAAATTATTATTATTGTTCTGTTCTCAACCTGCGCGATTCTAGGCAGAGAGATGATCAAAGGGATAAGTACAAAGATTCCAGGGTGACTTCTGTCTCTTCAATATTAGTTTTATAAAGCAGAGGCGAATCCAATTAAATGGTGATTATGCCGGGTCTGAGCACACTGGGACACAAGCAGTAAGCAAATGTGTTTGTGGCAGGTAAATACGAGGTTGGTTCTCAGGTTTGGATCTGATGATATGGCGGATTCTGGGGGGGGGGGGGGGTTTCTGCTGTTTCCATCTAGCAAACTCATCGGCAACCGCTGATACCAAATTCTGGTGATTTAATCAGTATAATAGCACCAGGGTCATATTTTAAATGAGACCAGTCGGTGGAGATAACACATTCTTGTGTTCAGCGTTTCTTGATTATGGGTGGGGCGAGGGGCATTATAGTGGGGGTGTTAATGTAGGGGGTGGAGCCATGATGAGGTCTATTGCACTACCACACCCCCTGCACTACCACTTTAGAAATCAACAAAAAAGAAAGCCTTGAAAGAAACGATGGAACATCAGGGCGCCGAGATTCAAGTAAAATTGGAAACCACTGCGCTAGGTGCTAAAATGGCACGGAACAGCAAACATTGCCCCAAAACGAATCTCCGTAAAGTCGTCCCCAATATATCAGCTACAGTATCTGATTGCTTACACAGATTAATGCTTGGGTGCTGAATCAGATTAGCAAACAGGGATTCTAATTCCACTAAAGTAATTAGCTTCACTAATCTGTTCACAAAACTCCAATTAAATATGAGTTTAGATCCTACATTTTTAATAAAAATGTCTATTTTTAATGCACAGTGTAGGATTGCACCTTAATTAAAACCTCTCATTATTTCTAAGTTGTGTTATACAAGTACTAATTATAAAAACGAGCTCAACGTAAGATTTTCAGCAACAGCCACCATTTCTGTCCAATCTAATTGCCGATTTCTTTGTGACTATAAGAAAGCACCTACTGTATATAGATAATTATGTACAGAATCGTTACAATAACCGGGTGTGGTATAACGGCCCAACGGTCACTATACCGACATCAAAATCCTGACTGCTGGTACTCCAACAGGGGGGCGAGCGCAGAGAAGCCACTTGCTGGCTCGCTTCGCTCGCCATGCTGCAAGCACAAAGGAGAACAGCTGGGATCCCGACTGTCAGGCATATAAACAGTTGGGATTGCCAATGTCGGTATATTGACCTTTGGGATACCGTGTCTTGGGCCAACGTCCAGCACCCAAAATAACCGGCCTTATTTTAGTAGTAGTAGTTTGTTTATTTATAAGGCGCCACAAAGTGTCCGCAGAGCCGTACATAGCAAACAAAAAACTAATTACAAGGTAAGGTACAGGAAGTGTTGATAAAATAAAGCATAAATAGGGGTATAGCTGGTAGAACTAAAATCAGCATCAGTTCTGAGGTAGGTGTCGAAGTTGTCGAGGAGACTGAAGATGAAGTAGAGGAAGGGAAGAACAGGGCAGGAGCACTGGTGCGGTAAAGAGGTAAGGTGAGTACGTGAGGAAGGAGGGCCCTACTCATAAGAGTTAACAGACTAAAAGGAGGTGAGTGGACAAACGAAAAACAATAGGATAAGTAGGAACGGATGGGAACGGATGGAGGGGTAGGGTAGGCAGGATAGGAGGAGCGAAAGAGGTTAGGAGGAGGAGGGATAGGCTAGTCGGAAGAAGTGGGTTTTGAGGGAGCGCTTGAAGGAGGTAAGGGAATCAGAAAGCCTGATGGGTGGCGGGAGTTTGTTCCAGTGCAGGGGGGCAGCGCAATAGAAGTCTTGGACACGGGAGTGGGAGGAGGTGATTAGGTGAGAGGTCAGGCGGCGGTCGACGGTGGAGCGAAGAGGACGGGAGGGAGTGTGGATAGAGATCAGTGAAGAGAGGTAAGGAGCGGTTGTGGAGGAGAGAGCCTTGTAGGTGGTGGTGAGGAGTTTAAAGAGAACTCGGAAAGGAATGGGGAGCCAGTGAAGAGATAGACAGAGGGGGAAGGCGGAGGTAGAGCGGCGGGAGAGGAAGATGAGCCTAGCAGCAGCGTTAAGAATGGATTGGCGAGAGGTAGCCTGGAGAGAAGGATGATGCAGTAGTCAAGGCGGGAGATTCCAGCTACTATCTTTTAGGGTGATCATCCTATCTACTTTAGCCATTGGCCTAATCCAAGACCCCTGGTTCCCAATACTAAAGCCGGTATACCCTCATACTGTATATAAACGTCTACCACACACACACATAAACTCCACGGCCAACACAACTGTTTCAACCATGAACGTTTATACACACTATTGGGTATATGTAGGAGTCTAAATGTTGCCCATAGCAACCAACCAGGTTCTATGTATCATTTATCTACCACCTTCTATAGGATAGTAGCTGGAATCTTGTAGGTTTGCTATGGGATATATCCTCACTTCTATAAATCCGCACTTTATAATCTGCTATTTAGTGTCACGAGCAGCGGTTTTAGCGTTGATGAATGAGAGGCTGCTACTTGTGGCCTCAGCTTGATGATACTGTGATAATGACATGTGTCATGCACATAAAATGTCATTCATCAAGGGACATGGGGCCTGAATCTGGTTCACTTGCAAAAGCAAATTTCTCTAATGGACAAAACCATGCTGCACTGCAGTCGGGGCAGATGTAACATGTGCAGAGAGATAGATTTGATTTGAAATCACTGATGGTTTATGGCCAATGTCATATACATTTGCAATCGATGGGGGAGAACTGGATATGGTTTCCCTACATCGATGGCACAGCAGAAAAGATGTTTCTTTCTTTTTTCAAGATGCCAGGACACTGAGCATAGCTCTGCCCCCAACAACATGGAAGCACCACCCCCACATTCTGATTGGCCTATGGGCCAGTCAGTCAAAGAGAATGGATGACTGTCGATAGCTAAAATTATTGATGGTTGTCTATCACATAGTTAATAACTATCGATGGCTGGTTACAGAATCTGCCCCGATGACCATCTCTACACGGGGGCACTTGGTGGCCGGCCGCTCGCATCCTGCTGGTGCGCCTCCTCTCCTACTGCAAGATCGCAGCAGGGCCATGCTTCCGGCTGCTCAGTCTCCTTTGTTCCCACACAGGGCAGCAAGAGCCACCAAGCAGGCCAGGAGCTTTGGCGTATAGGATCGGCCGGGGTGATGAGTGTTGGCATGCCCGGAAATTTCTCGGGAGACCCCGCTCCTGCAGCGCAGCTCAGACCAAGAAATATCCTGGGCAAACCACCGAAGAGGTTAAAAAACAATTGGCAAGCCTCCATTAAATGTCTGCCCGTCCCAGGGTTCGAGTATCGTAGCTGGTGGCAGCTGGCACAATAGGTTCCTTGTTTGGCTGTCATGCTAACTCATTTGAAAACCATTGACACCTGCCGCTCTTCATAATACCTCACCGGTAATGAACATTCAACACCTGACTGAATCCAGTCCTCAACGGAAGGTTTCATTAATGATTGTCTAATTGGGAACATCCTTGCTATCAAATGATCCCCCGCCCGGTCAGATCTTCCTTTTCCGCCTGTGAACCTAACCGAGCGTAGGATGTTTATTATCCACACCACAGTCCACAAACAAGAACCTCCTGACTGAACGTTCTGGTTTCTTTTTAAGAGCCGCGTACTCTGGGGGATAGACGACATTTACCGCGGCCTCTGTAAAAGCGACAAAGCTTTGCCTTTCGTTCTTTATTTAACCCAGCTTCCCCATGGGAATGCGAAGACACTATCCTTCCTACGTTCCTCTCTGTATCCCCTTTAACGGATTCCATGAAACGCTGACGAAATATTCCCAAGGTGGTTTTTTTTCTTCTAAACTTGGGGAAAGAAAAAAGCAAAAACCTCAGAAGCGATTTTATATGAGAGGCCAACACTGGGGCTTTTGTAACTGCGCAGAAAGGTGGCGTAACCAATAGCGACACATCAGTTGCTTTGCTGGAAATCTGACAGTATCTGATCCGGTTGCCGTCGGTCACAGCAAAGATCCCTTTTATCTCTGTGCTCTTATATGTCATCCAATATGCTTATCTATACATAAAAGTGTAAGGGTTGTGAATTCATTTTTGAGAAATACACTTTTAGGGACTGTCTACAAACGATGTTCCGTTCCTGCGAAAACTACCGGATGAATTTAGATGGTGACATCACTGTTGCGTAGCTTTAGTGACTGAGAAATAAACTGAGGTATGGATTATGTCGATGTGACATCAGAGAGGGGAGCAATATCCCCAATGCAGATTTGGCTCTTTAAAAGGGAAAATCTGCATTTGCGGAAACTGCCACAAAATTTGCGAATTAGCGCCCGTTTTCGCAAAAAGAGGTCGATTTTCCAAAGAGGAAATTTGCCAATCTTTGACTTGCAGAATGTTACTGAAAGTCATAAAAAAAAAAAATTGAATAGATTGAAAGCGAATTTGATCTACTCTATGTGAAATCGGCATCAATAAATATCTGGCGGGATCGAATAAAACCAAAAACCACAAGTGACCATGATCAGCAATATTGTCATCATGCGTCACCATTGCATGTAGTATTTATCTTGATGCTCAACCTACAGAATTGATGTTCATACTGACTCTTCATGAGTCAAGATAACCTGCCTGATTAGTGATTCCTATATATTCCTGATTAGTGATTCAAATATACTCCTGATTAGTGATTCCTATATACTCCTGATTAGTGATTCCTATATACTCCTGATTAGTGATTCCTATATACTCCTGATTAGTGATTCCTATATACTCCTGATTAGTGATTCCTATATACTCCTGATTAGTGATTCCTATATACTCCTGATTAGTGATTCCTATATACTCCTGATTAGTGATTCCTATATATTCCTGATTAGTGATTCAAATATACTCCTGATTAGTGATTCCTATATACTCCTGATTAGTGATTCAAATATACTCCTGATTAGTGATTCCTATATACTCCTGATTAGTGATTCCTATATACTCCTGATTAGTGATTCCTATATACTCCTGATTAGTGATTCCTATATACTCCTGATTAGTTGCACTGCAGAGAAATACCGAACAGTTTTTTTTTCCAAACAGCACAAATTATTTTCACAGTAGAAAACTGTTGAGTGGATCTTCAGATGAATACAGATTAAGAGCCTGATTCAGATGCAGCTGCACACAATAAGGACGCCTCTGATTGACAGCTAGTGACTGGGGGTGTGTCGTGGCTGTTCTCAGGGTGTATATATCTGATACTGGCTGCGAGTCCTATCGTGCAAAAACATGGCACCTGCATTGCTACCGTTGCAGCCAGTCTGCATACCAAACTGAGACCTACTCAAGTTGTTGATTTCCTTCTTGCGTATAAGCTGCATATGCCAATGAGATGCGGTCACCATAGACACCAACAGGTCAGCCAGCCCCAGTAAAGGGGAGGGGAAGTGGCCACCGGATGGGGCATGGTTTCCAGAGCCACACCCCATGAAAAAAACCTGTATTTTGTGTGGGGTGCGGGATCCTCCGCGCACACACAGAGGGAGAGGACAGGTTGCCGCTGCCTCTCTCTCCAGCTCAGCATGCAGCACTGCATGTGCTGAGCTGGGGAGAGAGGCTATGCAGCGGCGGCAGCCTGTCAACCCTCTCCCCACTGCCCAGCTCCCTGCAAGGAGGGAGGGGGGAGTAGGACCCAGGTCATTAGATTTCCAACAGAGGTACTACATAAGCTCCACTATGCAGCACAGATCAGTAATCCAGCCCACAAAAGTATGTGAAGGGAAACCCTAGAAGTTTTGAAAAGCCAAGCTCAACAAGTTCAGAAACCAATCAAAGCTTTGAACCCGGGATACGGTCGTAATGTCAACAGCACTTACGTCGACAGTCATTAGGTCGGCACCGTTGGGTCGACGGGTGGCAAGATTGACATGTGTCTAGGTCGGCATGGGTGAAGGTTGACAGGTATCAAGGTCGACATGGGACAAGGCCGACATGGGTTTATGTCGACACAGTGTTAGGTCGACATGGGTTAGGTCAACAGGTCGGAAGGTCAACATGTTTTCTTTTTACTGTTTTTTGACCCGACATGTGCGGACAGGTGGTATTTCATGCCCTACCATCCACTAGGGCGTGGTGGGAGAATAAAAAAGTGTGCCGAGCAAGACACCGTGCCCGAAGCATTGCGAGCATAGCGAGCAATGCGAGGGGCTGCGGTTGACTTCCAACTGTGTCCATGTCGACTGTGTCGACATTAAGATAGAAAAAAACACGTCGACCTTCCGACCTGTCGACCTAACCCATGTCGCTAACGCTGTGTCGACCTAACCCCATGTCGACATTGTCCCATGTCGACCTTGACACCTGTCGACCTTCACCCATGTCACCTAATGACTGTCGACCTAAGTGCTGTCGACAATACGATCCACACCCAGCTACAGTAATCAAGGTTTTAAACAAAGCCCAGATGGTTGACACCTAGCCTGCGCAGCTGACTGGTTGAAGCCCAGGGCCGGCGCCACCACTAGGCAAATCTAGGCATTTTCCTAGGGCGCCGGCCACTGGAGGGCGGCATTTCTCCCCCCCCCCCCCCGTGCCGCAGGGGGTACCTGTCCTGCGGCTGTGTATATGAAGCTTGCGGCAGCGGGGGGGTCCCTGCAGTCAATAAGAAATAGAGCGCTATCCGCCTGGCTACACGGAAGCGCTTCTGTTGTGGAAACACTGGCCGCACGCTGATTGGCTGAGCTTCCGCGTAGCCAGGCGGATAGCGCTCTATTTCTTATTGACTGCAGGGACCCCCGTTGCCGCCGCCGCAAGCTTTATATACACAGCCGCAGGACAGACACCCCCCCCGGTACCGGGGCGCCTCCACCCCGACTCGCCTGGGGCGCTCCGGTGCCTTGCACCGGCCCTGTTGAAGCCCACACCACTAGCTTCACTGAGAACTTCTATGCTGTGTTATCCTGGATTCTAACGATCTCTTTGTTATTAAAATGATAGTGTTTGTATGAATAGGCATCTGGGGATTGATCTGAAAACAAATATCAAAACTGCAACAAAATACTTCAATCCCTTTTCCCCATGCTGTTATGTGAACATAGGGCTGCAGAAATAATGACTTAGGCCCGATTCTGGTCTAATCTGGTTTACTCGCAAAGGCAACTTCCTTCCCATGTGCACTGCTGGTGGGGCAGATGTAACTTGTGCAGAGAGAATTAGATTTGGGTGGGGTTTTACTTCAAAGTGAGATCTATATTGCAGTGTACAAATAAAGCAGCCAGTATTTACCCTGCACAGAAACAAAATAACTCACCCAAATCTAACTCTCTCTGCACATGTTACATCCGCCCCACCCGCAGTGCACATGGTTTTGTCCATTTGATAAGGAATTTGTCTTTTTGAGTGAACCAGAATAAGGGCCTTATTGTGTGTGTTTGTTCTTTTACCTAAACCTCCCGCTGCAGCCCACATGCTCCGTAAGAGTTATCGTATATGGTAGATTCTGGCAAAAATTCAATATTTGACTTCTCCCGAATGATTGTTATGTCTGCAGTATAAGGTAAAGATTCTGTCCAATTAATGTAACAAATGATGTCATTACGATGAGATATGTTTACAACATTGTAAAATGCATTTCAGCTCCTGTTGTCTTACAGGGAGATCTGCCAGGAAGAAAGTAGAATAGTTCTACTTTCTATCATTCTATCTTTTTTTCCCTTCTCTTTATTTCGGTCCATATTTAGGCTTCTTGCAGATAGAAAATCGATGAATCGGACCAATTCGATCTTTTGATAATTATACAGTAATGCAATAGACAAAATCTGATCGTACAATTGATCTACTTATACACCAACTTAGAACATACAAGTTAGGGAATGAACTAACTCTTTAGATACATATATCACGGGCCAATATAATGGACTGTCAGGCACCCTCTTTGCTTTGGGGCAGGACTCTAGGACACGTGGGCATGAGGTTAGACTAGAGGAAAGAAGATTTCATACCCTTAAAAGAAAACCTTTTTACGGTCAGGGCAGTAAAATTGGGTATTATGTTGACAAGCATTAGGTCAACAAGCATTGGGTCATCTCCATTAGGTCGACATGCTGAAAGGTCGGCATGGGTGTAGGTCGACAGGTCGTTAGGTCGACACAATCATTAGGTCAACATGGGCAAGGTCCATAGTCAAAAGGTCGACATGGGGTTTTTCACAGTTTTTTTAGCCGACATGTGCCGACGGTATTTCATGTCCTACCATCCTCAATGGCATGGCGGGAGAATAAAATAGCATGGCGAGCGCATGACCTTTTGACTGTCGACCTTGCCCATGTCGGCCTATGCTTGTGTCGACCTAATGACCCGTCAACCTAGACCCATGTCGACCTAATGGTGTCGACCCAATGCTTGTTGACCTTCTTGTTGTAGACCTAATGATCCATACCCGTAAAATTGTGGAACTCTCTGTCTGGAGTGGTGTCGGCAGAGACAATAAATTATTTTAAAATAAGATTGGACAATAATCTATTGGGCAAAACATCCAGAGGTACAAATAACAATTAGAATATCTATATATTTAAATCAGATTTCAGTTACATATAAGGGATGAAGCAAATAGATCGTGCACTTTACTAACGAAGGTTGAACTTGATAGACGCAAGTCTTTATTCAGCCTTAACTGCTATGTAGCTATGTAACTTTGGGCCTTATTCTAGTTCACTCTTTCTGACAAAATCCTTCTTAGATGGACAGAACCATGGCCCTTATTCTGGTTGGTGCGGTCAGAGCCGCACACGGGGCTCCGACCGCACAAACCAAGGGCCGCCCACCGGACGGATCGCCACGGCCGTCCATACACGGACGGCTGGCGATCCGCACAAAAATGGTGGAGGCTACGCCTCCACCATGGTGGGAGCTGCCCCCTGCCTTCGATGGTCGACGACCATCGAAGGCAGGCCCGCACGCCGCGGCAGCTCCCGCAAGCTCAGACCACACGGACAATCGTCCGTGTGGGAGCTTGTAAGGGGGCTGAAAGCTGACATCCGGCGACGTCAGCTTTCCGCCCCCATGTCATGGTAATGAGGGCGTCATGCCCTCATTACCATGCATACGCCCCGCGTTTTCATGGGAACGCCCATGAAACGCGGGGCGTACACATAGGGAAATGAGGGGCTGAAGCCCCTCACGCCCCTATACGCCCCCTTTGCGGCGGACGAAATCCGTCTGCGGCGAAGGGGGCTGCACATGCGCAGAATGACCTCTGCGCATGTGCAGACAAAAAACATCGGCGGTACGGCCGCACGCGGGCCGTACCGTGCCGATCAAAATAAGGGCCCATGTGCACTGCAGGGGGCAGATGTAAAATGTGCAGAGAGAATTAGAGTTTTCCACCCTCCACACCATAACACACCCACAACAGCATCTACCTCCTAATATACGCACACCGTCAGCCTGTCACCCGCTACACTTTTCCAGCTGCAGACGGTCCCACAAGAGCGAATACCGGGGCTGATTGTTGTTAGTTGGACGAAGGTCTATATTGTGGATTGAGCTTTCCCATGGGGTGGAAAAAATGTCAGCCACACTAGTTTGCACTGCACCATCTCAGCCACACCTGGGTGTTGGTAAGTAGGCCAGAGGCAGAACTCTGGGAGGCAATGGACTGGAGTCATCTGCCGCCGGGCTCCTGCTCTCAAGGGGGCACCTCTCCACCACTGCCAGTTTAAATCCATTAATTGAAAGCCATCAAAATCGCTTCTGTGGCTGAGTTCTCAAATATATATGTGTTCTCCCTCTTTTTCTGTATATATATACAGTATATAATATATATTTCATAACAGACTATAGAATACATTTTGAATAACGTTGTGTGTGTGTGTGGGGGGGGGAAGGGGGGGCACCAATATTCATCTTGCCTCCGGGCAACTGGGACGAACTTACTCCACTAAAGTAGGCTATGTGTTCAGCAGGCAGTTCCTGGGTAAATAGGGCAGAGTTGGGGTCTGTACAGAGTACAGAAATCGGTCTGTGTTCCGATCACGCAATGTGATGGTTTGTGCGGCCGATGGGCGTTCAACACCGAGGCCGTTCCCTTAGTCTCTGAGCTATTCTGCAGATCTATTTCAATGAGTTACTAAAATAATAACTCACATAATCCTTTGAGAAAATGTTACGATTTATGAAGACACTTGAATTAATTGGCGGAGAGAATTAATGGGTGACATTAAACATTGAGAATTGAAACTCTGTTCTGTTTAATGTCAACAGACGACAACGCGGATTCTGCCCGTCGCCCCTATTATCTCACTTTGATGGGAAACGAGGACAATCAGTCTTACACTATAGGCATGTCAACATGCAAAAAGTTTGATAGAGAAAAAGTTGATATGTGAAAGGTAGACATAAAAAAAGGTCTACAACTGAACAGGCCAACAGGCATTTGTAAAGGTTTCTTTGTGCCAATGTTAACACCTGTCGACGTGTACCCCCCAATTAGTGTAGCACGTTCCCTTGCATGGTGGCTTGCCAGGCACTCATTAACGTTCCCAATCAGAGTCCATGTGGAAAGTATGAAAAAGTCCAATAAAAGAAGAAAAAATCCCTTAAAAAACTAATCTCAACCTTTTTTTTTAGTGTTGACCTTTTTGTCAATGTTAAACTTTTGCATGTTGACATTCTGTCAATGCTGACTGTTTTTAAATAGGTCAAATAGGTAATAGGTCGACCTTTTGGTGTCGACCAATTGAATGTCCTCCTATCAACCAGATATAAAATGTACTGTAAGCATAAATGTAATAACGAATAAGAGTTGGCATCGTGCCTCAGTAACAAAGTTCTATGGTGGCACCGAAGCTGCAGGCCATGAAAGGTTCTGCACCGGATTCAGGTACTTTGGGGGAAAAGAGACGGCGCAGGTTCCGTCGCCCCTTAAGCGATGTGTTTCCAGGTTTCAGAATGTACAACTCTCGTAACCTGACCTTGGTTAGATGTTGACTAAAGGCCTGATCCAGACCTGCGTATATTCGCTGCCTATTGGTGCAGGCCGAATTTGGGGCAGACGCTGGCGTCTTGTGATGTCAGCTGCCCACACCAAGCAGGTATCAACACTACTGCGTTCGCAGGGGTACGCCCAGCACTTCTATGGACGTGCCTACCATTTTTGTTGTGGGCACGCCCATAAAATGCTGGCTGGTCCCCAGCCCGCCCATGCTGGAGCAAAAGCCCTGGTGAATGTGAAACTCGCCAAAGGCATTTGCTCTGAGGTTGAATGCGCAAAACTGAACAATCAGATGGGGTAGCGAATTCGGCCCGCAATGAGCCATCTGAATCGTCCCCTAAGTTCTTTGATTCTATAGGCATTAAGGCTTATTAGACCATTATCCAATATAGTAATTTTTTTAAAGGGCTCGGAAGCCTTAGTCTGGACTCTGAAGGTGCCCATACACGTTGCGATTCTAGCATGCGATTTGCGATGCGATGCGTGTCCCCGCGGGTACAATATTGTATAACACAAAAAGTACTTTTTGTGTTACATCGCATCACATTGCATCACTTTTGTAGTACAGTACAATACGATGTACCTAGTGACCATTATACTGTACTTTAAAAACATTTTTAAAAAGAGGCTAAAATCGCATCGCACCGTACACATTACACATCGCATCGCATAGAAGGGGAAAAATCACACAGCCCCATTGTACAGTGCAAAACGCAAAATACACAAAATCTCGACATGTATGGGCAGCTTGAGGTGCTTTGAGTAATATTTAAATCCTTTTGACAGTTTCAGGATTATGGAAGAACCACAAAAGAGCAGTAATGAAACGCGTCAGTACTCAGTGCTAAGCCACGCCCCCTGATACTCATAGCTTTCATATCAACAAGTATTTTTTATCTTTTTCCAGCACACACCTTTAGTTTTTTGGACTTCCCATTCTTTCCCACCTACTGTAAATTCAACTTCTTTTTTATTTTATCTACAAAAGAATAAGCAACACTGATGAATCCGTATTTGTAATTCTCGTAAAACAATCTGTAACAAGTTTCTGTTACAGGCTGATTTTGGGAAGCTTGTTTTAATAGTTCCCAGAATCAAGTATCCGGAAAGCCCCTTCTAGTTACTAGTATTACAAGTCATTTTTTTTAAATGATGTGCTAAAAACATCACTTCAACTACTGGGAAATAAGGGTCTCGGGAGAAATTATTGTTTTAAAAGACGCGCATCAAGACCAATATTTGAATTACAAATGACTATATAAAGTACATCAAATAAACAGGGTGTACTTGCTATTTAGAGCAAGCTTATTTATCTACCATGTACAAAGGGCATGATAAATACATTGTAGGGAAGTTTTCTATCATTTAAATAGTAAAACAAGTTACAAACAAAATAAAAAAGTTTGTTACCCCTACTTTGTGCAAATGTTGATCAGCAGAAACCTCGAGAATAGGTGATTTATGTTAGGGTTATGTTTAACCATTTACATTTTAGGTGATTTATGTTGGGTTTAAGTAGGAAATAATGATGAACAGTGTTAAGGGGTGAGTTTTACAATTTAAATGCTAGATTATTTATTTTAAGTATTACAACCTCGTATATTAAAGTAAAGTATTAAAATGTTCAGACACTGCTTTAAGAGGTTACAGTGCTCCAGACTCTATAATGACTTGTAGGGTTTCCATCCCTTTTGCATGAAACACATGACTGTAATGTCTATGCAAAAAAAGCAATGCCCCCCAAAAATACAGCCCATAATGAAAAGAAAAGCAGTGCAAGATCAAATTTCTCTTGGGCCCTTCGAACCACCCTGTTGAATATTAAAAATAACTTGTACAGTTCAACAAATCAAGCACTTCAGCCACAGGGACTGCCCCTTCTGTGGCTGGAGTGCTTGATTTGTTTAAGCTACCATAAAACTATTTTTTGAAGGACTACCTCTCATCATTAACGAGCATATTGATGATGAGGGTGTTGGCGGTGTACTGTAGACTGTAGTAGGGGAACACCCAGCCTTTGATGGGCGTCCCCATGAAAATGCTGGGCTTTCCCCTGGTAATGCAGGCAGGCCGACACCTGCAGCTGATGTTACGTGATGTCAGCGCCCGCCCCCTTCTTTGGCAAACCGGCAAAAATAAAAGTCGGTTCAGACTGATTTTTATTTCCGAAGGGGAGAAAAATTATTCGATGGTCGGCGACCATCTCGTACACATCCCCTCACATGCTAGCAAAGGGGATGCGGGGTGGGGGGGGAGTGTTTAGTGGGGTGGTGTGTGGCACTGACCTGTTCGCTAGAGTATATGCAGCTTAGCGAACTGATCTGAATTGGCCCCTGTGTTGATTGCTCTCTGCTAGAGCGTATCGCCGAGATTTATGCCAGGCCGAGTAGACCGCAGCTTAATGTAAGCAACTGCCCTGGGTCCCACAATCAAGAGAACCTGAGCGGAGGTGGACGGGTTCTTATCTGAGCTCTACACAGTCACAGCACAAAAGAGCAAGAAATCTTTATATCATACAATTTAAACCCATTTCTTACTGCAAAGGATTTTTAAAAAAAATAGTATAAAATGTAAAATGATTTTCCCCACTGTACACGGCACATTCATATCAATGTAATGAGATTTTCTCAATTTTGCTGCAAATCCTAAAACATCTCTCCGGTTTCATCGCTAGGCCCCCTGCACTTGCCCCTTTGACCCCTCTTCATAGGGGTAACGCTAGCTTTTGCTAACGATATACTGTAGGCTTCTTTCTGCACCTTTTTTAATGTGAGGGATTAAATCGGACCCCTACCGGTTATGGTTGACAGTGTCTAGGTTGACCACTAGTGATCAACAGTTACAATGGTTGACATACACTCGGTTGACACTGATGCAGACACAAGCAAAAGGTCTACACAAGTTTTATATTGATATATGTCGACATGGACAGCATATAAATTGCCGCATCCCCTCCCTTCAGGCACTTGTATCACTATTATATGATTCCTCTATGCCCACTGGGACGGTTAAATATGACAAAGGAATCTTGTGTAGACGTTTTCGCGTGCCAACCAGGTTCATGTCAACATTTTGCTTGCGTCAACCTTCTGTCAATTTAGAGCTAGTGTATGTCGTAGTTCTGTTGACCTAGACATTGTCGACCTGCCGACCTGATACCATTCCTACTGGTGTAGATGTACTAAGCCTTGTACATTGATAAAGCGGCGAGAGAAATACTGTAGTAACGGTCAATCAGCTCCTTACTGTCATTTTCTTCAAACACATGATGCAACATGGCAGTTAGGAGCTGATTGGCTGATACTTTATCTCTCTCTCTACTTTTTAAAAACCCAAGGCTTAGTTCCTCTGCCCATAAGTGTTAGATTTTAGCCCCTTATGAACAGTGTATTTCCTGGTGGGTTTGGTAGGCCAAATCCTTGAGTTTGTGGTAGGTTCTAGGGCAGAGCTTTCGGTTGATAAAAGACGAAGTCTTTTCCAAGTTACAAAATGGCCGACCGCTAGCGGAACAGCACGCGTCAGTCAAAGTTTGTGTTCAGAGAAGCGGCACACCGCCATGCATCCTGCAGACTATCACCCTCATCCGGCAGAAGAAGATACCGTCCTATATGGAGATGCATCCTGTATATCGGCTTTCTAGGTTAATGCCATTATAATGCTTGCTCCTGTAGTCACCTCCAGGACATGATAAATGATTAATACAAGATGTACAATCTGTATTGCCAGAGAAAATGCCCCGGGAGCTTTCCCACCCAGCAACCAACCATTGATTTCATCCTGTTATCTGCTACATTATCAAAGCACAGCGGATCCGTTCCCCAGCATCGCCTGGCATGCATCGCCCCACTCATCTGCACTTCAATTTAGGTCACCTCAGTTTAATAATTTGTGGAGAGCATCAATAATTCAACTTGACATGAGGTTCTATATGGGATAGAGCTGTCATATACCTACCATCCAATTCTAGGCATGTGGCATTTAACTCCTGCATTCCCCAGAAACCACTGCAGATAATCATATATCTCATATATATATGCAAGTTGTTATTACTTAGTGGCTCTCGGCCCGTTCTGGGTGTAAGTGGTCAGGGGGGTCGGCCAGTAGATGGAAGTGACAGGTTGGGATGGGCAGTGCAGGCAGCGTAGACAGCACAGGAGGTTACACTCGGCCTAAGTGCAATACGTAGGGTCGGACTATAATGACTCTGGTATAATTATGCTACATGTTCTGCATAAGTGTTTCTGAACGCACGTCCTCAGTTACCCTACGTGTAATTACATTTGTGTAGAGATGAACGAGATGGAACCGAAACAGCGTCAGCTACATGTTGGCCTCATTGATTGTTTCACTGTCGGCGTGTTCTCCGTCCTCTCCCGTCGAAACCATGACCTAGAATGGCTTGCTTTTCATCCCCAGCTCTATTCATAGACTATGTAAATTAATTCATATAGTCTCCGTCTACTCTGTTTGGTGTGATTTAGCTGTCCATGGTAACAGCCAGGGTCTAAAGTGGTCCTAGAGAGGTGGTGGAACTCATGATCCCCTAAACCCCCCCCCCCCTTTCCTCAATATGTGACGCCTGGGTTTCGGCACCCCCTGAAAACTATAAATTTGTGCCGTACCTCCCGTCATCTTTTACGAAGGGGTGTGGTCACACACACTAGTAACTCCAATTAAAATGACGCCACACAGTAATGCAAACCTATTCACATCACACCACATGTGGTGCCCCTGATTCATATTAAACCACATAGCAGTGCCCCTTATTCACACAGTAGTGCCCCATAGTCAAGTTACACTACACAGTAGTACTCTTTACACATAATGCCCACAGTAGTGCCCCTTATACACATAGGAGGTTATTTTGATGCAAATTCACACGGGAGCGCAATGTTTTTCATCTGCGCATGCGCATTTCTGAGCATGTGCACACGCTGTGTTCACCAAGCGCTCGCATACAACAGTTCGGGCGGGGGCAGCTCATGGGAACACCCAGCGTTTCATGGGCGTGCCCATGAAAAACTGGGCATGCTAATGCCCCAATGACGCGGGTGCCGGACAGTGTCTTAGTTTTGTGTGTACTCACCACATCATTCGATGCATCATTCGGCGACCATCAAATGATGTGGGTGTCGCCCCATAGGTTGTTAAAGGATGTTTAGGCAAAACATCCAGGTGGGCGAATTCGCCCTGCAAAGGGGGGTGGGTGGCAATGCAAGCGACGGGCGGGCTAAAAAAAAAGACACGCATCGCTGCATTCCTCTAAATGGCTTTTCTTCACTTAAACGGCGACATGCGTAGAGCTGGAAAAGGAATCCACTGGGACAGGCTTTTCTGTTGGAATTACGTGCAGGGGCTGTGGTGGTGGTGGAACACAGATCTGGCTAAATATATGAGATATTTTAAATAAAAAAAGTCCCTTGTAATAATGAAAGGTACTGTACAGTCCTCTCCCATCAGCCTGGATGAAGGGCTTGTGATGCCTTAGCTCAGCCTCCCAGCATCACACAATGAGGACCAGCGACACATTGTCAGCACAGCGAACAGTATAAATTGTGTTCTTGTGTAACGTCCTCCCACCTCTGTAGAAATAGAATTAATTCTGCACTGCAAGAGATCACATCACACACCCCGTTATTACAGGGCGCACACCCGATGTTTGTCACCTCTGACACTGTCCTCCTAGAATCTACATCTATCCTCTCCAGGGTAATCAGCACAAGTCACCCGGGAAACTCACGGTATAAGTGGCCTTATTGGTTGTGTAACCCTATGATAAACATTCTAAACATGAACTAGGTGGAACATGACAAATGTTGCCAATGTTGGACTTTTTCATGCTTTCCCATCCACGTGAACTCCAATTGGTAATGGTAAAGTGTGGGTGCCCACCTCAGATCAGATCCCAGACTGTGCATGTGAATGCTACATTATACATATGTTACATTACACTGCACAGGACTATGGTGTATTTCTACAGTGCCTTGCTGGTACATTATCATGCAGCGGATGGCCACACCTCCTCTGAAGACTGGCCACACCCTTATGCATGAGTCTGTACCACTGCATTCTCCCGATGGGCTCTGCATCCCCCAGTCTGACAATGTCCAGTACCATATTGAGAGGTCCAGCCAAAGTGAAAGACTTCATTATCTCAAACTTTTTGGGATGGGCTGCTGACAGTGAGGCGGGGTTGGGCTGCTGTCAGTGAAGCGGGGGTTGGCTGCTGTCAGTGAGTCGGGGGTGGGCTGCTGTCAGTGAGGCGGGGATGTGCTCCTGTCAGTGAGGCAGTGATGTGCTGCTGTCAGTGAGGCAGGGATGTGCTGCTTTCAGTGAAGCGGGGGTGGGCTGCTGACAGTGAGGCGGGGGTGGGCTGCTGTCAGTGAAGCGGGGGTTGGCTGCTGTCAGTGAAGCGGGGGTGGGCTGCTGTCAGTGAGGTGGGGGTGGGCTGCTGTCAGTGAGGCAGGGATGTGCTCCTGTCAGTAAGGCAGTGATGGGCTGCTGTCAGTGAGGCAGGGATGGGCTGCTGTCAGTGAGGCAAGGATGTGCTGCTTTCAGTGAAGTGGGGGTGGGCTGCTGTCAGTGAGGCGGGGATGTGCTCCTGTCAGTGAGGCAGGGATGTGCTGCTGTCGGTGAGGCAGGGATGGGCTGCTGTCAGGGAGGCAGGGATGTGCTGCTGTCATTGAGGCGGGGATGTGCTGCTGTCAGTAAGGCGGGGATGTGCTGCTGTCAGTGAGGCGGGGATGTGCTGCTGTCAGTGAGGCAGGGATGGGCTGCTGTCAGTGAGGCAGGGGTGTGCTGCTGTCATTGAGGCAGGGATGTGCTGCTGTCAGTGAGGCGGGGATGTGCTGCTGTCAGTGAGGCGGGGATGTGCTGCTGTCAGTGAGGCGGGGATGGGCTGCTGTCAGTGAGGCGGGGATGGGCTGCTGTCAGTGAGGCAGGGGATGTGCTGCTGTCAGTGAGGCAGGGGATGTGCTGCTGTCTTTCATATAAAAATGTCCCTTGCATTTTAAAACTAATTTTAAAGTCACAAGCAACTCACCACCACGTCACAGTTATGCATTACCATATATCGCCCTAGGAACCACTTATCATCTACCCAACTACGCTTCATCAGCCGGTAGCATCCCGGGAGACAGGACTGTATTACTGCCACCGGTTTTCATCTCTGCGTATCCCACTTGTGCAAACCAGCAATAAACCTTTGATAACCGCTCCTGCTATCTGCAGCTGAGAGCGAGAGCTGCGTGCGACATATCTGCGCGGCGTTCTAGATATAAATGAGATTACAAATATTCTCAACTCAGCATGAAGACTCCTGAGCTTATTATCTCCGCCATCCGCACAGTGCGAGGAATTGTTTGTTTACCGGTTTGTGAATACTTTATATATAATGAAGACAAACCGCTTCCTCTGGGGACGTATAAAATGTCATTTACAAAGCTGCTAGAAAATTATGTTTGGTGACGTCGTTTGGTTATTTTTATGCCTCTGCCTATAAGGGGAAGCTCGCCCTGACGGCAGATTCTGACTGTTCCTCCTGCCGGAGGGACCCAATGGTGCCGTCTTAATTTTTGGAGAGATACTGTCATTTGGTCTACAGTATGTTGGTCGACAATCATTAGGTCAACACCGTTAGGTAGACATGGCGTGCACTGTAAACTGTGTCCATGTCGACATCTGGTTCGACCTTTTGACTGTTGACCTAGACCCTGTTGACCTAATGGTTGAGTCGGCCTAATGACCTGTGGACCTAGATCCATGTCGACCTTTCCCCATGTCAACCTAACGGTGTCGGCCTAATGACTGTCGATCAACTTGCTGTACACCAAACGATCCCAACCCTTTTTGGAGGGGTGCAGGGTCTCTGTAATGCTATCATGTGGCGCTGATAATAACCCTTTATTGTGCCCAGCACTAATATCAGAATAAGAATCAGGGCCCTGGCTGGAGCTGGAGCTGGGTGGGAGCCAGCGTGCAGGGAGAGGGGGTAGAGTCAGTCAGTAAGGCTGGAGTTGGGGGTTTGTTGAGGAGCATGCGATTTATCACATGTAAAAAATGGCCCATCAAAGTCCTAATCGTATGTGAGCCTCCCGGGGAACTGCCGGGCGGCTCGGAGGAGCTCTATGTATGGGGGCCTTTACATTCTCACTCTGCCCCCCCCCCCCCATGGGCATTGTAGTGACAACTGGGGGGGCTCTTCCAAGATTTTGCTATGGGGCCCACATCGTTCTAGTTACACCCCTGGGTAAGTCCCTGCATTTTCTGGTGTGAAAGGGGTATTGCACACTGGGAGAGGAATCAGGAGTGCTAGTGATGTCACTATGCTCTGGCAAGGGGTGGATCCAGGAGAAAATGACAGGGCGGCACCATGATAGGAGAGGGTTTGGGAGTGGGATGGGGGGTGTTAGTGGTGCCAGTGTACATACTAAGAGAGCGGCGAGAGAGAGGAGAGCAGAGAGAGGGTGGGAATGGGATTAAAAATAGGCTCTGGCGTTTAAAGTACACAGGCCCACCTTGGCGACAAAAGTGAAGGATTTAGTTGTGCGCGCTCCGGAAAAGGAGGTGTGGCCACTCAAAAGGGGGTGTGTCCTTGAGTGTAGTGTACATTATGCAACAAAATACTAGACCCCATTATACTTGCCCCTTACTCATGATGCCACACGGATTGAGCCAAAATTCACATACTGTAACGCTGTTTGCGAGGGGAGGGCTTGTAGCAGCGATATGGAAGACCGAAGCTGGACAGGGACGACCTAAGGTAAGTGAATAATTAATGACATCACTATGTATCAGTCTGCAACAAAACTATTCTTGTTTTATCGTATCTTTCCAGTAATTAGACCTGTATCCAGTAATCCATGTAGAGCCAGCTTGTAGCACATGCCAATTGGATAATATGTTTGTCATCATTTTAGGCTCATCCCTTTGATCCAGGCAGTCTCGCAGCAATAACTGGCATACAGGTTGGCACAAGCCTCCACCAGATTTATCATAGAACAAACATTTGGCTTCATCAAAGGTCAATGTAATTGTCTAGACCGGTTTATAAGAGCCCGTATTTATGGGCCAAAGAAAATAATTGCCACATGTGTCACCTGGCATAGTATATCTATTTACACTGGGCTGCTAACACAGGAGGCGCCGGGGGATTTGTCCTTATGCAGATATTAAACACACTTGCTATCATTTCTCATATATAAAAGACCTGACTCGGCGGAAGTACAGTTCTGTCCCAATTTACATAGCATACTGTGGCTCTGCACCTATACACAGGGGTGAATTTAAAGGTCAGAGACATCATTGACCCCTCCCCTCACTGTAGCTCTACCCATTCAGAGATTGATGAATGAAGCATGTCCGGTCCGGCTTTCAGGGGTCTATCCGGTTCCGGCTTTTACACATACCCCTCTTTATCTGATTTTAGTTATTCTACAACACCCTGCAATAAATGTGGATGTTTTAAGAAGTCACTTGGTCCAGTGGAACAGAGAGGGGGCTACTACCAGTGCCAGAGCAAGGCACCTCATCGGCCCAGGCGGGGGGGAGATGCGGCCGCCGGCAAGTTGCACCATGGATGGGGGGGGGGGGCTGCGGCCGCGCTGCCGTCACTGTCAGCATTGGTGTGGGTGAGATGTGCCGGTGGGGTCTACTGGTTTAAGGTGTGTGTGGGGGACTGTGCGGGCGCCACTCACCTTGCTCCACGTCGCTGGCCTGCTCCCAAGTACCACCCTCCAGTGGCCGTCGCCCCAGGCAAATGCCTAAAGCTGCCTAGTGGTGGTGCCAGCCCTGGTTACTACTAACTGCGGCCAAAGTTGCCAGAGGTGATTTGCGTGCCCTTGATGCGGTATAGGTCGGGGATACCAGTCTATTTGCTGGGGGGACTACAGCTTTGGATCCAGGGGGCCGAGCCTAAGTCGAAAGTGACCCTATAATGATGTACAGTATATACAGAGCCGGCTCTGCAGCTATGCTCACCACCTGTGACCGCTAGGCATTTGATAAGGGGCCATCCAATAATAATATTTTCCCTACAGGGGCAGCTTGACCCCGAAATTTGCATCTGGGCGCACGGTTCCTATTAATGACGGAATGGCGTAGTGTGCGATAGGCTGTTCTATTCATCACTGTGACTATGTTATTTCATTTTAAATTGAATTTTAAATGTGACTTATGTGTTCCCCCATCTCAGGGTCACTATTCCAGGACATTATGTTTAATCTTTTAATCATTGGCAGTGTCTATTCCCTAAGAAAAACAAATAGCGGAAATTCGCTTTAATTCATTGCCACGTATTCGGCAAGGCCGGTATATACATGAAACACAGATCGCGGAGCACAGAGTAATACTCTCACGTTAAGTGGCTTTCGTATAATCAGATCGGAAATACTGTACGAGTTTCATGCCTCTGCCCTATCGGCGAAATCCCCGCAGTCAACTCTATCATTTTCCAAAATGAAATCATAACTAGCTACATATGGGAATTTGTTTCCATCGATTTCCAAATCCTTTAAGCCAAGATTTCATCTTCTGTAATAAAGCGTCAGCACAAGTAGGAATTGAATAATCAGTGTAATGAATTCACGTTTGATGGGAGCTGACATAGAGGCTTCTCGCGGATAAAGCTGTTTGGTGTCAGGATGACGCCGGCGTTACACGCTCTGCATACGATCTGTTCATTTCGCCGGTAGCTGGAAGATATATGTTTTTTTGGCGGCGTGGCGTATATGCTTCTAATAACTGCACTTTCAGGAAAATTGATCATTCGCTTAAAGTGTATATTGAACTTAAAAAAGGAAAAAGCCTTCCGCTTTAACCGTTTCACACCCAGATTGACCAGAGTCCTTCTCTTGTTACGGTATATCGGGAGAAGCAATTTGTTTCGGACTACCGATTCTTAATTCAGGATTCAGATGATATTTACTTTTAGTATATTAAATTTAACACACTTTATATGCATTTTGGGCTAATTTACAGCTAGGTTTTAATTTTCAGGACGGCAATTGCTCTGTTTTTTTTTTTTTTTGCACCATTGTCCTGATTCATATGGAAGCAAAACCGATGTTTTTGCAGTTGCGAGATTATCGTCCGAATGCGTTTTGTCCAACTGCGCATGTGCCATGTGCCGCAATGGCGAGATAGGATTTAATCGCAAAGTGACTCGTGGGTTACTGGGGAGTGGCGGCCAAAAAGCAATTGTGTCACAATTGTTTTCGGGATGTCACAGCCTACCCCTGCGATACAATACGCAGTAACAGTGGCTCACTCCCTGTGGCCATGCTTCACGACCACAGGCTGGTCAGACAGTACAGGGGCCTGCAACAATCAAGGGACCCGCAGGAGGTAAGTACCCTGCAGTGGGCTGTGTTCCTTTCTCCCGGATAGCCTGGGGGCTTATGAATACTGGTTGGATATCCCAGTTGTGTGGAAGTGTCCCAGATGGTCAGCAAGTGTACCCATACCACTCTAGTAATGGGAGGAGGTGTGGCCAATCATAATGCAGCAAGGTGTGGCCGGCCCCCATCCTCAGAAAATATTAGTAATTGTGCGTCTGCAAAGCATGCCACGCTCAGGGTGCCAAGGGCATGGGGGTTGGTGGGCTGGTACTGGGAGAGAGATCAGTGACTGCTTCTGACGCTGCCTCTCTCCCCTGTCCAGCCCTGGGGGTGCAGACACCCCTCCCCCCCCAGGCCTCCCCAACAGGTCTGTTGGACCCAGCACAGGACTGGTTAAAATACATTCTGTGTCTTGTGGATATTTTCCTTTTGTGTTTTAATTCCAAGATACAAAGTGGATTATCCCAGTGGGAGCTAATAAATCAAACTGAAACCTTTAATATCTGAAAGCGTATTTATAAACTTGAATTGTGTTATTAGATTAGACACAACTTAAGGCTTTAAGTCACTGATGCTTTGCCTGTAGGAGGATGCTCAAGGCAGCTGTGAGAATTCTCCGTGAACTCTGAAGAATTATTAATCCAGTTACACACAGTTACCAAAGATTCTGCTATTTTCAGTGCCTTCCTCATTTTTTCCAAACCGCTCATTAATCATTTTATATAATATTATTAATAAATACCAGTGAGTTCAGATGTTAAACTGACTTTTTTTTATGTTTACATAACTGATATCGGGATTGTATTACCAGACTTAAAGCTGCACTGCCACCTACCTCCCACTAGCAGGTACAGCAGGGGCTGCCCTATATACAGTAACTGTCATATCCCTCCATTCATTGCAGAGGCCCCATCTGTGGGTTGTGACTGAGAAGACCAATGACAAGCTATAACCATCAGATTGTGGCGTGTGATTGGTCCCTCTGCACACACACCCTCCTCCACACTATGTAAGTGGCGAATGACATAGCTTCATTGATTTCTCAGACAGACACCTCACTGGAGGTGGTAGCACCGCTTAAAAAAAAACAGGAACAAATATTTAGAGTTCTTTGTAAGCATTTTGTATGATAGCTTCCAAATCCATGTGTCAGTTATTTTGCTTTTGTATGGTGAGCAACCAATAAAAAATATTATTCTAAAAACAATATTCAATGTTCATTTTTTAGGACACGTAAATGTGAGCTTGAAGATGACGCGTTTCGCTTAAGACATCAGCTATGTTACACTCTTCTTAAATTGTTTGTTTCTTTAAAACTATGATGAACCATGAAACTCAACCGATAAGCTATCTTTGTTAAATTTAATCCTTAATCAATGAAGTGGACCAGAGAGCAGCAACAAGGAAGAAGAGACAGGAGCCTTACCATGAGGTGGGAGAATATGCGCTTAGAAAATCAGGACAGTTGGTAGGTATGCATAGTGATAAGATTTTTATCGCCAGCAAAAGTCCCCGAGCCCTGGATGAGGGCAACCCTTTGCTAACCCCCCAGTTACAGTGGTAACAGTTAATCTACAAATCATGTGTAAAATAAATTTCTACGAACATAAAGAGTATAAGATGATTTCTCCCGTTATAATTTTCCGTCGCCATGCTTAAAGCTGAGAGCTGACTTTGTGGACTCCTTTCAATTTATAGATTAATTAGTTAGCTTCTGTTTAGCGGAAAATATGAGCTCAGATAATCACGGGACTGTGGAAGGGCCTTGGCCTGTGAAATTGAAATTACACTTAATGACGCATATATTTTCCAGCACCAGGCCCGGTTCCAATATTTACAGATCTCTCTTTTCATGTCATTAATCTGCTTTACAATTAAAGCGAGTGTAAACTTTTATAACGGCAAACATCCCTGAGCTTCTGGGAAATTCTGTCGGGGTTCTTCCACATACGACAAATATGTAAGCCGCACATTCGTGTAGGAAATCGGTGGCTTCCTGCAGGTACCTTTCCCAGATATAGCTGGCGGCCATATTGCCCCACTGAAATAATTTATTATTATTTATTTATTAACAGTTTCTTACATAGCGCACACATATTCCGCAGCGCTTTACAGAGTATAGTTGAACATTCACATCAGTCCCTGCCCCAGTGGAGCTTACAATCTATGTTCCCTACCACATGTACAGTACACACATTCATTCTAGGGATAATTTTGTAGGGAGCCAATTAGCCTACCAGTATATTTTTGGATTGTGGGAGGAAACCGGAGCACCCGGAGGAAACCCACGCAAGTACGGGGAGAATATACAAACTCTGCACAGTTACAGCCATGGTGGGAATCAAACCCATGACCTCAGTGCTGTGAGGCAGTAATGCTAACCATTACACCGTCCGTACTGCCCCGTATATATATCACATGGTGGGGATAGAACCCATGACCTCAGCGCTGTGAGGCAGTAATGCTAACATTACACCATCCGTACTGCCCGAAATCATAATTAGCGGCCCGTAGATTCAGGAGACAGTGATTGCCACGCAGTGGCGTAAGTTCCCAGTCCCAGTTGCCCGGAGGCAAGAAGATGTATATTAGTGCCCCCCGGTGTCTGTTATGAAATATATATCTATATATATAGAGAGAAGCGAATTTGATGTCTTCCAATTAATGGATTTAAACTTGCAGTGGAGGAGAGGTGCCCCCCTGAGAGCAGGAGCCTGTCAGCAGATGACTGCATTGCCTCCCACTGCCAGGCTCATGGCACTGGATAGAAGCGACATTGTCATATATTTGACATGTATTAGGTCAACAAGGTCAAAAGGTTGACAGCGGGTAAGGACGACAAGTACAATAGGTTGACAGGGTCAAAATAATTTTTTGGCCGTCATATATGACCGCAATCAGTGGAAAATTGTACCCCCCGCAGGCTGCAGAGGAGGGGAAGGGTTAGGGACTATGAAGGGTGGTTAGTCTTCGAGGAGGGCTAGGGATAGGAACTGGGGTGGGGGGTTAGGTTTAGGCACTAAGGAAGAGGGTTAGGCCTAGAGTTGAGGGGGCTGCCGGCATCCCATGTGTATTCTGCATATATTATATTTATTTTACTATTCATTTAAGAAAAACAGTGGAACAATGATCCTTCCTCCCATGCATATTAGCAAAGTCGGCCATTTTGTCCCAGCTACTCACAGCTGTTTTTCATAGATGAGGAGTCAGCCGTCCTCACAGAGCGAGGAAGCAGAAATCACTGTATCATGAGGCAACGCATGACAGCACGACTTCAGGCGCACAGCAGTCAGCGGAACAGGCTGTCACATTGGGATATTATACTTATTTGTACACATGTTCCACAAGTATCCAGCGTAGCTGACTCTGTAAACATGTTGGTCTTGATGTTCTAAACATGTCTGAGTCATGCCACTAGTAATAACAGCAAGCAGTTTATAATGTTTTATTGAAGCGTTCTCTTGTCTCCCTCCGCTATAGAGCATGGGATTTCCTGGCAGTGGAAGTCGCTCACTACCAGCCTCGTAATGGGAAAATTACTATTTTCCGCTAGAAATGTTTGCAAGCAGAAAACTCAATATTTGTTAAGTGTTTCCGGGCGTCTACTTCAGAGGTCCTAAATCTTCAGAGGTCCTGCTCCCTCCGCCCAGCTCTCTGGTCACCGGCATTCCCTGCTTGCTGCCGTCCCCCGCTCCCTGGTTCCCCAAAAGGTTTGCCAGGCCCCTGTATAAAAAGGGGGTGCGGCCTAATCCTGGGAGGCGTGGCCACCTCCTGTGATTAGGCCACACCCCCAAAATATTTCCGATAGTTGAAAAAAACACTCTAAAGTCAAGGGGGATGTGTTATCCCCCCCCCCCCTCCACCTCGGCAGCAGCCCACACAGCCCACACCTGTCAGCACAGCACATGCTGTAGGTGTGTGCTTCTGCTGCTGCCCAGGATGGGATGGAGGGGGAAGGTATGGGGGATCAGACCAGGGCCCCCGCTAGGCCCCTCCAGCAGGCCTTGGTCCGGCTAATTAGTACCCTGTCGTCCCCCCCTCTCGGCAGCTCTGGTTGCATGTAATAAATCGCATGCAATTTATCACATGCAAAACTTGGTACATGAAGTGCCTAATTGTGCATGGCCCCTCCTGGTGACTTCCTGGTACAATCAGGTCCGACTTGTCCTTAGGACTAATGTATGGGGCCTTCACTGTTCTTCATACTTGCCTACTTTCAATTTCACCTCTCCGGGAGAAGCCCGGAGAGGCAACACCTCAGGGGGGCTGGGGCAAGGCTGTCATCACTTGACCTCCCCTCCCCATCACTTGATCCCTCCTCCCCATGCGGTAGGCAAGTCTGCTGTACTTGCAGACTGAGGCTATGGGCAAAATGTCCGCTATGTTTTACAAGCCCCGCCCCCATTTTTCACCACTTTCTTTTGAGACGATGCTTCTACAAAAGTAACATCTAAAATTCTCAGCTCTCACTGCCCCCTTGTTAAAGTAGACAATGAGTTGCACCCCTGCTGCACAGAACACCCGTGTATTTCATGGTCAAAAATGCCCTGTGCCCGCCACGGAACACTTTGGAGGTGAATGTACTGTAAGCCGTCCGTATTTGCTCCTGCGTTGCACATATGGAGCTAAGGTGCCCATTTTCCAATGAGTTTTAGCTATTTAAAACTCATTGCGCATGATAAACGGTGTTGCAGCTTCCAACTGGGAGCAACAAGGAGCGGATTGGCTGGCGCACCACTTATTATACACAAAGAGTAGACATGCAACAGAAAGCGATGATGCTGGTGATGACGTAGCAGGTGTAGGTCTCCCTCTGCATCTGAATATACCCCTCCCCCCTTAGGGTTGGACAAAATAATGATCTCTGGTGCTGAATGATACTAAAGGCCCATACACACAGATTTTGTGTTGAAAGCTGCTCAGTTTTGTCGTTTGAGCTGCATTCAGCTTAAAAGCCGCCCCGTGTGTACGGGGCAGCAATGAGCGGTGGGTGCTGATGTGCGTTCCCGCATCATCGCTGGCCCCGCCGCTAGCTAGTAAAAGCCAGGACACCTGACAACCTGACACTGCAATGAATAAGTCATGAAAGCCTGCCCACTAGTGGTACACATGCTATGTGGATGAGACCATGGCGTAACTATCGTGGCTGCTGGGAGTGCAATTGCTGCAGGCCTGCACTGCCTCTGGGGCCTGCTTTACCCTGAACCCTATCATATTGTGGCTCCTATCTCTTTCTGCCCACCTCCTCCTTTCTCTCCTTACCCTCTCCTCTATTAGCCCGCCCCCACTTACCTCTCCTTACCTCATGTTCTCCTTCCTTATCCCCACCTCCCTGTCCCCACCCACATCTTTCTCTCCCCACCCCATCTTTCTCTCCCCACCCAATTTCTCTTTCGTTATCCTCACTCTCCCCACCCACTTTTGCACTCCGCACCCTATCCATTTTATTTGTCAATTTACAATCATTCTTTATTGTTAACACTCAGTGTTTCAATAAAAAAATTTATATAAAAAAAATTATGAGGGAAGACCAGGAACTGAGCATTTTGTACCTAATGGAATGGGTCATGTTGTAGGGTATATAGGAATCCTAGTGGGACAGAAGAATAACAAGCTATATGTTATTACCTGGTGGTTGCAGCACTTTTAATCACATATCAAAACACAACTGAATACAACATACTACTACAGTATGTGTACCGTTGGAAGAGCTTTATTACTATGACTGTAGGATAAACAAAAGTGCACCTAGGGCTGACACTAGGATTTTCATCACTCGGGGCAAGGCAGTAATTTGCTTGCTCTATACCCAAACATCCCCCCCACCACCAGTTCTAGAACTCTCAGAGACAATGGAGGCTGCCGCCGCTGGGCACTGAGCCGTTATGGGGCTCCTCAATCTTCTGCATAGACAGCAGTATTTGTGTGACTGCTGATCCTTCACTCAGCAGCGGTGCACTCGCTGCTGCAGCAACGTTGATCGGGTCTCATACCCCGTATACGGTGCGATTCAGGGTCACTTTACATTCGATTTTGACTATATATATTCAAAATCGAATCGAAATGGAATCGAACGATTTCAAGCGCATTCGATCCCGATTTGATGCCGATGTGCACTCCCATTCTATAAATAATAGAAAATAGACTGTGCAGGCAAGACTATATAATGCAATTCGATCCAGATTCAATCCTGATCGAATTGAACCGTCTGTACACCCCTTAAGAAGTCTGTGAGACTGCACTGGCTTTACTGTGACTTTCAGTGGCTTCATGCACTGGACCCAGGACCATGAATATGCTTCTATGGACTGCTAGTGAAGCAGCCCATGGAGACTGGGGTCCAGCTCATGCGCAGTACTGAAGAAGCTGCGACGGGGTCTAGGGACTAGGAGGCACCAGCTGTGGCGACCAGTTGTGAACCGGCAGTGGGGTCCAGCAGAGCTGGAAGCGGAGGGGTTGGCGGCATTGCAGCAGGCTGCTGGTTGTGGCAGGTGCCATGGATTTCCTGGAAGCATAACAAGCTTAGAGGGTTAACACTTGGGGGTGTAATGTCCTGGTAGAGACTCTCCAGTGATGGGCGGCTGCTCTAGAGGCGTTTGCCCTGATAGTTGTTATGTAGACGACATTTACGCAATTAAGGGACAGGAACAAAGCAGAAGCCAGAAATAAGCAGCAGATGTCCTACAGAGCTGGACGTCAAGCCTCCAGGACTGGATTTATGTAGGTAAGACCATGCGTACCTTTAAGGAATGCATGGCACTACATCGCTATGCAATAAGTGCTGCAATTAAGGGCAAAGGTGGGGACCAGCCATTAGCTAAACACTTCGCGGAAGCAAAGCACAATCTGGCTAGCTTTCGGCACATGGTCATCGACCATGTACCTGATGATAAAAGAGGAGGTGATAGACACCTTAAATTATTGAAGTGCGAAGCTAAATGGATATTCACACTAGATACCCTGATTTACTGTTATGTATGCACCATTGTAATTATTGACTGATAAGAGTTTTGTTATGCATATTAATTCAGCATATTCAAATAATATTTGAACATAAATAAAATAGTATTTTATTAGTGCCTAAAATATTGACATTATTTTGATTTGATTGGATAAGATTGACCCTTTAAATGCCAGTCAGGTCAAACATTACAGGTCATCATGATGAATAAAAATGCTTGCTTGCCAATTTTCACACTTTTTGTTGACAAACTCACTCGGCACTCAAAGGTTTAATCAAATAAATGAGCCTGATAGTTACATCATGTACAACAATTTGCAAAGTGATATTGAATCCATTGTAAATCAGATTTATGGAAGATGAAATACTGAGATTTTACATTCAATTATGCACTTTAGGAAGACACATGTGTGCGTGCAAAAAAAATGCAGTCAAAACAAATGAATATTAAATATGTTAATGAAGATAACGTATTCCTGTTTGCTTTAGGACTTGGCACAAAGGAGGCAGAAAAGATGTGGTACTTGTTTCCTATCTGGGCGCCCAGGTTTTCTACGTACGGCACCGTAATGAAATTGGATCGCATCGCATCGTACACATACACGATATTGAACGATGCGATGCGATGCGATCCGATTCGATTTCCCATAGGAAACAATGTGAAATGGCTCAATTTAGCCAAATTATCATAGGAACAATAGTAAATGGGCCAAAAACACCCCTGAACATTGAAATGTCCCCCCAAAAGTAGTTGACGCCACCCCGCCATCAACGTGAACCCGAAGCGTGGCGAGCGCAGCGAGCCCGCGAGGGGCGGCGGTACGCGTCCTCCGACCTTTTCATGCCCTACTATCCACTAGGGCGTGGAGTGAGAATAGAATAGTGTGGCGAGCGCAGCGAGCCACCGAGCCCGAAGCGTGGCGAGCGCAGCGAGCCCCGCGAGGGGACGCGTATACCTTCACAGTTATACGCGTCCCCTCGCGGGCTTCCCAGGTGTCCATGGCGACGCGGACACCTGGGAAGCCCGCGAAGGGACGCGTTTACCTGTGAAGGTATCCGCGTCCCCTCGCGGGGCTCGCTGCGCTCGCCACGCTTCGGGCTCGGTGGCTCGCTGCGCTCGCCACACTATTCTATTCTCACTCCACGCCCTAGTGGATAGTAGGGCATGAAAAGGTCGGAGGACGCGTACCGCCGCCCCTCGCGGGCTCGCTGCGCTCGCCACGCTTCGGGTTCACGTTGATGGCGGGGTGGCGTCAACTACTTTTGGGGGGACATTCCACTGCTCTGTGGGTTTTTTTGGGGTTTCTGGCCCATTTACCATTCTTCCCTATGCTGATTTGGGTGAATTGATCCATTTAACATTGTTTCCTATGGGAAATCGAATCGGATCGCATCGCATCGCTTCGTTCAATATCGTGTATGTGTACGATGCGATGCGATCAGATTTCTCTACGGAGAATAGCATGGTGCGCAATTAACTTAGCGGGCGCCCAGATAGGAAACAAGTACCAAAGATGTTTATGTCCCTGTGCCAGCTAGGCTGCAGCAAAATCATTATCAGACACTACAAAACCTCACTTAGTCCACATGGGCATATCAACACTATGCCAGCATTGTCATTCACAAATCCTATCTATCTGATGTGCAGATATGCACGTGTTAACAGCTAGGGAGTATTAGCTCAGCGATCAGTACTTTCTATGCTGTGGAGCTGAGGCAGGCTTGTAAGGAAAACATGCGGACATTACTCAAATGGAATGAGTACAACGAATATAGGCTTAGCTACCTGTTTGTCAGAGGGCACATTTGCATGTGGATGGTTCTTATGGAACAAAATGTACTTAAATGGTTAAACTCTAGAAACCTTCGCTTAACTGAGTGTGAATGTGCATGACTCCTCCGCCACAATAACATCACATTTCTACATCACAAGACATAACGGTCAGATTGATTAGACCGCAGGTGCATGTTGTTTACTTGTCTCTATAAAAGGGTCTGCATATACCCAAGCTTGTAACTGTGTTATTGGAGCATCACAGTGCTGTACAGTACTTAGCCCATGAGAGATTAATACCTTATCATAATGTTTGCTGTATATCTTCACATGTACCTGTTATCTTCAATAAACCTACTCTGTTTTACAGGAGTTTGATGTCACGGAAGGGGCATGTGGAGAGGCCTGATCGCATAGAAGGGGAATGGGGAGGGGTCTGATTGCATAGAAGGGGAATGGAGAGGGGTCTGATCGCATAGAAGGGGCATGCTTAGGAATTTGATGGCTCATAAAGGGTATGTGGAGGTGTATAAAAGGGACATGATAAGGAATTTGATGGGACATAAGGGACATGTAGACGTGTCGGATGGCACATATAAAAAGGGACTGGTGGTACAAAACATGAATTTTGAGCGGCATAAAGGGGCATGTAGGGAGGTTAGAGGGGTATTTAAATTTGGGAAAAAATATTAAATAAATAAAGCCAAAATGAATGAATATCTCCTATCTTGTTAATAACAAGCCCAACGCACCCTAGGGGATGGACAGGGAATATATCACCAAAAGCATAAAAATCCAACAACATAAAAACATATGCTGTATTACACTATATATAACATTATAATGGCCACTTGTGGAGTATCACGGCTCCCACAACCTGCATCGTATGCAGATCGTATGCTAAAAATCGCAACGCATCGCATACGATCAAATCGCATGCGATGCGATGCGATCGCACCCGATTTTGCACTGAAATGCATCAGAATGCATTGAAATGTGTATTAAACTTGTGAAATGCCCCCAAATGCCATTTTTCATAGTGCACCACCCCCACTATCAACGTCAACCCGAAGCGTGGCGAGCGCAGCGAGCCCGCGAGGGGCGGCGGTACGCGTCCTACGACCTTTTCATACCCCCACTATCCACGTCGGCGTGGAGTTGAGAATAGAATAGTGTGGCGAGCGCAGCGAGCCACCGAGCCCGAAGCGTGGCGAGCGCAGCGAGCCCCACGAGGGGACGCGGATACCTTCACAGCTATACGCGTCCCCTCGCGGGCTTCACAGGTATCCGCGTCCCCTCGCGGGGCGCGCTGCGCTCGCCACGCTTCGGGCTCGGTGGCTCGCTGCGCTCGCCACACTATTCTATTCTCAACTCCACGCCGACGTGGATAGTGGGGGTATGAAAAGGTCGTAGGACGCGTACCGCCGCCCCGCGCGGGCTCGCGGCGCTCGCCACGCTTCGGGTTGACGTTGATAGTGGGGGTGGTGCACTATGAAAAATGGCATTGGGGGCATTTCACTAGTTTAATACACATTTCAATGCATTCTGATGCATTTCAGTGCAAAATCGTGTGCCATCGCATCGCATCGCATGCCATCGTATGGCATCCGATGCGATCGCATATGATTTTTGAGCAAAAATGCTCAAAAATCGTAATCGGGTGCCATCGCATCGGATGCCATCGTATGGCATCCGATGCGATCGCATACGATTTTTGAGCAAAAATTGGTAAAAATCGTATCGCATCGTATGCCATCGTATGCCACTACATATGGCATACGATGGCATACGATGGGAGCCGTGATACTCCACAAGTATCTTATAATGTGTAATAAATGTTTTTGGTCTTACATACCAATGTATAAACACCCCTTCCCTTTTATATATCTAATTGCTCTGTGTAAAGGGCCTGTTTCAGGTTCAATAGCAAAACACATTGGGTTTGCTAATGGACAAAACCATGTGCACTGCAGGACAGTAACATGTGTAGAGAGAGTTCCTTAGGACAAGTCGGACCTGATTGTCCAAGCAGCTGCCTGGGAGGGATAACATGAGATTAGGGACTTCATGTGCCAAGTTTTGCATGTGATGAAACATTCCCGGGGAGCTGCAGGCGGTGGACACTAGCAAGGGGACCAGGGAGTGGGGGACGGCACAGGGGGGGGGGGGAGGGGGGGTGTACCCGCGGAGGGAGCAGGAGGGGGAGTGGTGCAGGGACCCGGGCAGGGAAAGAGGCTGCTGCCATCAGCAGGAGCAGGTGAGGAGGAGGCAGCGCAGGGAACCAGGCAGGGGAAGCCGCTGTGCCAGGCAGCGGCACAGCACCAGCGGCGGGAGCACTTGAAAAAAAAACCTTACAAATGAATGGGCAGCCACTGATTGGCTGAGAACTCTCTCAGCCAATCACCTGCCTAGTGAAGTGGACTCTAAACAAGATTTGGTACCGGGGACACAATACCTCCATCAATAATCTAAATCCTACTCCACTTGTGGGCCGACACCGGACGCACGTCTAACACCAACATAGCTGTCAAGGCTGCAGTTATCCACTGTGCCATAGGATGACTGCTGTCATACTTTGTCCTCACGGCAAACGACTGCTTAGTGAAAGAAGCAGGGTAGCCATCAGTGGGGGGTCTGCTGGGACTCTAGTCCCAGGCCCAGACAGAAAGAGGGCCCAGGACAGGAGTCTATCAAGTATTTGTCATAAGCAAAGTTCACATTTCCCTTGAAGCAATGTAGAGGATAAGTAGTGCGGCCAGTGCTGGTGACACTGGAGGTCTCACCAGACATACTGGGGATTCAAGAAGGGGAAAGGTGGCCATGCCTATTTTGTCAGTCCTGGGCCCCACAATTTCTGATGGCAGCCCTGGAAAGAAGTAGCGGTGTTCTGACTTCCCCTCAGGAATGATGAACGACTCCCAGCAGCAACAACAGAAGTGGCCACAGCAGCAGGCGTAGTACTGCAGAATCCTCCGGAGAAATTCCAGATTGAAGAGGAGTCAGTCATGCCGGTGACATGGCCTTCAGGACTACCTCCGATCAGGATCAAGGAGGAAATTGACGAGGAGGGAATTGCTGGTGTGGTTTTCAGGCGCTTGGATACAACAGGATCAAGGGATTTAGGTGTCTCTGGACTGCTTACGGTCCTAACCACAGTTTGTGAACCAAACTGTGACTTCTGAACGAACTTCATGTGACATATAAGGCCAACTGCCTTACCCCTGCTTATTGCTGCGCTACATTTGGCGAGACAATTGTTGCCCAGATCTGGATAAAAATAATTCCAGACCAAAGAGTTGGATTTTTTGGTCTTCTGCCCAGGCATGGTGACGGCCCTTTGACAACAACTGTCTCGCCTAGTGCCTCATTTAAGCAAACCACATCACCAGCAGCATCCTCCTCCTCGTCAACTTCCTCCTCAGCACCAGCTACATCAATATCCTCCTCCTGGTGTACAACATGGACACCTTCAATCGCAAAATCAGGAACTGGACTGTGGGTGATCCTTCCAGCATATGCAGAGAGCCACCTCTTCCCGTACAGTGATGGGAAGGTCAGGCATCGAAACCACGAGCACCCTTGGACTCTTGGTTTTTGATGAGAGCTTAACTCTCTTAAAATTTCTACCGGGGGGGGGAAGGAGGGCTTCAAATGGCGTGTGAATCTGAACCACTAGTCATGAACCCAGGCCAGGGCCTTAGCCATTCCGTGCCACTCCGTCTGGTAAATGGCATATTGGCAGGCTTACATTTTTCTTCCAACGATTTACTTTTTTTTTCAACTTACTGAACTTTGGCATTTTGGATTTTACATGCCCTTTACGATGACATTGGGCATCGGCCTTGGCAGACGACGTTGATGGCATTTCATATTCTATGTCACGACTAGTGGCAGCAGCTTCCACACTCGGAGGAAGTGGTTCTTGTTCTTTCACTATTATAGCCTCCAAATTTTGGTTCTCCATTATCTTTCTGGAGTTATAAAAATATGCAGCACAGCAGTGTAGTGTACCCCTAAGCCACACACACACGGCAAAGCCTGAAAAAATTATACGGTTTTAAAATAACACTTTTATTTTGGGGTTACTGTATTGAAAAATTATTATATGCGGGTGGCACAGGAGAGTGTACATGGCCTAAACCACACACACACACACACACATACGGCAAAGCTTGAAAAAATTATACAGATTTAAAATAACATAAATAAAATTTTATTTTTTTAGAATGTACACTGGACTGTCACTAGACTTATATGACTACCACTGGGCTTAATGGCAGTACCACTGGACTTATACGGCTGTACCACTGGACTTATTGGCAGTACCACTGGACTCAGAGGCAGAACTCTGGAAGACAATGGAGTCATCTGCTGCCGGGCTCCTGCTCCCAAGGGGGCACCTCTCCTCCCCTGCGGGTTTGAATCAGTTAATTGGAAGCCATTGACATCGCTTCTGTGGCTGACTCCCCTTCCCAGCAGGTTCATAGTAGTCACAGTTTCTTTATTTTAAACATTATATACTTAACATACATACACACATGCATACATAAATTTCTATAAGGTGGTGTGTGTGTGTCGGTGGGGGGTTACCAATTTTTATCTTGCCTCCGGGCAACTGGGACGAACTTAAGCCACTGACTGGACTTATACGGCTGTACAACTGGACTTATACGGCTGTACAACTGGACTTAAGGGCAGTACCACTGGACTAGAAGTACCACTGGATTTAACAGCAGTACCACTGGAATAGCAATACCACTGGACTAAATGGCCACTGCATGGATTTATACAGCAGCACAGGACACCAGCACCGGCAGCAGACAACACATTACCACAGGACTGGACTGCACAGGACCTTGGTGGGAATTACCTAACAGTGCTCGGATCTCAGTTCGGATCCCTGTCGTTCGGTAGCGTCCAGATTTTTAGAAATCCGGACTCGCTCATCTCTGAAACTAACTCACCCAAATCGAATACTCTCTGCACATGTTACATCTGCCCCACCTGCAGTGCAGCATTAGCAAACCTGTAAGGAGAGCTGATTACCTGCTGGTGACAGACAGCGGCTATCCTACTGTGCTGCGTAAGACCCAAATCAATGAATGACGGAGTCATCATTGGATGAGATCAATGGATGCTTTTTCTTTTAAGTTTAATAGGCCCAAACATTGCATCGATTTCTCTGTATTCTTCTGCTGACAACTGTGTTAAATAATTCGCATCTGTGGGTATATTTATAGATAATTCTAACGTACGCACCCAGAACATCTGTGCAGAACTATTCCTCAGAATAACTTGGCACAGAAAATATAATTCTTTAACAGGTAGCTTAGTGCAGTGGAGTACGTATTATAATAACTGGTGTACAAACGGTTCCTCACAAGCCGCAAGTGCTAAATTACTACAACTAATGTTCCAGAGGTGTGAAAATGCTATATTTATATCAAGCTGTATCTGCTGCTCATTATGAACTACTATCAAACAAATCTGCTAATTAATTATCATTAAGACCTAAAGCCATAATTTTAAAGATAGCTCAAGTTTATCAAAAAAAAGAGCGAGACTAATGAAAGGCTTATTACAATCCAATTAATTAGAGAAAAAATGGGTATTTATCTATGATTCGGAGGTAACACATGAGCAGGAAAATCAGAATCGTCAAAAATTTAAAAAACGAAGTAGTTGATTTTATTAATGTTGTCGTTGATTTGGGACTCGTAAACAGGCGGAGCTGCTGAGCAGAGGCGAGTGACCATTGACTGAGTACAGTACAACAATATTTATTTATTTTATTTAATAACAGTTTCTTATATAGAGCATACATATTCCGCAGCGCTGTACAGAGAATATTTGAACATTCACATCAGTCCCTGCCCCAGTGGAGCCTCTAATCTATATTCCCTACCGCATGTACACGCGCATACTTTCATTCTAGGGTTAATATTGTTAGAAGGCAATTAACCTACCAGTATATTTTTGGATTGTCGGAGGAAAACGGAGTACCCGGAGGAAACCCACGCAAGTACGGGGAGAATATAGCATGGCTCCACACAGTTAGAGCCATGGTGGGAATCAAACCCATGACCTTAGTGCTATGGGGTAGTAATGCTAACCATTACACCAGCCGTACTGCCCCAATATACACATAGCTGCCTCCGGTAAGTATAAGGAATTCTAATATTATAGGTGTGTTTGTGTGGGTGGCTTTAACCTTCTCTGAACCACTTTCCGGATCTAAAACAATGGGTTGCCTGGCCGCAAATCTGATTGCAGGGCACATTTTGTTTGCAAATGGACAAAACCATGCTGCACTGCAGGTGGGGCAGACGTAACATGTGCAGAGAGAGTTAGATATGGGTGAGTTATTTTATTTCTGTGCAGGGTAAATACTGGCTGCTTTAGTTTTACGCTGCAATTTAGATTTCAGTTTGAACGCACTGCACCCAAATCTAACTCTCTCTGCACATCTGCCCCATCTGCAGTGCAGCCTTTGGGCTGTCAGCCAGCTAGAAGAAAAGGGGGGTGAGGCTGGCGGCCGTGTGAATAATGGAGTGGGGCCTGTGCTAACATGATTAAACCTGTTTGGGGCGTGTCCATTGCAATCTCATCATCGTGGCCCTGCTCACGTCATCAGGTCCCCGCCAGTGGGGTAACTATCAATTTTGCTCCCCCCTGCCAAAAAGTGTGGCCATTATGGGAGGGTAGGCAGGTATGTTACAGAATTCCACTCCATTTGCAAACAAAATGTGCCCTGAATTAGTCCCACTGTATGGATAATGGGGTATGTAATGCACACAGTCAATTCTGACACCGGTACCACGATACCCCCCCCCCCTCCCAGCCCTAACCCTAAAACCCCCTCCCCCCAAAGTCTAACCCCTAACACGCCTCACTAACCTTAACCTACCTTGACAAAAAGAAAGAAGAAAAAGGATTCCTTCAAGGGGCATAGTGCGAATCCATAGCTGGAAACTGTATATTACTAAGCCAAATATCTGAAGAAGAAAAAAATCGTCATTTTAGTTTCACTAATTAGACCCCGAAGCATTTGTATTTGAAATATGAATAAGGATCTGAAATGTCACACTAGCAATTAGGCTACTGAGCAGGAAACGGCAGGGACACTTTTTAGTACAGTACAACGAGAGACATCATTTACTGTATTTGATTTCAGACGTACTTATTTGGGAAAAGAATCTCAGAGATGGGCAAAAAGATCGCGCTGAGTCTGAGATTCCGTCCTATTCTTAAAACAAATAATACATTCTGGCCACTGAACCAGCATAGCAATCACGGTGTGGGGCGTAGAAGCTAGTCAGCAGGAAAGAACGGAACGTCACAAGTCTTTAGCCTTATCAAGGGATCTTACAGCCCCTGGAGCACTCATTCTAGCAGCTTTTTGCATACATGGGATGTGTGTCAACGCGTTTCGTCTATCTTATAGTCTTGTAATGTAATGTAAGTTTGGAGGGTGTTTTTATATCTGGAATTGTATACAGGTGTACACTGGTTATACCGTATATTCTGGTACATTCGTACTTTAAGGGTGGTATTAAATCCCAGACGTTATTTCCACCTGCGGAAATAGTGTCCGTCACCTATTCAATGCTGCCGTTTCCGACAGAACTGAAGGCAGATTACGACAAAACAGATCTGAATTTAAAACAAGTCGGATCTGTTCTGTCAGAAACGGCAATGTATTGTCGAATTCAAGGCCGTTTTTCGACAATCCGTGGCTGTTTTCGCATGACAACTGGAATGTTGAACTCTGACTGTCAAGTTACAGTCAAGCTGAGCGAAAATGGGCATTCCGACAGTCGGAATCGCAGATTGAATACCCCCTGAATGGTGAATTAGGTGGATCAATATATACCAGAGGGTATTTTAACCCTTACCACTCCTCCCACAGCCTAACTGTAACCGCCCCCTTTCTTCAATCTAGCCAAAAATATTCCCTAAGGGAACAGCAGATGGCAGAAGAAGAAAGTGAAAGGCAGAGAGTGACGGGGAAGACAGTGGGTGATGGAGAGGTAAGGATGACAAGGAGATGGTGGGTCACGGGGAGGCAGTGGATGACTGCGGACAGAGACACTGCATTATTATGTATGATTGGTACCTTTCTCAATGAAGACCTTAGTAACATCCATTATGTGCCGCCAAATGTGTAAACCTCGAAGAAGTCCCCAGTTTTGCTGCCTCCTGTCTCCTGTCTCAGTCAGTAGAGTGGCTCCACCTTGTCATATCTATCTGACCGCTAGTTCCACCACAGATGAAAACTCCCAGGTAATCCTGGAATGTCTATGATCGGTGGCAGACCCAGCGGTGGCTCGGAGGTGCTTGGGGTTTGTGCTCATTGAGGGAGGGGGGAGGCTTTTGCTATTTTGCTACCACTTCCTGGACCGCAGACAAATCTTGAAAATGTCCTTCTCAAAATGTCCACCACCTCATATGAATGCTAGAGGAAGCAGCAGCCATTTTGGGAGTGACATTTTTAATATTAGCAACAGCAGACCCAGGTGGACGGTCAGAGTCAGTGGGGGATCCCCTGATAACGAGCAGCTACAGGGGTAGGGGGCACATGAAAGTTTTTCCAGTGCGGGGGAGGAGGGCACATTAATTATAGTTACACCATTTCTTTTGAGCTTCATTTTATTCCTATCTGATATTATCTTAGATCTTAGATAACGTGTAGCTTGGCCAAGAATGTGGTGTCGGCGGCAAGCGGCATGCGTAAGGGGGTAAAGGGGGGATGTTTAACTTTACTTGGGTGGGTGCTGCCAAAATCAGCGGGGGGGGGGAGGGTGCATATTTACTAGTTACCATTTACTTTATGTTCTTCTTGTGTTAAAATCTTGTGTTATTTCCTACTATTATTTTTGATGCGTCAGCCCAACATAAGCGATGCAGACCTGGGCTTTGACCTATTCTGGATCTCAGGCTGCCTGACATCGTTCTCCATTAACCCTGCCTGCCACAAGGTCTTCCCTGTGTGTTCTTTTAAACGTTTCTGTTTTTCCTTCTGTTTGGTTCTTGGTGGCAGAGCATCTGATGGCGGCGGTGGTGCGATACAGCAGTAGTTGTGCTTCGTGACTGCTCAGCGTCGGATGTAGAGTATATAATCATTCCGCTGTATATCAACAAGCACACATTGAAGCCACCTACGTACCGCGTGCAGGTTGGCATGGACTGAGTGTTTATGCTAAGGGAAGCAAATCGTAATTTGTTTTTCACAACTGCCATCAGCCTGGAAGAGGGAGGAAATTGCTGTTTAGGTGCAATCAGTCCTCTTGTGCAGAAACCTGTACACTGCAGAATCCAGTAACTTCCCGGCTTATTCTCTGCTATGTACAAGAAGAAGATAATCAGGGTTATTTAAACTCAGTGCATCCATTGGCATAGCTAGAAATTTTGTTCCCCCCTTCCAAAAAAGTTTCTGGCAGCCCACCCACCACCCCTTCCCCATACAATAACATTTTTTTCTTACCTACATGACCATTGCCAGGGATTTCATGCTCGTTGCCAGGGGTTACATGCTCATTGCCAGGTGTGGACACTTCTGGGTACACTCTGCTATCCCCTAACAGATGCTAGAGATCCATCAGGATTTGTTTCCTCCAAGGCAGCAGCCATTTTTTTGGAGGGCTGTTTTTTTAAAGCAGATTTCTTGCGGAAGGACAGACGTCATGGATTCTGCAGAGAACTTGTGTCCCCGCTGTACCGGCTCAGCCACGCCACCGCTTGGACTGCATTGGCATTATTACGTTAGATACTAGCAAAGTAGAAGAATCCTATTATTCAGTAAACAAAAGCAAGTATTATTTAGCAATCAAAATTTGTTGATGAAATTAGCCTTTAATAACCAAGACTCAATTAAGGCATTGATGCCAGTCCAAAGCCAGGAAAATAATGAAGGACCTCAGCCATCCCAACAATGAACTATTCTCTCTGTTGCGGTCAGGGACACGCTACCGCTCTTTGAAGGCAAACACAGATCGAATGAGAAGGAGCTTCTTCTCGCAGGCCATTAGAGCCCTCAACCAGACCTCCTAGTACCGGGACTTTCCTTCTTTCTTGCTTTCCTTCTGGACCTACCCGACACGTTCTCTCTAGACTCTTCCTCAGCCAATCTACGTAATTGGCACAGTTTTATAAAAAAGCATTTCACTACATATTGTAACATGTATTTTTGTACAGTATGTGAAAAATTAAAAAAATTGATTTTGATTTGATGTTATTTTTTCCTATCATCAATTATTTTGGAATGACATCACTTAGATATGATTCCGACTAATTAAAATCATTTTACTGCCATGCTACAGACTGTGTTTGAAAAATGTTATTTAGAAACTGGCAGGTTGGTACTTTATATCTGTTCACTGTATCTCTCTCCATTTCGTAGTACATAGATCCCTCCCCTCACAGCTCTCACTGGCTAGCAGACTTCCAGATGAAGCTTCACTTATATCTTCTACACCCAGTCTTGCTAGGACAGGACTGTTCCTTCCTGCCAGCACCCGCAGCCACCACCTACCAAACTGACCTGGGAAATTGGTGCAGTTGCTAGCAGGAGGTCCTGTACTAAAAGTGCAACCACAAAATGGTGATGGGGATAGGGATAATGGAGTTTGACAAGGGAAAGGTGTGGGGGGCACAAATGAGAGAATCTGATTGAGAAGATGTGAGTGTGAGAGACAGAGATGAGAGAGTCAGACAGTAGGGTAGGGACAGAGATGAGAGAGTCAGACAGTAGGGTAGGGACAGAGATGAGAGTCTGACAGTTGGGACAGAGATGAGAGTCTGACTGTAGGGACAGAGATGAGAGTCTGACAGTAGGGACAGAGATGAGAGTCTGACAGTAGGGACAGAGATGAGAGTCTGACAGTAGGGACAGAGATGAGAGTCTGACAGTAGGGACATAGATGAAAGAGTCTGACAGTAGGGACAGAGATGAGATAATCTGACATTAGGGACAGAGATGAAAGAGTCTGGTAGTAAGGGCAGAGATGAGAGAGTATGACATAGGGACAGAGATGAGATTGAGAGAGATGGGGGGAAAGGGGAAAGAGAATAATGAGTCAGTAGGGACAGAGATGAGATACTGGGAGATGGAGGGGAAGGGGGGGGGAGAATAAGGAGTCAGTAGGGACGGAGATGAGATAGTGTGAGATGGAGGGAAGAGGGGAGAAAGCAAATAAAGATACAGGACAGAGATGAGGGGGAGGGAGATGAAGTGGAGAGGGGGGGTAGCTGCAAGGTAGGAGGTAAGGGGGAATAGAGATGAGAGATAGGGAAGGATAGTGGCTTATCTATGATGGGTGCACTGTACATGCTGCACATGGGCCCCTGAGTCCCAGGGGGGCCCACGCTGCACCCATTATTGTAATACTTACCCTCTGGAGTGCGGCAGCAGTAGCACTGCCTGCATTCGTACATGCGCTGTAGGACGGGCCTCCTCTCTTAAGACGCCCCTGGAGAAGGAGGTGAGGTTGGACAGATGTGATTGATGGGGGTTAGGGGTATCAAGGACCAAGATTTAATACAGACACATGGGGTGGTGAACGGGACAGGTAGATGAGCGCAGAGATGAGAGAGAGGGAAAAAAACCCTGTACTGCCAAACATGATAACTAGGGGCCCGGGGGGGGAAGGGGATGTAATAGGCCAGTGATGGCTAACCTTTACACTCCAGCTGTTGTTGAACTACACATCCCAACATGCCCTGCGTCAGTTTTGGTATGGCCGAATAGCAAAACTGTAGCAGGGCATGCTGGGATGTGAAGTTCAACAACAGCTGGAGTGTCAAGGTGACCCATCACGGTAATAGGGTGTGAGTTTTTGGTTGGGATTGCCCATATTTTAAAAAATACGGGCAATCAAAGCTGAAATCCCTCAACTGCAAAACTCGGACCCTGTTATATTTACCTGCTGGTGTATGACAAGCCCAAAATACTATTTGAAAGTATTATTCAGCCTCTAGCAGTAAGTGTACACGCTGAGCTCTGTAGTGTGGCCGCAGTATTCCATTATTAGACTCTAGGAAATTATTGATATCGGCCGCAGCAATCACACAGCGCACAATACAGCCCTGAAACTCTCATTTTCTAGAAGAAACATGTCTTAGACAAAGCGACAGAACAAAGGTATCTTTACCGATCGTCTAACTGCCGAGCTGGGCTCTTTCTTATTCCTTCCTGATGTTTCAGGCGGCATTTTCTGTTCCCTTCTCACTGACATTCCGAAATATGACCTTTCTCTCCTTTGTCTACTTTAAATGTTAATACATGCCAATTCCTCATCTTCTGGCCTCCTGCCGCCTCAGCGACGGTCATTCTTACATGTTCCTACAATGATCATATCTTCCCGTCTTAATTTCAAAAATGGTGCTTCTCAGTTTTTTTCCTCTTTCTGTGGTGGCTTTGAGACTCCCTGTCCTGGTTGCCGGGGGTGAATACATCCTTAACATATACAGTTAATATATACAACTGTCTCCATAACACTGAGCCCTGCACACTCCCACCGGTCAGAGAAGCACAAATTGGCCTAACCCATACTTACCTACCCTCCCGGAATGGCCCGGAGGCTCCCGAAAATCTGTTGTAAAAAATGACAGTTGGGAACTGATTGGCTGGGGCACAATTTATCATCCGAAACAAGTTTTATAATTACCAACAAGTTTTAGCACTCACCAGTAACCCTGCTCGAAGCAAATGCTTCGAAAGCTAGTCTGCTACCTTGTGATTGCCTCTGTGTTTATGCATGTGTGACAGAGGAAGAGATGTAGTTTCCCTCACTGCCAACAGATGGCAGTGTTTCAGAGACACACAATCAGACACTAGACATATATATATATATATATATATATATATATATATATATATATATATATATATAGATGGTTGGTACATGGGCCCCATAGTCTGTAACATGGCAGTTGGGAGCCGGCTGGTAGTTTTGTTCCCTACTTTATCTCTCTCCAAAGAGCAGGTTTACTTGGAGGAAGAGATAAAGTCGAAAGAGGTAACGTGCCAACCAATAATTTTTTAAATGCAGCCTGTAAGATGGCAGTTGGGAGCAACTTGGTTGGTACTCTACATGCCCCGCAAGTCTTAGTATATCTGCCACACAGTGAGACCATGTGACACAGCTGCGTAAGTTTGCACCAATAGCCTGCCCAGTATAAGTACAGGAACCGTGCTCCAGGTAAAGTCGTCTTCAATGTAATTGATATTGGTGTCATTTATAAAACAGCTGAAGCAATTACTTAAGCAATTTAAATAACGTTACATTATTAAGACTGCGGCTCGGCTGAGAGAAATGTAACTACGTCCTTCCATGTAAATCAGCGACGATGGAGGTGTAATCCGAGGACCCTGCATGTTTCCAAATATAGATTCCAGCTGTAATCAAAATTTGACAACCATGCTCATAACTCACTTCTTTTATCCCACATCTGGGCGCGTTGGGAGCCGTCCGTCCGATCTGCTTCCTCGATGATCTTGGTGTTAATTCACTCTCACAGTAAAAAACGTCATAGTATAAATATAGCAGGCAAAACTAATTTTTAGGAAATTGGGGTCAAATTAATTTGGTAAAGGTCTGTTCCAATTTGAAGAAGTAAACTTTTTTATGTCCGCTCAAAGCCTCGTTGGGTTTGATGTTCTTAATCTTGGCGTAATTACATTTTCTATTTTTATTGTACGTAACAAAAACAATTACTTCCTGGAAATGAGTTCAGCCTCATATTTCCAATTATATCCAATTGTCCTTTGATTTTGTTTTCGCTGTTCTATGACTGCGGCTCTCCGGCCAGTACAAATCTGCAAAGTGTCAGAAAAATATTTAATATATAATCAGAAACAGGCCTTTGGCTGAAGATCCGGATATTAGTTACCGGGATATCTACATAGCATCACAAAAGGACAATGATCTTATTAAAGGGGAAATGCAAAGAAAATAAAGACACCTACGTTGGTTCGATGTTTGACTGATGAGACCAACTCCAATGTCACTAAGATAATAAATCACTTTATTCAGACCAAAATAGAATGGAATCCTTCATTGGCAATTCTATAACGGACCAGGGTATACTGAGAACACATGCCCCCGGATTCATGTGGGTTGAGCCACACCGCACACCCTGCACCCATATAATTATACTTACTACTATTAAGTCCTGCATGGGCCGGAGCTACAAACACAAGAAATCATAAGCAAAATGGCGTTACTGGGAACATGCCACAGACACCATGTTGCTGGAGACCAGCCAGATGCCTCTGGTACAAAGCCAGAGGTTACTGCTCTGCCAAAGGGGAGGGGTCACGCACTAAGTCTAACCCCTCTCCACACAGCCTAACTGTAACAACCCCCCCCCCCACAGCCTAACCCTAACCTTCCCTCCCTGCAGTCTAACCTTACCCCCCTCTCCACAGCCTAACCCCAACCCCCCCCCTCCCTGCAGCCTAACACTAACCTCCCCTCCCCACAGAATAACCCTAACCTTCACTCCCTGCAGCCTAACTGTAACAACCCCCCCCCCCCACAGCCTAATCCTAACCTTCCCTCTCTGCAGCCTAACCCTAACTCCCCCTCCCCACAGCCCAACCCTAACCTTCACTCCCTGCAGCCTAACTCTAACCTCCACGCCCCACAGCCTAACCCTAACTCCCCCTCCACACAGCCTAACCCTAACTTTCCCTGCTGCAGCTTAGCCCTAACCTTCCCCTCCCCACAGCCTAACCCTAACCTTCCCCTCTCCACAGCCTAACCCTAACCTTCCCCTCCCCACAGCCTAACCCTAACCTCCATCCCCACAGCCTAACACCAACCTTCCCCTCCCCGCAGCCTAACCCTAACCCTCCTCCCCACAGCCTAACAATAACCTTTCTTCCCTGCAGCCCAACCTTAACCTTCCCCTCTTGGCAGCCTAACCCTAACCCCCCTCCCCACAGCCTAACCATAACCTTCCCCTCCTCGCAACCTATCCCTAATACCCCCGCCCCACAGCCTAACCCTAACCGCCTCTGCCCAATGCCTAACCGTAACCTTCCCTCCCCACAGCCTAACCTAAACCCCCCTCCCCGCAGCCTAACCATAACTTTCCCCTCCCCGCAGCCTAACTCTAACCTTCCCCTCCTCACAGCGTAACCCTAACCTTCCCCTCCCTGCAGCCTAACTCTAACCCCCCTCCTTACAGCCTAACCCCCTCCTTACAGCCTAATGGGCCCCATACATCAGCAATCACAATTTATGGATTTTCAGATATAGGGATATTTTGGCCAGATAAATGGATTTTACAATCTATCTGACTTTGCCCACACATTACAGATTTATTTCAGTGATCGGCAGATTTTTCCATCTAAAGATTGCATCTTCATATCTGGAAATTGCCCCAATCGATTGTCATTTCAGCTGTTCATAATGTAAATAGATGAAGAAGACGAATTGGGAATGCCCACACATCTAAAAAAGATCTGCAGATAATACCAGATTATTAAGCATGTTTAAAAACCTGATTAAGCAATCGATTGGCGATTGTGATTGGGATTGCCAAAAGGGGGAGCCCACACATCTAAAATTAATTGTGGCAATCATCTCCATATCTGAAAATTGTCACAATTAATTGCTGATGTATGGAGCCCTTAACTCTAACCTTCCCCTCCCCACAGCCTAACCCTAACCTTCCACAGCCCAACCGTAACCCACCCTCCCCGCAGCCTAAACCTAAATGCCCTCTCCTTGGCCACATGCCAATGCTTGCTGCAGGTTTACATTCGGCATTCCAGCATCCTAACTGATGTCGGGATATGGGATTCTGGTGCCAGTCTCCTCGATGCCGCTGTTGGTATCCTGAATGGCAGCATACAGACCGCCTGGATGATAAACACATCTCCTCTAGATGTCCTTTAAGATGCTAAATATATTCCTAATAAACCATATGGTATTGTACTGAGAAATAGCTAAGTACTGCTTATAAATATATCCGCCAGAACTAGGTCAGATCCTCCGTGCCCTGCCGAGATTCAGCTAGTACAACACTTGGCCATTAGCTGGTTACATATGTGATTGGCGTTGATGCTGAACATCCAATAAACTGCCACATTTTGAGATGTAATTGTATAAAGAACAATAATGTTACTGTATAACAACATTTTATCAGCGACCTTGGGCAGTTTATTAAAGGTAACACAAGCGATTTCCATTTTATGGAGCCCATGAAAATCAGTCTCCAGAAACAATGTTTTAATGAACTGTAAATGTTGCATTCTTTATTACGCTGCATAATGTTAATTGTCGGTAGATGCATTTATGTGTACCATGACGGAGTCATCTGGCCAATAGCGTTATATTGCAGTAAAAGTCTGTGTATATGCCTTATGGGCCTGATTCAGTACCACTGGCTGCTCAACGCCACCCAAAACTGTAGGTGCGCCCAGGAAAACGATGAGTGTCCCCATTCGAACGCAGGCCAGCAGCTGCCTGCCGGGGGCGGCAAATATATTCAGACAAGACTGACTTATATTTGCAAACAGGCGAAAATCAGTCATTGGTCAGCGGCCATCACATGATTTCAGCCCCTGCCAATGGATGTATGCTAAACATCCATTCACATTGCGACAGGGATGTTTCGCAGGTGGAGGGGGGTGGCTCGCTAGGCAGTGAATTTACGCTGAATCAGGCCCAATATTCTGTTACTCCGTATTCAGTTCTTCCAAAAAAAAGCCAACAGCAATATATAAAAGAAATCCAATATCCTTTATTTATGTATGCCAACCGTATCCGCGGGCTGTACATCCAGAGACTGCTTATTCGGTTACATCCACCCCGTCTGCGGCAGATTTAATAACTCATTTTCCCCAAGACATATAAGGGGGCATATTATATTATTACAACATGAAACTGTCAAAGTCCAGTTGCATGTACAACACAGTAGAATGGTATGGCCGCCATCTTGATTCGCAGAGTTACGTAAATGGATTATAGGAACCAGGTGAAATAATAATGTGAACCCCGTGCGCAGCCATACTATTACACATAAATTCATATTCCACACTTACATACAAATAAAATGTAGATAAATGGTTTTAATCCGCAGCACATAGTTTAAATGGTAAAACACGATCTTTCTTATACATATTTCGCATCTGTGTGTTCCGTCTCTCATGCGCAGCGCTCCGGTTCTGGTATAAAGTTCGCAACTTGTAACAGCCAAAAGTTATGGAACAATTACTTATTTAATGGTCATTTCACCATGAGGACAGTGTGGGAGATCCGGATGCAGCTGGTTTACAGTGTTGATTTACGACCCCTATGACGATGCCTAAAGAACAATAGACACAGAGGTGCATTCCCCTGCACCAATCCAAGAGAAGCGATACCTGATCTCCTGACCAATGGAGACCCTCACTCCCCCCCTCTAACTGGACACTATAAGAGTTCAAGCACAGCCTAAACTCTGTCTGTTCCCCTGCTACTCCCCTGGACTGTGTTCTGGACAGAACATAGTGAGCTCAGACCGGGTTTGCGCCAGCGCTATTTGATGAGACGGTAACATTTGCATTCCTGTATGTGTATTCTGTAGTGTGGCTGATTGTTTTTATATCTGTGGTTTTTCCCTTAGCAGTTTAGAACATACTTTGTATTGTGTAACAAACTGTATAGTGTGTTATATTGTTTCTATCTTTCTGTAACCCCCTGTTGTCCGTTAGGGACTGTAATACATGGTACAGGGACTTTATCCCCTAATTACGTAATTAATACAGAGTCTTGGCTTTTATTTGCATTTAGCGACAAAGGGTTAAAAGGAAATTATCCTTAAACAAGTACTCACATTTGGGTACTAAGTACTGCGAAAGAAATTTGCTTCATAGGTATTGGTATAGCGTGTTTTATACACGGACAAGGTTCGCTACGCTTTGTTCGCACGTAGCTAGGAATAAAAGGTTAGTGGTTTACGGACACAGTACGTAAACTGCGCACTTCACTTATTATCTATTGGTTTAATCTTATATGGGAATTGATAAAACTCATCAGGAAGGAGTTGGGGGTCGCAGGTAAAGGCTTAGAAGGCTGCATAGGGACAGACTGAGATGGGCGAAACGTGTTGCTATTGGCCTCCACGCGCGGAGATTAGTATTTGTAGAGATGAGCATTGTAGAACACGCAGTGGATTTTGTTGGCTCGATTCCGAGCGATGCTTTGATACTTTCCCCATTGAATCGGGCACCTGGCATGACGAGATCAACAGACATTGTGTCTATTGCCTGTACGGGATTGTCTGTGGGATCAAGTGCTCATTCTCAGAAGAGAAGAGAAATAATTACGTTCGGTTTCTAACAATAAATGTTTACTGGCATCTGCTTTTCACCCAACGACAGTGTCCCAGCATTGGCACGTAGGGACAGGGCCGTTTCTAGCCAATTTAGCTCACAGGGCGAGGAAATAAAAATGCGCCCCCCCCCCCTCTGGTCCAAATACACAATATGGGATTGAAGAAATTACGCGCGCCGAAAATAGGGGGCGTGGCTTGATTTTAAAAGGGGTGTGGCTTAATATAAGAGCGTGGTCTCGCAGGAAAACAATTACCTTACATCACACTTTTGCATCCTGCATGACCAGACATTGGTTACCGCAGGAATTGTCATTGTCCTCCCGCACTTAAGTTGGCCGGCTGAAGGCCACACAGTGACCTAGTACGCCTCACAGATCAAGGCCAAACAATGACAGGCTACTTAAATCATTATACACTATTTATCCGTGATGACAATTACACATTACGCCGCACACCGTGATGACAATTACACATTACGCCGCACACCGTGATGACAATTACACATTATGTCGCACACCGTGATGCCCATTAGACCCCACACTGTGATGGCAATTACACAATATTCCCCACACCGTAATGCCCATTACACATTATGCCCCACGTGCTGCTGACGCACAACTGATGCCGTTTAATAATATGCCCCCACAGTGCCAGATATGCCCCCACAGTGCCACAAATATATGCCCTCACAGTGCCACAAATATATGCCCCCACAGTGCCACATATATATGCCCCCACAGTGCCACAGATATATGCCCCCACAGTGCCAAATATGCCCCCACAGTGCCACAGATATATGCCCCCACAGTGCCAGATATGCCCCCACAGCACCACACATGGCCCCACAGTGCCAGATATGCCCCCACAGTGCCACACTTATGCCCCCACAGTGCCACAGATATATGCCCCCACAGTGCCAAATATGCCCCCACAGTGCCACCGATATATGCCCCCACAGTGCCAGATATGCCCCCACAGCGCCACACATGGCCCCACAGTGCCACACTTATGCCCCCACAGTGCCACACTTATGCCCCCACAGTGCCACAGATATATGCCCCCACAGATATGTGTCGCTGCACCTACTTAGGCTGGGCGCCCACTTTTCCTGATCAGGAGGTTAGGATCCAGATGGGCTGCTAACACAGCAGGGGGATGGGCACATGTGGGGAGCACACTGGGTGCTGGGGAAAAGTATAGCCTCACCGGTACCTGGGGTGCTGTGGGGTGCCAGGTAGGGTCCATTTCGTCAGTGGCAGGGAGTGTATCTGGGGTGGCAAATACAGGAGATACCTGGCGTCTGGATCAAGTTGCGGGCTCCTGCCCGTCACGATAGGGTCCCCTGGTGTCCACCCAGCTGGCTGTTGTGTCCCTCTTCTGCAGGGGGGAGGGGGGGGGGGCACTAGTGCGGGCGCTGCAGCTGCAGCGTTGCCGCACTCAGTCGCACCGCTCCACTCCCGCTGTGTCTCGCGCTGCTCCCTCACCGCCGGCTCCTTGTAGCCCTAGGCTGCCTGTCTTCTGCGCCGGACGGTCACTCCAGGCCCCCCGCCGGCAGCTTCTATAGTTGCGCTGTCGTCCGATGACAGCGTCAGCTGTGTTGCTCGGCGGTGGTCAGGCTCCGCCCTGGACGCGCTCCACGCTCCTTCTCCTCACCACGCTGCTTCACTGTGCTCCTCACGCGTCACGGATCACGCGTGCCCCAGTCTGCACCTCTCGGGAGTCGGCCTCTGACCTCCCCTTACTTCCTCCCTGCTGCCATACGTCCTCCAGGGCTGTCACTCAGCCTGGGGACGCTTCCTCACGCCCTCAAATGGCATGGGTATTAACCCTGTCCCTGCCAAGAGGACGCGGCTCAGACTGGGGTGCCACACAGGGCGCCCAGGCTGTTACACAGAGGCGGACAAGCCGTGTGGCGCCCCGGGCTGCTGCACGGCTTGTCCGCCTCTAGAAACGGCCCTGCGTAGGGATTCCAAATGTCCAAACGGTAATACACCAGCGATTTCACCAGAGCTACTTCCCCTCAACAGCTCATTGCAATGCAAATTGGATGCCTTTTTCCCGGATTTAATAGGATTTGCAAAGGAAAACCAACCGAAACAAACCAAACAAGAAAAGTCTATCTTTTCTGCCTATAGGTCATCGAAGCGTACAGATGTCAAGGGGAAAGGACGGACGCGAGAAGAGACGGCAATCGAACTGGAACCTCGAGTCATCTAAAACCTCATTTCTAGGAGAATAAATGCACAGTTTATTTGCGTGCGCTGAGCTGAGCCCCTGCTGCCTACCACAGTTGACAAATATCTCATCTGCTTGTGAAACATTAACTTGTCAGGAACCAGAGGGGAATAACCAGTAAGGCAGATCACTTGTCAGAAGCCATTGAGAGCCCCATTCTTCAACATCTTTCCAAAGGCCATAAAATCAGTCTTGTCTAAATGATCAGACAACATCTTTTATAAAGCTGGGAGCAGGCCCGAGATTTCATCTGCCTTCTGCTGATCAAAGTCAAGAGATAACGCAGAGTCTTTGGGGCTGGCTGCGGAGAGTCGCATGTGTTTACGTTCAAAAGCAAACACATTAAATCAATTATATGGCAATCTCGGGATGATCTGGAATAGAATTAATATTTTATTTATCTAAGTGAGATTGGCTTTTCTGACATTTAATGCTGGCAATACATCAGACCAACTTTCCTCCAACCGACCAACTGACCAACTTGCGTGGGATGAACTGGGGTGGAGTCTTCTTTGAAGATAATGGCCCACCAACCAGCATCCAGGTGACCTTGTCTCTGGTGGGTCCCTCACAGCTTAAAGGCCCGCATACACTATGACGATTTCTCCTCTCTGAGAAGTTGCACGCAGTGGCCCTTGAGCCGCCCAGGACCTACCTGTATGCGGTCCTTGTCCAAGCGAAATATCACATGCAATTCCATCCAAGGCGGCCCAGCTCAGAAGCAATCCAGGAGATTGCTTTTGCAGCAGGGGTGACTCGGAGGTTCCGATTCAATGCGCACGGAACTGCGCATTGCATCGGACCCGCTGCCAGTCACCTGCAATTTGGGCTCTTTTCCTGTGATTGATTGCTGAAATCATGGGAAAAGATCCCGAATTGCACGCAGATCGCCCAGTGTTTGAGTGGTCTTTAGACCGGAGCAGGTGATCCTACTAAACTACTTAAAAATCACTTGCTCTTACCTCAGTCACCTCAGTCACGGGACCATCATTCAGCAGCTGGGATTGTAAAAATGTGAGGGTTCTGGGTAAATCCTGATTAGTCCGGATGGGTATGCCCGTTCGGTTGGTGTCAATTCCGGAGGGAAGGTGTCTGTAAAATCAAATATTCATCAGCTGATAAGACTCAATATAACATCCATGTTCCTTTATTTCCATCCCATTGTTATGTTCTGTGTAATGTGACGTGGACATCAGTGCCACAAAGATGTATAAAATAAAGAGATTTATCTGATGACTATAGAGGATTATTTGTCTGAGGGTTACATGACATGAACTGCTTAATAGTCCCGTTCAGTTCTTTATTAAGCTGACAGTCCAATGCTTCGTTATAAACATCCAGTCCTCTAATATACATAGGTTCCTGCTCGTCCGAAGGACCGAATGACAGAGCACTCTTGGGGGAGATCAATTTTCCTAAGATCCAAGGCCTTGAATCGTATCATTAATGACACCAATCCCAGCACTGATGGGTCTATGTTCTAAGCCTTGGGGAGAGATAAAATATACAGAGATAAAGTACCAACCGTCTTTTTCCAGTCTTTAATGGCAGTTGGGAGCCAAGTATCTGGTACTTTACCATGGGGATGGGGGCATGATGGGAAGATTCTTGGTGATACATCCACCACGTTCCACCCGGACGTCCACTCCACAATCTTGCACAAGGGATTCGTTTGCGCCGGTTACTATGTCTACGGGGGGAAAGGGGATGCAAAAAAGAAAAGAAAAGTGGACGAGTTGTCCATAGCAACCAACCAACTTTTACGGATTTTATAAACTGTACATTCTAGATACAAGCTGATTGGTTGCTAATGGCAACTGCTGCACTTGTCCACTTTTTAGAAGGATTGATACATCTCCCCTATGTCACCCATCTAGAATGGAAGTGCCAGGTCGCATGTGTGCAATAGCACCAGTGCTGAATATTCCACTAGGCACGTGCCTAGGGGTGCCACATGGCGCTTAAGGGGGAAGTGACATGATGGCCACCGGTGCAGATGCCATCGATGGCGATTCTGCACCCAGACATCACTAGTGCCAAACTATTTGATGGATAACCATTGATAGTTTTAGCTATCGATGGTCAGCCATTATATGTGACTAAATGGCCCGTGGGCCAATCAGTACTTGTGGGTGGGACTTCCGGGTGTCGGGGGCGGAGCTATGCTCCGTGATCTAGGCACCTTGAGAAAAAAAAGGAAATGTCGTTTCTCCTTGTCCATCAATGTAGGAAAACTATCTGGTACTCCCACATCGATGGCAAAAGTATTCGACATTGGCCACATACCATCGATGATTTTACGTCATCGATGGTCAATGGCCATCCCTAAACACCCGTAATGTTGTGCCACATGATGCCAGGGAAAGTTGCTATCTTCCTCTCCTCACCGCATACAATGTGTTTTTGTTGCCGAGCAGGTAACCAGGGTCATCATTACAGAGGCCCGGCCTGCGTTGATGAACTGATGCCTTACAAAAGTCTCTTATTCTAACCTTTCTTCCTGTCTCCAAATCAATACACCCCCGGCAGCGAGCAGTCAGGCGCTGAGGCAGAAGTAATACACTTTGTATAACGGCGTACGGCCATCTTCTCTATTACACATTCTCCGGCATCAGCTGGGAGCCCTGGATGCTATAATTACCCTTCACGTCGGCATGGCGACTCCTTTAAATAGCTCTGAGAGAACACTGGCCGCGCCGTTCACTGGCAGGAATAGGGTGACCAACTCATCCCTTTAATCCGGGACACATATTAATTACACAGGTTCTGTGGCAGTTTAAAACCAGGTGAAATGGAGTCTTGAGGTGTGGCAGTTTAAAACCAGGTGAAAGCCAGCCACAGAACCTGTGTAATTAATATGTGTCCTGGATTAAAGGGATGAGTTGGTCACCCTGGGCAGAAAATCCAGCCGGCGCCCCGCGTACCGCCAGCACTATCCTCAGGCTGGAAGAAGTGACACAGAACATGTGCCAAGAAATGGGCAGAAGTGCGGAGAAAATGGTATGTAATGCATAGGGGTAAATTTATGAAGATGGGATTTCTATTGAAGACAGGATGTGGCCCATAGCAACCGATTCTATCTATTATCTTCTAGAAGGTACTAAATAAATAAGAAGTATTTAACTGCACAGAGCACAAGAGCTGCTGGGGGCGATTCCCGCCGCCATCCACCCCCAGCCCGCCAAGATTCTTGCAAATGGCCCAACGACCATGCAAGTCGCCAAAGCCATTCACAAAGGGGATCTGCACAGGCGCATGATAGACCCTGCGCAGTCTCAAAAACATTGGGACGGGGCCGAACTCGCATTATTCCGAGTGGATCAGAATCACCCCCTTAATGCGAAGGCAAAAGGGAACAATTCCTGGTGCCGCAATGAGATTGGAATATTAATAATAACTGAATTACGCTTCCTCTTGGCATGAGAATAGGATATGTTCTGTCTACACGCCCTGACACCTGCGGTTCGCTTAAAGTCACTAGAGGTGGCCTGGGGATCGTCATCCAAGGTTACCGCTGATGGTGCCATTGGTGCTGTGTATTTGTCACGTGAAGTCATCAATGGGCACTCTTACTGTGGATGGCGGGACAATAGGGGAAAGTGGCAGGCCTAATCGATGGGATGACCAGAGAAAGGGGTCAAACGATTGGCCAGGGGTGGCACTAAACTCAGGGTAGTTGCTAGAGCCAAGTTGGAGAAAGGACCTATCATGTCCAGGGGGCGGAGCAAGGCCGGTGGTCTTGCACCGTCACTATCCTTGCCACCACCTATTGCCTTTAGTAACCAGGTGGTGAGTGAAGCAAGCCCGTGAGGGTCCATTCGTGCTCCCATGTTCAAACCTTGCACCTCCCCCTTTGACGTCAGAGGTCCATACTCCAACTTGAATCTATGCCTAACCCTAAGCTCAGTGTCCATGTACTGGGGGTGGGGGGGGGAGCAGAATACATTACCTCCTTCTCTGCCATCAATAGCAAAGAACCATCGGATCTCCACCAACAATGGAAAGATTGACATCACTGATGGCAAAGCAATAGTGTCTATGACCTTCCCTAATTCAGATGCATCATCTCTGGTACAGATACAGTAGATAGAGAGAGAGAGAAAGATTGATTCAGTGATACAGGGGTTGATGTATGCCCCAACCAAACAGCATCTACCTATCATTTTATTAAATGCACTTAGTAAATGCTACCTCAAAGCTGATTGGTTGTGACGTTGTCCACTTTGGACCAGTGGAGATGTTGCGATGTCTGTGCATTCATCTCCTGAAACACTCTGTGCTGATTGGATCAATGTGATCATATGAGATGGATGTGGACCAGGTTGGTGCTTGCTCCGCTTCATCACTGCAGAAATGACTACGTCTGGGGCTCCGGCTGCGGTCAGATGCCCCCGAATAGACCCAAACATTCTTTTACAGTAAATAATTGTGTCCCCATCTTGCATACAGCAGGAATACACGGATTTCTCCCCGTGCGGCCCAGATGCGGTGCAGGCTGTCTAGCTGCTCAGTCAGGGGAAGATAAGCTGATGAACAGCGGCATTGGCCGGGGGGGAGTTCTGAGACATGTGAAAAAGCTGCAGAATTTTTAGGCTGAGGCCGCGTCAGAAAGTGTGATGTGTGTCAGGAAATCCTGTCTGAGCTCCGCTAGGATTTCACACTTCCCAACTGGCTCCCAGGGTGCTCGTTACAGCCGCAGACCTTCAGGATATTCAGCAGAAAGGCAGGGGGGGGGATTAGCTCGCAGTCAATAGGTCGACACCAAAATGGCTGACATGAACTAGGTCGGCATTGACAAAATGGTCAACCATTCCCTAGGTTGAGAGTGTCAAATGGTCAACATGGAAAATTGCCCCTTTAAAAAAAAAACACATCCGAATTCTGAGGACGTCGTGCACGGCCGCCGAACTTGGACCTCATTTAAAAAATGACAGTTGGGGGCTGATTGGTTGAAACGTTATCTGTGTCCACGACTTAGTAAATAGACCCTAATATTCCTATAAGCACAGCGGTGAAGCAGAACTGGAGGCGGAGCCAAAGCTGGACCCGCCTCTGAACTACTGATGTCACCCAAGAGGTGTGGTGGCGGCGGTAAAAAGCGCACAGTTGCCCGGATGCTATGGCATTCTTTGGGGGGTTCGGGCACCCCCGCAGCAGCGCCACTGGCCAGAGGGTGCTGTTCCACTGGCAGCGACGGAGCAGCCTCCAGTTCCCGGGTGGTGGAGCCGCTCACACACCCCTCCCTGCCAGCATTAGCAATTTATAGAAAGCAGCTGGGACCTATAATTGGAATATGATCTCTGTCATTAAATAACATCTATGCTTGCTTGACCATTCCATCAAATCCGCGAATCGGGAGCCCGAGATTGACAGGGGAGCCAATTTATTCCTAACATAAGCAAAAAACAATCTCCTATGTGTCACTCTGGCGTCCCGTCCGCTTCCCCATGCCAAGCCGTTCCACCGAAAGCCTTTACATCTCCCGTCTATAACCCAGGAAACAGATGTGACCGGCCTCTGCTGGCAGCTGGGTATCCTTCATTTCATATTCTGAGCTGCAGACGTTCCAGCCTTGAACGATGTATTCAATTGACCTAACGATATACATTACATCGGCCTCGATGAGCAAAGTAAATGCCAGTTATGGCTTAGATTTTAACAATCAAAGCTCCGGGGAGTACCGGCTTCTTACGGAATAATGTATGAGTTCCTGGATGCTTCATGACAATCACCAATTTTATAGTTATACTTAATGCCGTCTCCGAAGACAGCCATGTGGAAGTTGATGTCTTCTTGGCACATCCAGTATCACATCACTCAACTTTGACGGACTGCACCCCCTCAAGCTTGCGAATGCCAACATATATATTTAAATAGACGTTGCCATTACTCCCTCGTTAAACGTACACTGGCACAAAATCGACTCCTCAGACGCCCCCTTATCCAAACAGAATGAGTGATGAAGGTGGCCTCATTTCTCAGTTCTGTCCTTGGGAGAATCGCTAATAAATCACCCAGTCACTGCACTGCCGCGCTTCTTCTAAGTAGGACAGGGAAGTTTCCTGTAGAAAGTTTCAAGGATCTGTATGCGTAAGGTAAAGTGACATTCCGTCACTCAGCCGGGAATAACACAGGCTTAAGTAATGCTCTCGGAAAGGCTGAGAAAAGCCAACTTTCAAGGGTCTGGTGGATAAAGTTGATTTATTTGATTTAGTCTGCTGTGCCGTGTAACGTGTTAAATATTCAGCATCATTCACAGTTGGGGCTGGCCTAGGGGTGACGTTTTTTTTGGAAAAGGCGCAATCTCTGCAAATAGGTAATCCACTCACTATCAGGTATTTGTCGGCTGTTATAGAATCGGGCTGATCAGGGCCGGAGCTGGCGTCACATGACTTCCCCTCAAACACCTAGGCACGCCTGTGTTTTCCCTCTCAGACAATGGGCAGTAATCACCCCCAAATGCTTGTCAATCACCATGCGTACTGCCAGCGATAAAAAGAGTCGCAGGATTTTATCGCAGGACCATCTCGGAAAGGGTGTGCCAATGGTGCCTCCAGTGGTGAACCACCGGCATGCCACCATAACCCCTGTTGCTGATTCCCCCCCCCCCCCCCCCCCTTGTCAATCCTCCCCATCTTCGCCCCCATGGGCCACTAGGGAAGGATCAGGGCCATTCTGAGAGGTTTGGCCATTCGTGTGTTCGGACGTCCAAACACAGGCCTGAACACATGAACAGCTGAGCGCCCGAACACCCAAGCGCTAGCCTACATTACACTGTTACACCATAGTTACCTTCCATCCTGCATTCTGCAGGAGACTCCCTGACATATCAGCAATCTCCCTCTCTCCCTCATTAGTCTAGCAATCTCCCTCATGTCACCTAGCCCACATTACACTGTTACATCATAGTTACCTCCCCTCCTGCATTCTGCAGGAGACTCCCTGACATATCAGCAATCTCCCTCTCTCCCTGATTAGTCTAGCAATCTCCCTCATGTCACCTAGCCCACATTACACTGTTACATCATAGTTACCTCCCCTCCTGCATTCTGCAGGAGACTCCCTGACATAGCAGCAATCTCCCTCTCTCCCTCATTAGTCTAGCAATCTCCCTCATGTCACCTAGCCCACATTACACTGTTACATCATAGTTACCTCCCCTCCTGCATTCTGCAGGAGACTCTCTGACATAGCAGCAATCTCCATCTCTCCCTGATTAGTCTAGCAATCTCCCTCATGTCACCTAACTCACATTATGTAGCTGTTACATTTTGGGTGGAAAAAAAGGAATGAGAGATAGATACATTTACATTGGATCAGCAGCGCCATTTCCCAGCTATGGTGATAAGACACAATTATATGGATCCACATGTAAAACACAATAGACGAACAATCCCTCATATGTATCAGTGACTTTTCCAAGTATAGTATCTCCTACTAACTGCTTTGGGGCTCATCTACATTTGGATATAAGTCATTGGCTACATCTGTCACTCAATTCTGGGAGTGTGTCCATAACACTGGGCGGGGTCAAACATAAAACTCCACCCCCCGCCCAGTGTTATGCACACAGCCCATGTGGCTGAAAAATATATGAGAGGGCTTGACAAACCCTGAGCAGGTCTGCCGCGGCTATTTCTACACACAGGAGCCGGCACTTCAGCCCCAGCAGCCCGGTCCCCGCCCCCCAACACAGCGGCCCGCCCACCCACGCAGCATAGCCGCAGCAGTCCGGCCATCTCCCCGCAACAGCGGCCCGCCCCCCCTCGCTCAGAGCCGCAGCATCCCGGCCACCTCCCCACACTTGGCCCCAGAAGCCTGGCTCGCACAGTGCCCTCCCTGACGGAATGTGTGCATTCTTCATACAAGGGTCAGGGGGACACGCACGCAGGTCCCGTCACATCACAGCTGGAGGCATGCCCTTGCACTGATTATTGGGCGTGCCTCCAGGTAACATCCACACCCCCATACACTCCCGCCGCTGTAAGTGGGGGAAGCCTCCTACTGCCACCGCTCACTGTGCACCGCGCTGCGCTGCTGTCAGTGGGAACACCCGTTGACTTATTTTGCTCACTTGTGCCCACGCTCTTGCCCTCCTGCGCCGCTACAAAATTGCCCAGGGGGACCCGCACCAACCTACCTTTCATCACTGCATGGAGCCGCCCCTACTAACCTATGAGGGGCGTGGCTCCAGATAGCGGCAACACCCCCAAACGCTAGCGCTAATGTGTGTGTGTGGACCTGCGTGCGTGTTCCCCGGGCAGTAAAGTACAGTTTGGGGTGCTTCACCTATAGTGCCGCTGGAAGGAGATGTTCCCTGTCTGACACAATCCTCCACTTCTCTGCTACTACTGCAATCGTCAAACACAGAAGGGACAAAACGGGAGACACACAAAGCAGCGCTGCCATCTGTCTTGCTGGACTGCGTATTGGGACAGCAGCTACAAGAGCCGCAGGTGGGTGCTAAAATATGGAGCCCCTTTCTGTTCTCACCCTGGACCTACTACAGTGGCAAAACTCCATTGACCATGCAAGTAATCCTCCCCCCCACCCACACTACCAACCCACCCGCACCTCCCACACCAGCACCGCAACTGTCCATCACTAAGCCTGTGCATCCCTGCACCTAACCACCACAGAGCACCCACACAAGGCACACCCCGTCTCTCACCCACGACAACCCCACGTCCATCCCTCAAACCCCACCGCCACCATCGCTCCCAACCATCCTCCAAACAACTTCACCACCCCCACACCCACCCCTACACCACACACATGCGGAACCCCTGCCCCTGAAGCTCCACCACCCGCACCACACCCACACCACCACCAACAAACACCCTCCCCCACCTATGCAAAAACAACACCTGCAACTCCCACACCCGTCGTACTCAGGCACCCACCGACACCACTCCTGCACTCACACCTCCTAGACCACCACTACCCCTGCACCCAGCCAAGGCAACACTACATGCACACATCCCCCACCTGCAGTAAAATAGAAATAATATTTCATGCAATAAATGCGTTCACATGTTAAGGGGGCAAAACCCCATACGACGGTGTGAAGAGTGCCCGTAGGGCGCGATGAATCACCTAGTATATATATATATCTCTTATATATTTGGCTACATCTGTCACTCAAACTGTGTGAGTGTGTCTATAGCGCTGGGTGGAGCCTCTGACTCAGAGAACCAGCCCAGTGAGCCCACAGTGCCAGACAGCCTCTGCCTCCTCATGCTGCCCAGCAAAGACACTGCTACTCCACAGCCACCAGGTGAGCGCCCCCCTACCCCCCCCCGCGACCCCCCCTCCCACGATTCGCGGCACACAACACCCGCCCCCCCAACCTCCCGTGATTGGCGGCATTCGCCCCTCCCGCGATTCGGAGGCCCCCACCACGACTCCCCCTCCCGCTATTCGCAGCATCCCCCCCTCCCGCGATTCCAGGCACACACCCGATACGCGGACCACCCCCCCTGGGCAATTCGCGGAACCCCCCGTGACCCCCTCTCCCTCAATTCACGCCACCACCCCTCCCGTGATTAGCGGTACCCCCCGCGCGACCCCTCCTCCCGCGATTCGCGGATCCCCCATCCCGCGATTCACGCCCCCCCTCCCGCGATTCACGCCCGCCCTCCCACGATTCACGACACCCCCCGCGCCACCCCTCCCGCGATTCATAACCGCACTCGCGTCATTCACGCCACACCACCCCCCCCCCCGAGCCCCCCACCCGCGCTTTGCGGACCCCCGCCGCCTCCCACAATTCTGCCCCCCCTGCGCCCCCCCTCCCACAATTCACTGACCCCCACAACCCCTCTCCCACAATTTGTGGACCCCCACACCCTCCCGCAATTCGCGGACCACACACAACCCCCCCCCCCCGCGCCTCCTCCAGCAATTTGCGGCAAACCTCCTTCCCCATGCGCGACCCTTCCTCCTGCAATTCGCGCCCCCCGACCCCCCTCCCACTATTCGCGGATCCCCCATCCCGCAATTGATGGGGCCCTCCTCCCGCAATTCGCGGACCCCCCCGGGCCCCCCCTCCCGCGATTTACGCCACACCCCCATCCCCCTGAGCCCCTCTCCTGCTCTTTGCGGACCCCCACCCTCTCCCGCGATTAGCGGCCACCTGCGCCCCCCCTCCTGCAATTCTGCTCCACCCCCCCTGCACCCCTCCCTTGATTCACGCCACCCTCGCACCCCCTCCCACGATTCACGGACCCCCGCAACCCCCCTCCTGCAATTCACTGACCCCCTCAACCCCCCTCCCGCAATTTGCAGACCCCCCTTCCCGCGATTCACGCCCCCCCTCCAGCGATTTGAGGACCCCCACACCCTCCCGCAATTCGCGGACCACCCCCACCCAAGCCCCCTCCTATAATTTGCGGCAACCCCTCCACGCGACCCTTCCTCCCGCAATTCGCGGCATCCCCCCCCGCGACACACCACCCCCCGCGCACGCGATTCGCACCACCCCCATGATTCATGGCCGCCCTGCGACCCCACTCCCGCAGTTCGCGCCACTCCCTACCCGACCCCCCTCTCCCGTAGTTCGCGGCACCCCCCACAACCCCCCCCCCCCGCGCAATTCGCGGCCCCACGCGCGATTTGCGGACCCCCACCCACTATTCACGGATCTCCCATCCCGCAATTCATGGGGCCCCACCTCCCACGATTCGCAGACCCCCCGCACCCCCCCTCCCGCGATTCACGGCGCCCCCTCCCGCGATTCGCAACCCCCCCTTGCGCGATTCACGCCACACCCCCCGAGCCCCTTTCCCGCACTTTGTGGACCCCCGCCCTCTCCCGTGATTCGCGGCCACCTGCGCCCCCCCATTCCTTGATTCAAATCACCCCCGAGCCCCTCCCGCGATTCACGCCACCCTCGCACCCCCTCCCACGATTCACAGACCCCCGCAACCCCCCTCCCACAATTCACTGACCCCCACAATTTGCGGACCCCCCTTCCCGCGATTCACGCCCCCCCTCCTGCGATTTGCGGGCCCCCACACCCTCCCGCAATTTGCGGACCCCCATGCCCCCCCGCAATTTGCAGACCCCCCTGGCCCCCGCAACCCCGCTCCCGCATTTCACGTACCCCCGTGAGAATGGGGGATCCTGTACCGCCACAAGCAGGTGCCGCCCCTACGTGGGAAATCTGGCCCTGGCTGCCGAGCTGCAGGTTCCCCCACTGCCATAAGTGTCCCCAAGGTCCTCTGCACTGTCTTGCCCACATACCACTATTATATACCCTCTTGCTCTCATGCACCCCCTTACTCCCTCCCAATGGGAGGAGACGCTCACCCACTGCCAGGAGCTGCATACTGTCCCCCACCAGTTCTAGGGATGCCCATCGACCATCAATGATTTCAAATCATTGATGGTTTATGGCCGATGTTGAATACTTTTGCCATCGATGTGGGAGGACCAGATGGTTTCCCTACATCGATGGCATAGGAGAACCGATCAATTTTAATTTTTTTTATGGTGCCGGGACACGGAGCATAGCTCCCCCCCCCCACACCCGACAGTCCTGCCACCGAGTTCTGATTGTCCCACGGCCTATTCAGTCAGATATAATGGATGACCATCGATAGCTTCAACAATCGATGGTTAGCCAAGTAATATTTTAATATTATCGATGGCAGGGTGCAAAATTGCCATCAATGCCAACCATCGATGGAGTCTCTGCACCAATGCCCATCCCTACTCTGCAACAGGCAAAAACCTTTACTACCAGTGGCAAACGCAGGATTTTCAGAAGGGGGTTTCCGGAGGGGCGGAGCAAAGCACGGAAATGGACACTTAGGTGACCCAGTATATGCCGGGTCAGTTAAAGTATTATAGATAGACCAAATGTATATAAATAATAAAAACAAATATATATATATATATATATATATATATACACACACACATACACATATATATATATATATATATATATATATACAGGGGCATCAACAGCAGTGTAGGCCCCTGGGCATAGCAATGTATTGGGACCCCTACCGATCCTCCAGCGGTATGGGTGGGGAAAGCTTCGATGTCCCACAGGTGGTAGGGGGTATTATATCAACCGCTCAGCATGTAGGGCCTGGATCAGTAATTTCCACTAATTACCCCTTTACTGCACAGATGGTGGGAGATGGGGTGGGAGAAGGGGGCATTGGGCTGAATGAAGGGGCCCTGATACATAACTTCCAGGGTGGTAGAGGATGTTTAATATGCAGAGGAGGTGTGTATAGTGGAGTGGGCTTATTATTCATAATTTTCTGGTGGGAGGACAGCTTGCTTGACTGCAGATATCTCCAGTTCCCGGAAATAGATTTCTTAGATTTTAATGGAATTTAAAACTAGAGAATCCCACCTACCAAACGGTACTGGGGACTAGGGGATCAGAGTTCAGGAGGCAGAGCAATCTGCCAAGGAGTATATAAAACTACATACCAGGTATGTGGCGCTGGAGCAGTAACCAGCTGCTGGAAGGCTGATATCTCTGGTTTTGGGAGCAGTAGAGACAAGCTACTAGTGTCCATCAAAGAAGCAGAGTCCCAGCTTTTGGAATATACCCTCAGAAAATCTCTAAGGCCCTTATTCTAATCGGATCGGTACGGCCCGCGTGCGGCCGTACCGCCGATGTTTTTACTCTGCACATGCGCAGAGGTGAATCTGCGCATGTGCAGCCCCCTTCGCCGCAGACGTATTTCGTCCGCCGCAAAGGGGGCGTATAGGGGCGTGAGAGGCATCATGCCCTCATTTCCCTATGTGTACGCCCCGCGTTTCATGGGCGTTCCCATGCAAACGCGGGGCGTATGCATGGTAATGAGGCCATGACGCAACTCATGGGGGCGGAAAGCTGACGTCGCCGGATGTCAGCTTCCAGCCCCCATACAAGCTACCACACGGACGATTGTCCGTGTGGTCTCAGCTTGCGGGAGCTGCCGCGGCGTGCGGACCTGCCTTCGATGGTCGACGACCATCGAATGCAGGGGGCAGCTCCCACCATGGTGGAGGCGTAGCCTCCACCATTTTTATGCGGATCGCCAGCCGTCCGTGTACGGACGGCCGTGGCGATCCGTAGGGTGGGCGGGGATTGGTTTGTGCGGCCGGAGCCCCGTGTGCGGCTCTGGCCGCACCAACCAGAATAAGGGCCCAAGTCATACAGAACCTGAAATATCTGACTGGGAAGAGCAATTAACAGGCTTGGATGGGGACCACTGCTTTGAAGTCATATATCTCCGGTTCCCAAGGGCCGATTTTTAAAATTCTTGTACCCATGGAAAGAGGGGACCCTCATCTTTCAGGCTAGGGCCCTTAGACTTCTGGGGGGGTTTCTGGGTACTCGGAAACCCCCCCTGCGTGCGCTACTGACTACCCCTTATGCCCACACACCTCTATTACTGCCCTGCCTCCTGTTCTCCTGCCCCTTAACGTTCGCCAGTGGGGACCCACTCACCCTGTGTTGCCCACATTCCCCTATCATGCTTTACCACCCACCCTCCTGCTCTCATGCACCCTAACTCCCACCCAGTAGGAGGAAACACTGACCCAGGGGCACCATCCTGTACTCCTGTGCTGCCACGCTGGACCCTCACCCACTGGCAGAAGCTGCACAATGTCCCCCCACCCTCCTCTTTAGTCCCCCCTATGCCCACACACCCCCTATGCCCACACACCCCTACCCAGCCTCCTGTTTTCCTGTGTCGTGACCTCCGCCAGTGGGGAGCCACTGACCCAAAAACACCCTACTATACTATTGCACACACACACACACCTAAACAACATGCACACCCCCCCACACACACACCCACAAATGTCACTGTACCCTCCACACTATCATTAAACAAAACAATACACACCCCCTTCCAAATCATATGCTCTCTATTTAACACATTTCAACTATAACTCAAGTTGCAATACAGGCATCTTTCATACAATTCTAACCATATTTCTCACAATACAAACGTTCACAAATTAAGGGGGCGCAGCCCCTTACAACGGAGTGAAGAGCCTAGTAGATAGATAGATAGATAGATAGATAGATAGATAGATAGATAGATAGATAGATAGATAGATAGATAGATAGATATAAATATATATATAATAAATATGCATTTGGAGAAAGAGGAGTTATTTCCATTGTTGCAGTGATGTTCCAGCTTCCTTAGATTAATAATGTCTTTATTTAGTTATTTTATCTGTCACTGCAGACATGATGACATGATGTCAGATACTCTGGTGGATAAACCAATGTGACATCACAGAGGTATGAAGTGTAACGTGTATGTCAGTAGTTCCTAATTCACTGACTGTATTACCCATGTACCTTTATCTCTATAGCCTTTACTAAACCTTGCTTGTTATTTAGGTGCTATCTCCGGTAAAAAAATATGTATATGTATTATGACATCACAGTGTAGTGATGTCACAATTCACTTGGTGTTGCTATATAAAAAACTCATATGTATGATGACATCACAGTGCAGTGATGTCACAATGCTCTTGGTGTTGCTATATAAACTCCCCCCCAAGGCAAAGGCCTCAGAGCTGTTATGAAGAGGATGAGGATGAGAATGACAGCGACTGTGTGTGTACGAATCGTATACTGTGAGTATAACAACCTGTGATAAGTAACATTATATTATATTTGTCAGGTACCCAGATAGATCCCTGCGGATTAGCCATGTTTCTGTACATATGTGACGCCTATTCCTGGGATAAATACATTGTGAAGATTGTCCCAGAATATCCCAGACCCCTGTGTATAATATCCCAAATCTCAGCGTGTTCCTCTGTAGTCATGCAGAGAGCACAATAGTAAATGATTAGATTACAGTTATATGTTCTATGTTTGTATATAGTGGTAGATGTAGGTGAGGGGGGCGGTACGGGGGCGTGGTGGCCAAAACTCATCATCATAACCACACCCACTGCTACATAAGGCAGATATTACTGGGGGCGGGGCTAGGATGACATTTGATTTAATCTATTGTCTTTGTATTTCAGTTATTGCGTTTTTGCCATTGATATATGGCCAGATTCCTGACATGGAGGATCTGAATGTAAGTATAGACATTTTGTTTGTTCACAGTTTTGTTATATGTGAGTCACAATGTTATTTTTGTATCTTTATAGCTGTGTCGTTGCTTAATACTTCTTTATCACATATTAATACTTGTTAATCTTTTATATTACAGAATACAGAATTACCACCAGGGATAAATGTGGAAAGTAAATTCGGGGAGATCACCCACATCTCCAGCTACATGAAAGATGATGAGGACCTCAGCGCAAGAGTAGCAGCGCCCAGAATGCAGAGCAGCAGCATGCTGAATGAGGATGAGGACCTCAGCGCAAGACTGGGAGGAGTGCTCAGTATGCCGGAAGAGGCCAGCGCCCCCAGCGCCACACCGGGAGAGGCCATTGACCCCAGTGCCAGACTGGGAGAGGCCATTGACCCCAGTGCCAGACTGGAAGAGGCCATTGACCCTAGTGCCAGACTGGAAGAGGCCAGCACCCCCAGCACCACACTGGAAGAGGCCAGCGCCCCCAGTGCCATACTGGAAGAGGCCACGTTTCCCAGTGCCTTACTGATTGAGGCCAGCACCATTAGTGCCTTACTGGTTGAGACGAAGACCCCCAGTGCCAGACTGGAAAAGGACAATGCTAGACTGGCAGAAGCCAGCACCAGACTGGAAGAAGGAAGCACCAGACTGGGAGAAGAAAGCACTCCCAGCATTACCATTGGAAAGACCTCAGGAGAGACCAGCGCCCCCAGCACCAGTGTGAGGGAACCCAGCACCCCTACTACCACCAAGGAAGAGGCCAGTGCTCCCGGCACCAGTGTGGGGGAGGTCAGCACCACTACTAACAACAAAGAAGAGGCCAGTGCTTCCGCCAAAAGAATTGTATTATGTGTGTTACTCGCGGTGTTAATCATCAATTTTATTATCATTTTAATATTAATGTATTGCGTGAAAACACAACAGAAGGTGCAAGATATCGAACTTGGGGATCCATGATTGTCTCCCCATCATCACCATAGGGGAAGCCAGTGTCCCCAGCACCATCTGCCAAACCCGCGGGCCCCCAGCACCATCTGAGGGGCCAATAAATAAAATCTGAGGTTTTCAGTAACACAATTCTGTTTTCCAATGTATCCGCGTTTATTGGTTCTGTGTCAGAGTTATACTGGGGATTTATAAACCAAACTTAGATATAATATCAGAAGTATTTATACCCAGGGGACACAGCAGGTGACAGCCATAACGCTATTAGGGGGTTATTCAGTTATGTCAGGATCTCCGGCTGGAATAATGGTACATGACGGTGTAAGAGCAGGAATCTGTGCGCTGTACACCAGACGTGGTCAGTATATTAGGGTTCCAATGTGCACCCACTCTCATAAGTCATAACTGGGGCTGGCAGGGGGGAAACAGACAAGGCATCAATAATTATGGGTTTGGGAGGGAACGTGATGGGACTTACATGGAAGTTTGGGGGTGATTCTGGTTCTCTCGCAATAATACGAGTTTATGCCCATCTGATAAAGTCTACCTGGTGCTAGCAGGCTCTGCTGGGCAGCTCTCACACCAACTATGTATACTTGTGCCAAGCTCCGCCCCCCATTGCATGCGCGGTCTGGAGTTTTAGTTTGTGGGGCACCGGGGGACTGGTGGCTAAAGCAGGAGCCTCCCGCCAAATGCAAGAGTGTCAGTAAGCACGATTAGAGTATTAGTATCAATGCAGTTGCCGGCGGAGGGGTGGCAGTAAGAGGCGGTGGATCTTAGAGCATCCCGCCCTATAACTGTTAGTTTTCACACTCTGGCTACAGTATACCATGGGTGCGGAAAGGGAGGGCGTAACATGCTCCACCAAACAAACATTTACCCTTATGAAACCGGGCAGGTCAACTAGTTTTAAAAATAAAAACGTACTGACCACCTATTGGAATATGCAGCAAATACCAAATACATTTACTAAGATGGGACTTCTATCTCACATGGGATGTTGCTACGGGCAACCAATCAGAATCTTCATCTTTTTTTTTCACATTATAGAGGATAATAGACATTTTCTGATTGGTTCCCGCAAAGTCTGTGACTAAGGGGCAGATTTATTATACATTTTTTAACTAATATCATGTGAGTCTCCGAGCCATTCCAGGAGGGGGCAATATGTAACAGAGGGGGAGCGGTGACCACAAATGTGGTCGACATGGGGTTAGGCCGACAGGGTTATTAGGTCGACACAAGCATTAGGTTGACATGGACAATGTCGACAGCGGAAAGGTCGACAATAAAAAAATGTTTTACTTTTTTTGTCTTGAATGTCGACACAGTTGACATGGAACCGTATGGGTGCACCCTCCACTCCCAAGTTGACTCAAAACAGTGTAAAACTCCATGTTGGTCATTTGACTGTCGGCCTTCCGCATGTCGATCTAATGCATGTGTCCACCTAATGCATGTCGACCTTCCTCTTGTCGGCCTAACAACCATATACCCTTTCTGGAGTTCCACACTGGAGCTTCAGTTGCAGTAAAAAATCACTAGCAAAATGGCCTTTTAGGAATTTTGTTTCCGGAACGCGGCAGGCGCCATGTTTTTGGAGACCTGCACATGCTCAGTAGGCTCTGTCAGAGTCTGTTGCATTGTGAAGAGGAAGGGGGCCCGTGTGCAGTCTGAAGGCCCCCTCCTCTTCACAAGAGGAGGAGGCCCACCCGGAGTCTTTACACAGGCCCCCCTCGTCTATTAAAACACAGCTGTCGGGGTGCGTGGTTGGCATGATCACATCATTATAGGCGGCTCAGCCCCCCCGCTTTACAGTACTGAGAGAAGAGGCAGTGGGGCGGGGCATATGATGAGGCCTTTCAGCAGGAATTGCGTGATTGGGCGCCCTCGGTCAGAGCACAAGTGAGTGTCTGCAGGGGTGGGAGTGACTGGTGAAAGGGGGTGTGACCGGCTGTATGAGGGGACCTGGAGACTTGCTCACCCGATTAATGGCTCTCTTATACAAACTTTTATAAATCTCTCTCTATATATATATATTTTACTTTTTAATAGCCTGACACAGTGACATATGCAGCAGAGCAGGGAGAAGAGAACATTGGTTTAGTAGGTGGGAAATAAATAAATAAATAGTGACAGGTCTTTTATCTTTATCTAAACCAGAGCAGTTGGGAGAGAGCTTGGCATGGCGGTGACATGATGCCACCAGTGGCTTTCATTATAATAGACACGACACGGTTGATTTATCCACATATAGTCTCTTCCCCGAGGAATCGGAACAGTCAGCAAACCCAGAGGACAAACAGAAGTTTTGGATCTCTGCATCTACAATCCATATCCGCTGATTTAATGATGATGCCCCAGGACTGAGTGACCTGCGGAGAGTTTGGGAAAGGAATCTGAAGGGCCTGTCATGCAATTATGGTGCATTAAAAAAGCATAAGGTCAATCTAGAATTATTTATTAACAGTTATTTATATAGCTCACACATATTCCGCAGCGCTGTACAGAGAATAGTTGAACATTCACATCAGTCCCTGCCCCAGTGGAGCTTACAATCTATATTGCACACACACAGACATTCTGGGGTTAATTTTGTTGGGAGCCAATTAACCTACCAGTATATTTTTGGGCTGTGGGAGGAAACCGGTGTCCCCGGAGGAAACCCACGCAAGCACGGGGAGAATATACAAACTCCGCACAGTTAGGGCCATGGTGGGGATAGAACCCATGACCTCAGCGCTGTGAGACAGTAATATAACCATTACACCATCCGTACTGCCCTGTATATATAACACATGGTGGGGATAGAACCCATGGCCTCAGTGCTGTGAGGCAGTAATGTAACCATTACACCGTCCGTACTGTCCCGTATATATAACACATGGTGGGAATAGAACCCATGACCTCAGTGCTGTGAGGCAGTAACGCTAACCATTACACCATCCGTACTGCCCCGTATATATAACACATGGTGGGGATAGAACCCATTACCTCAGCGCTGTGAGGCAGTAACGCTAACCATCACACCGTCCGTACTGTCCCGTATATATAACACATGGTGGGAATAGAACCCATGACCTCAGTGCTGTGAGGCAGTAACGCTAACCATTACACCGTCCGTACTGCCCCGTATATATAACACATGGTGAGGATAGAACCCATGACCTCAGTGCTATGAGGCAGTAACTCTAACTATCACACCGTCTGTACTGCCCTGTATATATAACACATGGTGGGGATAGAACCCATGACCTCAGCGCTGTGAGGCAGTAATGCTAACCATTACACCGTCCATACTGCCCCGTATATATAACACATGGTGGGGATAGAACCCATGACCTCAGCGCTGTGATGCAGTAATGCTAACCATTACACCATCCGTACTGCCCCGTATATATAACACATGGTGGGGATAGAACCCATGACCTCAGCGCTGTGAGGCAGTAATGCTAACCATTACACCGTCCGTACTGCCCCGTATATATAACACATGGTGGGGATCGAACCCATGACCTCAGCGCTGTGAGGCAGTAATGCTAACCATTACACCGTCAGTACTGCTCCGTATATATAACACATGGTGGGAATAGAACCCATGACCTCAGCGCTGTGAGGCAGTAATGCTAACCATTACACCGTCCATACTGCCCCGTATATATAACACATGGTGGGGATAGAACCCATGACCTCAGCGCTGTGAGCCAGTAATGCTAACCATTACACCGTCCGTACTGCCCCGTATATATAACACATGGTGGGGATCGAACCCATGACCTCAGCGCTGTGAGGCAGTAATGCTAACCATTACACCATCCGTACTGCCCCGTATATATAACACATGGTGGGGATAGAACCCATGACCTCAGTGCTGTGAGGCAGTAATGTAACCAATACACCATCCGTACTGCCCTGTATATATAACACATGGTGGGGATAGAACCCATGACCTCAGCGCTGTGAGGCAGTAATGCTAACCATTACACCATCCGTACTGCCCCGTATATATAACACATGGTGGGGATAGAACCCATGACCTCAGTGCTGTGAGGCAGTAATGTAACCATTACACCGTTCGTACTGCCCCGTATATATAACACATGGTGGGGATAGAACCCATGACCTCAGTGCTGTGAGGCAGTAACGCTAACCATTACACCATCCGTGATGCATCAGATTGCAAACTCTTTATTGGGTAGTGGTGGCAGGGAGGTGGGGGGGGGGACTAGTGATTAGGGGGGGATGTGTCAGATTAGAGATTTAGGGGTAATTCTACTTGTTATTTATTTAGCACCGTCTAGAAGATAATAGATAGGATCTGATTTTTTTTTTTTTTTTATGGTCAACAAATCCAATCTTCAATAGAACGCCCATCTTGGTAAAATTAACCCCTCTGTCTAGTGGAGAAAAATCTGATACCCTACATACGATATGTCCAAACTATGGCCCAGTGGCGTAACTAGCTTTTGGGCCCCCCCCCGCCGTTAAAGGGAGGGCGCCCACCCATGCACCCTGCCGCACCACCCACCCACGCACCCTGCCGCACCAACGCCCGCCCCGCCGCACCAACCCCCGCCTCGCCGCCCATGCAATCCCCCCCAGTCTTACCTGGCTACGCTCAGTACGCGCTGGTCCCGGCTCCCTTCTTCTGCTATGAGGACCACCACAAAATGTCTGCCCCCATGCAGCAGACAGTTTCAGAGAACTATCTGCTACATGGGGGCGGACATTTTGTTGTGGTCCTCATAGCAGAAGAAGGGAGCCGGGACCAGCGCGTACTGAAGACTGACAGGTAAGACTGTGGGGGATGGCGGCGGGGTGTAACTATAGCACTGCAGCCCCCGGCGCCCGCACATGCACAGCGCCCCCCCCCCCCCCCGCGCGGTCGCGGGGGCTGCGGTGCTATAGTTACGCCCCTGCTATGGCCCTCCAGCTGTTGTGAAACTACAAGAAGTCCCATCATGCCTTGCCACAGTTTTGCTATTAGGGAATGATAAAACTATGGCAAGGCATGCTGGGATGTGTAGTTTCACAACAGCTGGAGGGCCACAGTTTGGACATGCCTGATCTACAGCAAGTTAGTGGTGACTCTGGGGAGAAAAGTGGATGCAAGGAACAGGACAAAAAGATAACCACAAACAGAAGAGTAATCTAGGCTTCGAGAGAAGGAAGAGTGTTTTAGACTGAAGAAGAAATTGGGAGTGCCCAACAGGTGTCGCTGTCTACTATGCAAATACTTCAGATGCGTCAGCTCAGGGTAGCTTGCATCCGTAAAGCGATAGTGGGGGTGCAAATTCATTGACATTATCGTCTAATGTGTGGTCAGCTATAGACACTGCATAAAGCGACGAAAAATGTGGCCAATAATCTGAATCAAAGCAGGAAGGAAGCCAGAAAATCAAGAAAATATGTTTAAAATACAAGAGGGCAAAGACAACTCAATCAACTAAAGTCACTTAAAGATGCAAAATCCACTTCGGATTTCAGCACGCCTTCAATTCAATAAACCTACTGTACCCGCCGCCGCCAACCCTCCTCCCCCAAAGCAACAGCAAAATGTTAATTCTCCCAAACAGTGGTGTTTGCTTGTCAGGAAGGTCTAGTCTGGATGCCGCTGTCAGAACCCATCCTGCCATACATCTCACAAAGGCACTCACGTGAAATTTGCCAGAAGGGGGATGAGGAATCTTTAGCAAAGTCACATCTTGTAATGACCTGTGCAGACTCCCCGGGCGACCAGACAGAGGTGCTTAGAAGCTACCGGAACCTTCTGCGTCTTGCTCAAGTCAAAAATCAAAAATGTGCTATGTTCAAAATATAATCAGCCAGGCAATCTGCTGTATATAAAGGCAATCTGATGTATATAGAGGCAATCTGATGTATATAGAGGCAATTTGATGTATATAAAGGCAATCAGATGTATATAGAGGCAATCTGATGTATATAGAGGCAATCTAAAGCATATAGTGGAAATCTGATGTATATAGAGGCAATCTGATGCATATAGTGGAAATCTGATGTATATAGAGGCAATCTGATGTATATAGAGGCAATCTGATGCATATAGTGGAAATCTGATGTATATAGAGGCAATCTGATGTATATAGTGGCAATCTGATGTATATATACAGGCAATCTGATGTATATAGAGGCAATCTGATGCATATAGTGGAAATATGATGTATATAGAGGCAATCTGATGTATATAGTGGCAATCTCTTATATATTTGGCTACATCTGTCACTCAAAGTGTGTCTGGAGCTGTAACGCTGGGTGGAGCCTCTGACTCACATGACAGAGAACCAGCCCAGTGAGCCCACAGACAGTGCCAGACACCCTCTGCCTCTCCATGTTACACAGCAAAGACACAGCTACTCACCAGACACACCAGGTGAGCGCCCCACACCTCCATACCTCCCAACATGACCCTCTCCAGGAGGGACAGAATGCTCTGTTTGTGGACTTCCATCTTAATTTATGATTGTCATCACCTGTTTTAAACAGGGTAATTGATAAGAAAGGTGTTTAAGCACAGGTGATGGTAATCCATAAATTAAGAAGAAAGCCCAGAAACAGAGCAATGTGTCATGTTGGGAGGTATGCACCTCCCTCCCTCCCCCATCCCCACGATTAAATGGCACATGCAAAACACTGACATGGCTATGGTCGACAATGAAAAAGGTTGACAAGATTTATTTTTCACTTTTTCAATGTTTTCATATTCATTCTCATGTGTCGACATGGACACCAATGAAGTGCCACACTTAATGTCAACATTTACATGTGTTGACCTTTCTGTGTTGATTTTTTCTTGTGGCGATTCGCGGCACCCCCCGCGACCCCCCTCCCGCGATTTGCAGCACACCCCCCCGTAATTCGCGGCACCCCCCGGTGACTCCCGCGATTCATGGCCCCACCCCGTGACACACCCCCCCCTCCCGCGGTTCACGGTACCCCCCTACCGCGATTCCCCACCCCTGACCCCCCCCTCCTGTCATTGCGGCAAGCCCCCGCGACCCACCCTCCCGCGATTCACTGCAACCCCCCGCGCCCCTCTCACGATTCGCGGCACCCCCCCCCCTCCCGCAATTCACGGCATCCACCCACGACCCCTCCTCCCGTGATTTGCGGACACCCCTCACCTCCTCCCTCCCTCCCCCCCCCCGCGCGTGATTCACGGCAACCCCAGGATTAAATGGCACATGCAAAACACTGGCACGGCTATGGTCGACAATGAAAAAGGTTGACATGAGTTTTTGAAGATTTATTTTTCTTTTTTTTTAATGTTTTCATATTTATTCTCATGTGTCGACATGGACACCAATGAGGTGTAACACTTATGTCAACATTTACATGTGTTGACCTTTCTATGTTGATTCTTTCTTGTGGCAATTTTTTTCCAGTGACAACTATGTGCACGTCAACCTACACATCATCAACCAATTATTTGTATAATATATAACACCTGTTCTGTTTTACTGTAGGTGTTTTAAGTCAGATCTTTTACTGCTACTATTACTGTTTATGTAAATGCATTCTGAATGACAGCAACATCCTACCATCCTTCTACAAGAATATATGACCAACTAGGTGATTCATCGCGCCCCGTGCCCCCCCCCCTCCCGCAATTCACGGACCCCCCGCGCACCCTCCTCCTGCGATTCGACACCCCCCCTCGCGCAACTCACGCCCCCTCCCACGCTTTGTGGACCCCCGCCCTCTCCTGCGATTCGCCGACACCTGCGCCCCCTCCCTTGATTCACGGCACCCCCCGCGCCCCTCCCGTAATTCACGGCACCCCTAAGCCCCTCTTTAGTCCCCCGTATACTCACACACCCCTATCACTACCCAGCTTCCTGCTCTCCTGAACCGTAACTTCCACCACTGGGGAGTCGCTGACGCTGTTTTGCCCACATGCCCCTATCATGCCTCATAGCCCAGCCTCCTGCTCTCATGCACCCGAACTCCCACCCAGTAGGAGGAGACACTGTTAGTCAGTGACCATCCTGTACTGCCACGCTGGACCCTCACCCACTGGCAGAAGCTGCACAGTATCTCCCACCCTCCTCTTTAGTCCCCCTTATGCCCACACACCCCTATCACTACCCAGCCTCCTGTTTTCCTGTGTCGTGACCTCCGCCAGTGGGGAGCCGCTGACTCAGAAACACCCTACTATACTATTGCACACACACACCTAAACAACATGCACACACAGCCCCCCCCCCCCACACCCACAAATGTCACTGTACCATCCACACTATCAATGTACATCTTACTCTGTAACTGCTTTTTAATTAAACAAAACAATACACACCCCCTTCCACATCATATGCTCTCTATGTAACACATTTCACCTATAACTCAAGTTGCAATACAGGCCATCTTTAATTCTAACCATCTTTCTCATATACAAATGTTCACAAATTAAGGGGGCGCAGCCCCTTACGACGGTGTGAAGAGCGCCCGTAGGGCGCGATGAATCACCTAGGGCCTTATTTTGGTTCATTCTTTCTGACAAAATCCTTCTTAGATGGACAAAACCATGTGCACTGCAGGGGGGGCAGATGTAACATGTGCACAGAGAATTAGATTTGGGTGAGTAATTTTGTTTCTGTGCAGGGAAAATACTGACTGCTTTATTTTTACACTGCAATATAGATCTCACTTTGAAGTAAAACCCCACCCAAATCTAATTCTCTCTGCACAAGTAACACCTGCCCCACCTGCAGTGCACATGGTTTTGCCCATCTAAGAAGGATTTTGTCAGAAAGAATGAACCAAAATAAGGCCCCTAGTCTGATGTATATACAGGCAATCTGATGTATATAAAGGCAATCTGATGTATATAGAGGAAATCTGATGCATATAGTGGAAATCTGATGTATATAGAGGCAATCTGATGTATATAGAGGCAATCTGATGTATATACAGACAATCTGATGTATATAGAGGCAATCTGATGTATATAGAGGCAATCTGATGTATATAGAGGCAATCTGATGTATATACAGACAATCTGATGTATATAGAGGCAATCTGATGTATACTGTATACAGACAGTCTTATGTATACAGGATTCTTTGCAGGATTACCCAGTTTATATCTGTTATGACACTTTTAGCTGCAGCATATCTGGAACTCCCAGTGTTTCGTGGACTCGCAAGGCTGTGAATTCGCCCATGGTCTATTGTTTGCAATTCTACTGGTTCAGTGAGTCCAGTTCCAGCCTGGCTGTTTGTAAAATTGCTACCAACTCAGATCACAGAATTACTGGTTCTAGTCCAGTGATTCGTCATAGCCAGTCCCAACCCGACAACCAGCCTAGCCAATCCCACCCTTATTCCTATACCCCTTTCACACCGCACAAATAACCCGGGGTCCAACCCAGGATATTGCCGGGTCCACCCAGGTCACTGTGCGGTGTGAAAAGGCCTTTGGAAAAAATCTCGGTTTTACCCGCGGTTGCTGGGAAGTGAGAACAGGTAGCCCTGGGCCACCGACCTGGGTCCCGTTCACTTCTATGGAGGAGGCAGCGGAGTTACCTTAGTGCTGCCTTCGCCCCCCACCTGACGCGCTGCTGCTCTGCCCCGCCCCCGGATGATGTCAGCTACCCGGCAATAAGCCGGATCACTGATGAACATGTGATGTTGCTATGGGCAACCAATCGGATCCTGTCTACTATCTTCTAGAGCAGGCATTCCCAGCCACAGTCCTCAAGGCACACCAACAGTGCAGGCTTCAGCACATATGGATTAATCAGAATCACTCAGGTACTAATTAAATCACCTGTGCTCAAGCCTGGATATCACTAAAACCTGCACTGTTGGTGTGCCTTGAGGACCGTGGTTGGGAATGCCTGTTCTAGAGGGGGCTAGATAAATAATGCATCTTTCACATCGCAAATGCCGGGTTGCACCCAGTCTGTCCGGAGAACGACCCGGCATTTGCGCTAACTACGGCTCACGGTGGATTCTGATTGGTTGCCCATAGCAACATCACATGTGAAGTAGAATACACATCTTAGTAAATTCCCCCCTATACATTTCTGTTAGCTGTGCGTATACGGCAGATACAGTATATAAACTGTGCAATGTACCAACACTATATACTCTAACTGGTAAGTATTTCTTTGCCTTGCCGCTTCCTGTAGACAGTCGGAATGATTGAGGCAATTATCAGGAACACTAATAACATCATTGGGTATATGGCGGGCTCGTTATATCAGTCATGGACACAATTAAGCATGTATGTCACTATTAGCGACGACAGATCAGCACCGTGTTCAGCATCGGTGGCAAATGAAGGCGAAAAATCAACACTTCCCGGCACAAATCAATGTCTGTGCATTTAATGACACGTTCTGTGACTTCTGTATAATCAATGCTGAACAAAGGCCTAATCAACGAAGCAATCATGTTATACCCCCTCCTCCTAACCCATCTCCAGCCTGAGATAGGGGTGATTCAGCCTCGGAATCTGCAAGCACAAGCCCCATCTAGGTCCCGTTCTCACAAAGCAATCAGTTTCCCCTTTGATAGCGATGTTAATTCTCTCCTGCAATCAATACGTGTTTTGACATTGCTAAAAATAAAAGTGATTTCGAATGCTCTGTGAAACCTTCCGGGTCCTGTATGGGTGTACAAATATTTAAATCACTCTACAAAACTAAGTTTTACCAAGTTTATTGATAACGTCAGATGTGTAACTTTGAAAGGCAATGGAGTGATCTGCCGCCGGGCTCCTGCTCCCAAGGGGGCACCTTACATACATACACACGTGCATACATATATTTATACTAGGTGATTCATCGCGCCCTACGGGCGCTCTTCACACCGTCGTAAGGGGCTGCGCCCCCTTAATTTGTGAACGTTTGTATTGTGAGACATATGGTTATAATTGTATGTTAGATGGCCTGTATTGCAACTTGAGTTATAGGTGAAATGTGTTAAATAGAGAGCATATGATGTGGAAGGGGGTGTGTATTGTTTTGTTTAATTAAAAAGCGGTTACAGAGTAAGATGTACATTGATAGTGTGGATGGTACAGTGACATTTGTGGGTGGGGGGGGGCTGTGTGTGCATGTTGTTTAGGTGTGTGTGTGCAATAGTATAGTAGGGTGTTTCTGAGTCAGCGGCTCCCCACTGGCGGAGGTCACGACACAGGAAAACAGGAGGCTGGGTAGTGATAGGGGTGTGTGGGCATAAGGGGGACTAAAGAGGAGGGTGGGAGATACTGTGCAGCTTCTGCCAGTGGGTGAGGGTCCAGCGTGGCAGTACAGGATGGTCACTGACTAACAGTGTCTCCTCCTACTGGGTGGGAGTTCGGGTGCATGAGAGCAGGAGGCTGGGCTATGAGGCATGATAGGGGCATGTGGGCAAAACAGCGTCAGCGACTCCCCAGTGGTGGAAGTTACGGTTCAGGAGAACAGGAAGCTGGGTAGTGATAGGGGTGTGTGAGTATACGGGGGACTAAAGAGGGGCTTAGGGGTGCCGTGAATTGCGGGAGGGGCGCGGGGGGTGCCGTGAATCAAGGGAGGGGGCGCAGGTGTCGGCGAATCGCAGGAGAGGGCGGGGGTCCGCAAAGCGTGGGAGGGGGCGTGAGTTGCGCGAGGGGGGGTGGCGAATCGCAGGAGGGGGGTGCGCGGGGGGTCCGTGAATTGCGGGAGGGGGGGGGGCACGGGGCGCGATGAATCACCTAGTTGGTTATATATTCTTGTAGAAGGATGGTAGGATGTTGCTGTCATTCAGAATGCATTTACATAAACAGTAATAGTGGCAGTAAAAGATCTGACTTAAAACACCTACAGTAAAACAGAACAGGTGTTATATATTATACAAATAATTGGTTGATGATGTGTAGGTTGACGTGCACATAGTTGTCACTGGAAAAAAATTGCCACAAGAAAAAATCAACATAGAAAGGTCAACACATGTAAATGTTGACATAAGTGTGACACCTCATTGGTGTCCATGTCGACACATGAGAATGAATATGAAAACATAAAAAAAAAAGAAAAATAAATCTTCAAAAACTCATGTCAACCTTTTTCATTGTCGACCATAGCCGTGCCAGTGTTTTGCATGTGCCATTTAATCCTGGGGTTGCCGTGAATCGCGCGCGGGGGTGGGAGGGAGGAGGTGAGGGGTGTCCGCAAATCACGGGAGGAGGGGTCGTGGGTGGATGCCGTGAATTGCGGGAGGGGGGGGTGCCACGAATCGTGAGAGGGGCGCGGGGGGTTGCAGTGAATCGCGGGAGGGTGGGTCGCGGGGACTTGCCGCAATGACAGGAGGGGGGGTCAGGGGTGGGGAATCGCGGTAGGGGGGTACCGTGAACCGCGGGAGGGGGGGCACGGGGGGTTGGCGCGAATCGTGGGAGGGGTGGGTCGCGGGGTGCCGCGAATCGCAGGAGTGGGGGGGGTGTCACGGGGTGGGGCCACGAATCGCGGGAGTCACCGGGGGTGCCGCGAATTACGGGGGGGTGTGCTGCAAATCGCGGGAGGGGGGTCGCGGGGGGTGCCGCGAATCGCCACAAGAAAAAATCAACACAGAAAGGTCAACACATGTAAATGTTGACATTAAGTGTGGCACTTCATTGGTGTCCATGTCGACACATGAGAATGAATATGAAAACATTGAAAAAGTGAAAAATAAATCTTGTCAACCTTTTTCATTGTCGACCATAGCCATGTCAGTGTTTTGCATGTGCCATTTAATCGTGGGGATGGGGGAGGGAGGGAGGTGCATACCTCCCAACATGACACATTGCTCTGTTTCTGGACTTTCTTCTTAATTTATGGACTACCATCACCTGTGCTTAAACACCTTTCTTATCAATTACCCTGTTTAAAACAGGTGATGACAATCATAAATTAAGATGGAAGTCCACAAACAGAGCATTCTGTCCCTCCTGGAGAGGGTCATGTTGGGAGGTATGGAGGTGTGGGGCGCTCACCTGGTGTGTCTGGTGAGTAGCTGTGTCTTTGCTGTGTAACATGGAGAGGCAGAGGGTGTCTGGCACTGTCTGTGGGCTCACTGGGCTGGTTCTCTGTCATGTGAGTCAGAGGCTCCACCCAGCGTTACAGCTCCAGACACACTTTGAGTGACAGATGTAGCCAAATATATAAGAGATGAGTTGGTGTGGGGGAGGGGGAAGGGAAACAATATTTATCTTTCCTCCGGGCCCCTGGGACAAGCTTGGATATTGGATACTGGATATTGTGCCGGTGGGTTATTGCTCCCGTGAATTTATTATTAATCAAATGCGATGTGTAAGAAGTGGAATGATCTCTAATATGATCAATCGAGACCCTGGAAGTACATGCGTACGTGCGTATGTTGCCTTTGCGGGGAGGGTTCTTATGGAATACACTGCAGGTAATTTTGGTGACCATAGGCTACAGAGAGAAACTACATTTGGTATTACAGGGCCCATAAATCAGCAACCAACGGGACCGATTCCCCGTGCAGCCAATGACTGGATCGGTTATTATCAAGATCTAGCATGTTGCGATTTGCAGATTCTGACCCAAAAATGATCAGAATCTACAGGTTGACATGTTTTATTTGCCAATGCCCTGAGATTTTTTAAAATGTGGTTATGAGTCACCCGAAGGTTCAAAGCGTTATAATAAAATAAATAAAGTGAGAGTGACAAAATCAATGGCCCTTATTCTGGTTAGTGCGGATATGTCTGCGTGCATTCGTTTCGCCGATGTTTTGTGTTTGCGCATGTGCAGAGGCATATCTGCGCATGTGCAAAAGGGACATACGTCCAAATTCCGCATGAATTGTTTACACTACGAACAGGGGGTGGAGAGGGGCGTGAAGGGCTGTTTGTCCTCATTAACATATGCATACGCCCTGCGTTTCATGGTAATGTGGCCGTGACGCACGTGTAGGGGGCGGACATATGACATTGCCGGATGTCAGCTGCCCGCCCAGATCCCTGCTTTTGCACGGAGAAATGCCCGAGTGGTCTGAGCTTGCGGGAGCTGCCTGACCGCTCGGTCCTGCATTCGATGGTATGCGACCATCGAATGATGGGGGAGGTTCCCAGAGATGGAGGAGGCGTATTCATGAGAAATACACTCGTGCTCCGTGCGGTCAGCGGCTTACCGCATTCGGTCGGAGTGAGCGATCCGTACGGAAGGCGGGGTTTAGGACGCACGGTCCTTGCCGCATATTCGGCTCCGGCCGCACAGACCAGAATAAGGCCCAATGTGCACTAAAGAATGTGGAGAAATGTACTTCCCCTTTTATGTATCCATGTCATCCGAAACATGAATATGTCCAAACTCTTGAAAAAGTGTCTCAGAAAAACCAAGGTTCAACAGTCCAGCATCCAGTAGATGTTCCCATTGGGGAGAGATATAAAGAAACAACAATGTATCCGAATAAAATCACACTGGTAATCCTGTTATTATTCTTTTTCTTTTTGACTGTAGGTCAGATGGCGTACCCCACTCACACGTATATGATTAAGTTAAAACATGTAAAGGTTTCTTTTCCATATGTTAGTCATCAGAGACTTGAAGGGGCATACCTCTACTCACATGCATACACGATGTTACATGCTTATAAAGGTATCTTTATTATAGTTGTTTAAAATAGAGCGTACCCCCACTCACTCTCTAGAGGCAGGATTAACTCCTATAAAGGTATCTTTGTTTGGGCTGTTTAAATGATCTCAATTTATGAAGAACCAAATATAGGTTAAATATGTCTGGCGTACCCCTACTCACATCCAAATTAATTTGGAAACACTTATTAAGGTATCTTTTAGGGATCAGGACATACACAGATGGCGTATCACACTCACTATGTCTAAAGCAGGAACAAAACACATCTGGGTATCTTTGCCTTTAAATTCCTTGTGTTCTTAATCCTCAAGTATGGGGTGCATTTGAAAAATTCCCCAAAGAATATGATGTATATATTTAAAAAAAAAAAGGGTTTTATTACACAAAGTCCATAGTAGGGCTAAAAGAATTCCAATATATATGACAAAATAAGCTTTAAAAAAACAATTTCTTAAAAAAAAAAAAATTTGCAGGCTGAGCCCCAAAACCAGGAGGCAACATGAGAAACCACAGCACACTCACTACAAAACATGGTAAAGTCCGGACAAAGTGAATGGTGATAGAGTCCAAAGTTACCTCCGTGGTTCTGGTAGGCTTCAGGATGCAGAAAACAGTCCCCTGGTGTCAACGCGTTTCGACTCACTTGGAGCCTTTTTCAAGATAGATGTCTTGAAAGCGATTATTTCCGTGTTGACTTTTTGCTTGCGTCAATGTTTGGACTATGGTGGGTTTCCTGCCATACTCCTTTGATACTCTGGCCCTAAGTGTTCCCAGTCCTATTCCCTTCACTCCATGCGGCATAATGAAGTGACTGTCATCGGCTCAACTCTAATCATTGACTATAGTGAGCACAAAATCGGATTTTACAAGCACAGCGTGGTATAGCATTCAGTGAGACCTGGTATAGCATTCAGTGAGACCTGGTGTAGCATTCAGTGAGACCTGGTGTAGCATTCAGTGAGACCTGGTATAGCATTCAGTGAGACCTGGTATAGCATTCAGTGAGACCTGGTATAGCATTCAGTGAGACCTGGTATAGCATGCAGTGAGACCTGGTATAGCATTTAGTGAGACCTGGTGTAGCATTCAGTGAGACCTGGTGTAGCATTCAGTGAGACCTGTTATAGCATTCAGTGAGACCTGGTGTAGCATTCAGTGAGACCTGGTATAGCATTCAGTGAGACCTGTTATAGCATTCAGTAAGACCTGGTGTAGCATTCAGTGAGACCTGGTGTAGCATTCAGTGAGACCTGGTATAGCATTCAGTGAGACCTGGTGTAGCATTCAGTGAGACCGGGTGTAGCATTCAGTGAGACCGGGTATAGCATTCAGTGAGATCTGGTGTAGCATTCAGTGAGACCTGGTATAGCATTCAGTGAGACCTGGTATAGCATTCAGTGAGACCTGGTATAGCATTCAGTGAGACCTGGTATAGCATTCAGTGAGACCTGGTATAGCATTCAGTGAGACCTGGTGTAGCATTCAGTGAGACCTGGTGTAGCATTCAGTGAGACCTGGTGTAGCATTCAGTGAGACCTGGTGTAGCATTCAGTGAGACCTGGTGTAGCATTCAGTGAGACCTGGTGTAGCATTCAGTGAGACCTGGTATAGCATTCAGTGAGACCTGGTACAGTATTCAGTGATCATATCACTGGAACTTTGCTCCTCTGCACAGCGGACTGTTCTAAATTGGTTTACAAGACATTTCACAGCGATTTAACTCATTTACAGGTCACACAAAAGGACATCGAAGAAATGCAGCAACGTCCAACATAAAACAATATGGATACCATTATTTATTACAGTGTCAGTAGTGATATGTTACGAGCGGGGGGGGGGGGGGGGGGGGGGGGGCCTCATTGACCTACGAATTGCTTCTAAAGAGCAGAGATGAGAGAAACACGATCTGGGGAAGATTGCCGCCTGTACAGAGGAACGGAATGAAGCCTAATGAAGTGAGTACTATTTTGATGGAGGGACTGCCCTTCGCGACTCGGTCACACAGAGATGTAGATAATGATGAAAGTGGCATTCATCTTGAAATGAACGCTGTGAATTAGTGGACGTGAAATTTAACAAGTCCCCGTCTCCATTCCAAGTATAATTGATTAAGAACATGATAATGTGAATTTGGGATTCTAACAGCCGCCCTTTAATCCTATTACCTATTACGTCAACTCGAATCATATTACATGGAAACTGTTATTTTTTAAAGCAGGATACGGGGACAGGCGGTATTTCATACCCTACCATCCACTAGAGCGCGGAGGTAGAAAATAATCGTGCCCCGAAGCATGGCGAGCGCAGCGAGGGGACGCGGTACACTTATACAGTGTCCGTGTCAACCTATGTCGACATTAGACACAAAAAACTAATGTCGACCTTTTGACTATCGGCCTTTCCAGTGTTGACTTAATGCTTTTCCAGTGTTGACTTAATGCTTTTGTCGACCTTTCTGACTCTAATGTTTGTCGAGCCTATGACCCCTACCCTTTAAAGCGTACCTGTTATATAGTTTTCCTATTGCTGTCTACTCTACGGAAAAGTTCCCAATTACTGAGGGTGGGCCCCCCGGACTCACAGAGACAGAGAAAGCAATTTTCCCAAGTACATACGTCCATTTATTATTTATACGTTTTTCATCTCTATATTTTTGTCCTTTAAGACATAATAAGATAAGTGTCCGGGAGTCTCGGCAGTAGACACAAAGGGGCTAATTCAGTCCGGATCGCACGGCCACAAATTTGTTCATGCGTTCAGTTAAACCACCGCCCTGCCATCCGCCTTGGGAATTTATGTGCTCGTTGTGTGAATGGTTTCTATTCTCAGACAAATATGTCCAGAATAGGGATGGCCATCGATGTTTAATGGCCGATGTGGAATACTTTTGCCATCGATGGAACAGCAAAACGATGTTTTGCTTTTTTTTTTAAATGCCGGGACACTGAGCATAGCTCCGCCCCCCCCGACAGCCGCAAAGCCTCGCCTCCGTGTTTTGATTGGCCCACAGACCAATCAATCAAACACAATGGCTGACCATCGATATGTATAAATATATAGATGGTCAGCCATTGCATAGTTTAGCACTATCGATGGTTAGTTGCAGAATAGCCATCAATGGCAACCATCGATGGCAATTGCATCGATGGCCATCCCTAGTCCAGAACCCGTCGTACCAGGCTCGCCATAGAACGATCATTACACTGGGCGCCAGTCACCGCGGGCTCTGGACCTGATTCTGGTACATTCGCAGCTGGCTGTCATTCGCACGGGGACCGATGTTTGGCCTATGGGCATGTGCAGCCGCATTTCTGCGCATGTATATACGCCAGGTGCATGCAGCCACGGCCAACAGATTGTTCGCACCCAAGGCTGTGGGGTGCGGGTTGGCGGCAGATAGTCGCGCCCATGGGAACGCCCAGCGTTTCATGGGTGTTCCAATGTAAATGCTGGGCGTTGCCATGGTAATCGGGCCGTGACGTGGGTACCGGGAGCAGACAGATGATAGACTGGTGCAATGGAAAATGGCCTGTAACTGGTGTCACACACCCTCCGCTTAAAGCCTCACACACGTCTAGCGGTTACCCGGACACTACCATGGTTTTTTATAGCCCTCCCACTAAGCGGCTGGTTACCACCCCCCACGCGCCGAGTTCCTGTCAATCATCTTGCGCAGTTATTGATAATCAGACGATGCGTGAACTTGCAGCAAACAATCAGGTCTGAATGATCCCCAAAGTACGGAGACAGGTTAGAGAATTTCTGCCATCCTGCCATTAAATCCAGTCATTCGTCGGGGCATCGGGCGGCGCTTACCCACTCGCTTGGCATCAAATATATGCTGCCTAGCGAACGGGTCTGAATCAGGCTCTTAGGGCGGTATTCAATTCTTTTCCACCAGAATTTCTGCTCACAATTCCCGGGGGTGTTGAGCTTAAATGCACAAATGTACGGCTAAAACCTGACCGTAATAAGTGCGACGTCTGCAGAAAAATAGATCAATGGAACGTCGCCCCACGTTCTCCCGTCACTTTACCTGGACTGATTGTTGAATCCGATCATTCTCACAGATAAATCATTGGTGGGGGACTTGTACTGACAGATGACAGATACTCGCATGGTTCCCTGAAGGCTCCGGCTCTCTGGGAATGGTAATCTTTTGAGATGATTCATTACAAGTTATTTATATACAGTATTGCACACATATTCCGCAGCGCTGTACAGAGAGTATTTCACATCTGTCCCTGTCCCAGTGGAGCTTACAATCTATAGTCCCCACCACATGTACATGCACACACAGACATTCTAGGGGTAATTTGTTGGGAGCCAATTAACCTACCAGTATATTTTTGAGCGGTAGGAGGAAACCGGAGTACCCAGAGGAAACCCACGCAAGTACGGGGAGAATATACAAACTCCACACAGTTATGGCCATGGTGGGAATCAAACCCATGGTCTCAGTGCTGTGAGGCAGTATTGCTGACCACTACACCGGCCGTGCTGCCCCATATTATGAGGAAGATGTACTTGGAGAGTGGTAAAGTGGGGAGAGATAAAATACCAACTAACCAGCGTGTAACTGTCATGGAAAAATGACTGATTAGAACTGATTGGTTGGTACTTTTAGACATTTGCCCCATAGTGAGGTTAGTGATATAACGATGGTGATTATAATGCTATAATATAACATAAGGCACATTTTCTGCTGACACCGGTGTAGCCGGACCCCTGCTCCATCCCTGGATATTTTATAATGGTCCCTTAAATAAAAGCTATTTAATACAATTGATTGCAGCAAATACTCGTTTTATAACATAAGAAATTCAGTGAATGTGATCAAAAGAAAAACACAGCGAGTTCTCCGCGTTCCGGGAGCCCTTTGTCAGACAAAGCTCTTACACATTTATAGCGGAAATAATAGGAAAAGGATTTAGCACTTGTGGCAGATGGAAAATCCAGGTAAATATCTCTTCACACGGATGTGATTCAAACCCTGCCAGGCGGCGCTGGGTAATGATAAGTTACGGAAATGGTCCTCGTGGTTCTTCATTGGAATTGGGAGCAGATGTTACCTGAAAACTGTAATTAAATCGTTTAGTGTCTCTCGATGCTTCCAGTTAAACATCCACCTGCTCAAGGTACACTGATGCAGAAGATGAAATAACAGCATTCGCTAATTATAGACAACCGCTTTGTGGTCTAAAATGAATAAGGTTGGAGTCTATGGGGTAAATGTAATAGGTGTAGGGGATTCTGGGACAAATCATCTAGCAAGCAGGACTGGCTATACCATTAGGCAGCTGACTAGGGGGGCTTTTAGAATCTGGGGGGGGACCCCTGAGGCTGACTATCATAAAATTAAAGATGACTCAGAGGGAGACATCCTAGTTGAATTTAGACCCATTTGTTACAGGCTAAATTAGGCCCCTCCCAGAGAGGGCAACCAGTTCATTGAGGCAGGGGGGAGGGACAGATGAAGGGATGAGAAAGGGACAGGGGCGGAGCTACGGAGGTTTGTCACATTTTGAGGGCGTGGCCAGTGCGATTGCATCCTTGTGGCCACGCCCAGCCATGTAATGATGGTATTTCAGGCATTTCACAGCGGTGGGTGGCAATACAAAGACGTTATTCAGTCCTACGGACCCCCCATGAGGAGGGAGGAGGACCCTATTTCCATTACGGATGGCCAACACCCATCGATGATTTAAAATCATTGATGGTTTATAGCCAATATTGAATACTTTTTCCATCGATGGGGGAGAACCAGATGGTTTCCCTCCATCGATGGCAAAGCAAAACCGATGTTTTGCTCTTTTTTTTTTTTTAAAGTGCCAGGACACGGAGTATAGCCCCGCCCCCAGCACCCATTAAAGCCCTGCCCCCAAGTTCTGATTGGTCCACGGACCAGTCAGTCAAATAAAATGGATGACGACTGGTTGCAACCATCATTGGCGACGGCACCAATGGCCATCCCTAATTTCACGGACCCTCCCGGTCATTCTGGGAGAGTAGGCAACCCTGCTTTACACAATGGGTATGGATGAGCTGGAATGACCCTAATCACATCCCCCTCTGCCTATTTCCATCCCCCATTATGGTGCATATACCACCATCCATGTCTATATACACCCTGTCTTGCCCATTTGATGACCCGAGTCACTCTTGCGTGTCCATCTGAGGAGCCGTCCTTTGCCGATCCAGTCTCACCATAAACCCATCACCCATAGAGCTTTCGAGACTCCTGCCTGGCACGTTCTCCATGGTTAGAACACTTCCCTCTGTTATGATGATAATTATTGCAGCATGGCACTAAACACTTTCAAAGCTGAAAAAGATTCATAAAAAGTGGCATAAACTTAGAGAGACCCAATTATTCTAATCACATCCCTTGAGAATTAATTTGGGAGCGCTAGCTGGCGGGGCAGGAATTGTATATTCATAGCCTTGCATAAATATTTTTCAAAAGCGCACTCGGAAGAAGCGTATTCAGGGTTTTTTTGCTTTGTTTTCCATTGAATATTTAGAAAGCAACGGAGATATTTTTTATCCGAGGTGGCGAGGTGGCGAAAACACATTAATACATTCCTTTTGCCCTTTGAGGAAAAACATAACAAAGGATGACACTGATTCCACGTAAAGCTACTGTTTTAGTTTCGGTTTTGTCCAGTAATATCTAGAAACAATTTATCTTATTTTACTTATATCATTGTGTGCGCGCAATTGTTGTGATAGTGCGCCTACATTGTAAGTGTAACTCTGCCGTTGTCAGCCTAGAAGATGGTAGTTGGGTTAGAAGAGATAACAGATATGGCAACCCCCATATTGGACCTCTAGAAAATGGCGCCGCCGAATCTCTCTCCCAGCAGCTGGGATTGGGGAGGAAGAAGGAGGAGGAGCAAGGAAGGGGAGGAGACACAATTTTAGATTCAAAACAAATAATAAAAAGTGAGGCTTGTTGAGTGCGGCAGGACCCCATGTGAGAAGGGGATTCCCAGGGTTGGTGGACCAAGAGTAGCTCAAAAGATTACAAGAGAGGTTGCAATTACTACCAGTACACAATGGGCAACCCAGATTCAACAAGTGCACCAACATTACCCAATGAAAATGTGACAATGCCATGCCAGGTATTATTAGATTAAAGAACATAAAACAAGTTACTTTTACTAGTCTTTATTGGCAGTTTAGAAAGTCACAACACCTTGGCAAATACACTAATTTGAGACAAAGTTGGTAGTACACAGTCATTTTATACAGTAGATGGCCTTATATTTATAAATAATTCAATAGGTTTCTTTTATTGGTTTTGCAATACAAGACACAATTAATATTAAAAAAAATTAGTGTTAATTAGATATTAAACACATAAGATTAAACTTTAGAAGCAATAACTTTTTTTCTTCTTGACACAAAATTGCCCGATTCAAGCCCATTATTAGAAGACCGGAAATCGCTATTTGGCGACCTCCGCACTTCTGCGCATGCATGCAACGGAGTGCGGATGCGGGAGCCCAGAAACTGCAATCACAGGAGATCCACTTTCAGTGCCGGCCATGTGCATTGTTGGGGTGGCTACAAAGGGGGAGGGGCCAGCAACCACGTGTATTGTGTGAGTGGTCCGAACAACGCAGGTGTGTCTAGACCACTCTAAGGGAGGGTTGCGGCTAGCCTACACAGCCAGGGGGCAGCCGGTGATGTGCCCCCCCCCCCCCCCCCCCCCCCCGCAGCCTAGTGCTGACAGTTGTGGAATATCAATTTAATAAATTTGAAGAAAAAGGTTTTTCTGAGTCTTGTATGTTAACAATGAGAGATAAAAATATTAAATCCTTTATCAACAGAAGAGATTGCAGTAAAAGTTGATACTACAACGGTCCTTCTGGCCCCCGATAAATACAAAGCTTAAACCACATTCCTACAAAAGAAGACTCAAGGCTCAACTGGGACAAATACGTAACATTCACCTCCAATAATTCAATATATTATAGTCTCCGCTATAGAAATGGTAACAATAAATTTCACATTTTCGTTCTGCACCGTAGTCGCGGCCTTCCATGCGCCGGTCGCACTACAATGAACACGGAGCCTTGTTTTCTAGACCAGCGTAGGAATTGTCCTAGAAGATTATCTCCTGCATAGAGTGTCACAGTATTTATATAACACATACTCCAAGGACACTAGTTCTTTTAATCCTTGGTGCTGGACATATATCTCAGTAACAGGTTGTGAGGCAGATGTACTTATCCTTCTACAGAGATAAAGGGTCTCTCATTCAACTGCTGTACTGTATGTCCTCAATCCGCTTGCTTGTACGGGGCGTTGGTAACATGCAGGGCTACAGTATATCATACCTCTCAACATGACCCATTCCAGGAGGGACAAATGCTCCGTTCCTGGACTTCCTTGCCGGTGGCAGTTGCAGAGGTGGGAGCTGCAGCGAAGTCCATTCTTTTAAATAGGGGAACCACACCAACTGCCAGTAAGTCCCAGCCAGCGATGTTTGGCAGTGTTTGGGGTGACAGTTGGTGGGGCTCCCCTATTTAAATTTCGGACTGTGCTGCAGCCCCCACCTGTGGATCCGCCACTGTCATGGAAGTCCAGGAACAGAGCTTGGTGGAAACCGCCAACGGTTGTTAACCTTCGATGGTTGATGGATGTCACTATAGAAGTTTGCTTGGAACACCATTATTTCCAGTTTGAGGAACTTTGGGATTTATATCTGGCCATTTGTTTGGGAAAAGACAGAATAAGTTGTATTTACGGACAGGGCTTGTTTTCTGGTAGCGTTCTGTCATGCCCAAAGCACTGCCAGCTTGTCCCCAACTGGCAATAATCTGGTTCAGTGATGTGCAAAGAAACTGGAAGCGTCTGGGCAGAGATCTCTCAGATACGGAGATGAAAAGGGAGCAACCAAGCCAACGTCCCCTCTGCTGCACTAGATATTATGAGGATAAAATGTTCTATGGAGATAAACACCACGTTCTATGAGGACATCGGCTTAATAAAATATATAACGAGTTGCATGTTTTGGATTTGTAGAAATTCTTATTTATGAAGCCCTACTGCTGATATCCCCTGCAACAATATCAATCTATCAAAAGTGGGAGGGATTAGTGCATGATTCAGCCAATAACAAGCTAATTGGCATCATCAGTCTGCAGTTGACCACGCCCCCCAAATACTCCGGCCCCATTCAGCCCTTACAGCCCTGTCCTGTGCGCGTGTGCCTCTCAAACCCCAGTTCTGTTCAGCTTGGACTGCAAGGGTTGATAAGCGTAACATCACGCTGCTCCGTCAGCCTGGGACATGTGTAAGAATGTTTGGTGCACATACATAGTTCAATAAGATATCATTTGCGTTGAGAAATAATGTGCAAATTGCATTTCTAGGATATGGACCATAATAATAATAATGACCAATATGGTTGAATAAAAACCAGGACTCAGCAAATACAGATGGCGCGCATCTCGTTCAGCACCGGGGATCACAAAGAATTTCCCCGCTGGCGATCGCCAGAGGGAGGGCACTCCATCTGACTGGGGCACGCGAGCGGCTCACACGCACGCGTGTCCCAGTTTTTCAGCGGCTGGGGACGGAAACCCTTCCCGTCTCAACTTGAGGGAGATGGGCAGGGTTATGGGGCGGGGGAGGGGACCAGCGGGGACTGACGGGGAGGCGGTGGGGACTGACGGGGAGCTCCATCGGAAGGGGATGCGCGGGCGTCTTGTGGGCGCGTCCCCTTCCGGCGGCTGGCGATCCGACCACCAGACCCCCGCTAGACGCATCAAGCTCCATCTGTATATTGATTGCAGTAGATTAATTGCTAAAAGAAATGGCTTGCTGGAAGAGGTGTACCAAGGGCCTAATTCAGCATGAATTGTTAATCAGAGAAATCGCAGAAATCCGTCACCGAGACAGAAAGAAAAGCTGGCCCTTGTAATCTTACAAATGCATCACAAATAGCGAGGGACTGGCAGATGCATTCGCAAAGTTGAACCATTCGAATAACTTTTCTTCCATCTGCACCAGTCTGGGGCTTCCACTAATCTGCTCAAGACTCAGATTGGAAGTTGTCATCGCTGACATCAAACACAAACACACCCAGGAAACGCCATGTGCCCGCCCCTAAACGCCGCAGTCTTGCCAATCAACTGCAGCTACTCTGTGACTTCTGGGAACTTGTGGAGAGTTTGCCAGGAAGGGTGTCTGTAGTTATCACTGTACGTGGTGCGCCTACAAAATACTGGCATCTATAAAATCTCATTGATCTATTTGCTGTCAGCATCCAATCACTTTTGTCTACATACAGGCCCTTATTCTAGTTGACTCGGACGGATGCGTATTTTCGGACGGCCACCGAGTGTTCTTAGCCCCGCCTACCGTACAGATCGCTCACACCGCCCGAATGCGGTAAGACGCCGAGTGAACAGACCGCGAGTGGATTTTTCAGGTGAACACCTCCCCCATCTGTGGGAACCTCCCCCATTCTCCGATGGTCGCCGACCATCGAATGATGGACCGAGCGGTCAGCCTGCACCGAGTGCTCCAGACCACTCGGACATTTCTCCGTATGAAAGCAGGGATATGGGCGGGCAGCTGGCATCTGGCTATGTCAGCTGTGTGGCCCCCACCTGTGCGCCAAGGCCGGATTACCATACGTACGCCGAGTGTTTTCATTGGAATGTCCGTACGCATATGGTAATGAGCCCAAACAGCCCTTCACGCCCCTCTCCACCCCCTGCTCGGATTGTTCCAACCGATTGTTTTCTGTACGGAATTCACGCCATATTCGGACGTGCACAGAAACGCCTCTGCACATGCGCAAACACAATACATCGGCCGTCCGACCGAACACGCAGCCGTCCGACTCAATCAGAATAAGGGCCACAGTGTATTGAAAAATCCTTATATTCACTAAGCCAAAAAAATGTAATTGAGAAGTGGGCAGTGTTACCATATATTTTCACTGGAGCGTTTCGTCAGCACATGAGTGACGTCAATAAAATCTCATTGATCTATTTGCTGTCAGCGTCCAATTACTCTTGTCTACATACAGGGCCTGATTCAGGTCGCCTTGCTCGGCAGCGTACATTTGCCCATAAATGCCGCCCCACCGAACTGAATCACCCCTGCAGTGTAACTGAAAACCCTTATATTTGCCCAGCCAAAAAATTTAACTGAGAAGTGGGCAGTGTTACATATATGACGCGTTTCGCCTCCTGCATAAGAGTGAGCGTTTTCAAAGACAGTATTTGTGGGCTATTTAGCATGGACCATCATCAGTAGCGCTTTAAGAAAAAAATATTAAAGCCCCAAAAAATTTAGGAGCTGGTCCACAGTCTTTGAAGTGACATTTTTGCCGCCAGTAAGTGACCTTTACTTATGCTTACTTAAAATGAAACCTTGAGCTTTTGATGAACCAAAAAAGACACTTCAAATCTATTTAAAGCGCTGGCATGTTGTGAAACGCGCACTAGTGACGCAAACCGCCCGTTGCTACGTTAATTCTGCACCGCGCTGAACGCATTGTTAAATGCACATTTTGCAAAGAATACTCATTTCCACATTCCCTCCTGCGGCTTCCTAAATCACATTGCGCTTCCCCCTTCAGATGATCCTCACGCAGCCCCTCGCAGCCCCGTTCCTTCGCATGTTCTACAAGCGAGTCGCTGCAGAGCACTGAAACGCGGAGAGATTGCTCAGTCCAATAATAGAATCGCCATGGAAACATCATAGCAACCGCAGCTCCTTGCAGCACCGCTGATACCATTCATAGGGAAATGAGAATATCTTGTCATTGTTGCTCACTTATGAATTGGAGGCATAGAAATATGTCAGAGGTTTATTTTTGTCCTCTTGCACCTGTAGGTTGTCTCCGTTTCCTGTTTGAGCCAAAGGAACTTGGGGTCTGTTTATGAAATGTTGCAGAGCCCATTTACTGGTGACTATGGGATATTTTTTTTACAAGCGACAGGAATCGATATTGTGTCACCCCAGATATTACAAGGGGTTCTCATCCTTTTTTGGGGTTGGGATCATTTGGTCTACAGCATGATGGTCGAAAGTCATTAGGTCGACATGGTAAAAGGTCGACATGGGTCTAGGTCGACATGGGAAAATGTCGAGATGGTTCTAGGTCAAAAGGTCATTAGTTCGACAGGTCGTTGGTTCGACGGGTCATTAGTTCGACAATGTCTAGGTCAACAGTCAAAAGGTCAACATGGGGTTTTTCACTGTCTTTTTTACCGTAATGTCCACACAGTCGACATGGACGCAGTTTAAAGTGCACCACATCCCCTCACATCGCTCGCTGTGCTCGCAATGCGTCGGGCACGGTGCCTCGCTACGCTCAGCACACTATTTTATTCTCCCACCACGTCCTAGTGGATGGTAGAGAATGAAATACCGCCTGTCGGCACATGTCGGCTCAAAAAAACAGTGAAAAACCCCATGTCGTCCTTTTGACTGTCGACTTAGACATTGTCGAACTAATGACCTGTCGAACTAACGACCTGTCGAACTAATGACCTTTCGACCTAGAACCATGTGGACCTTTTCCTATGTCGACCTAGACCCATGTTTACCTTTTTCCATGTCGACCTAATGGTGTCGCCCTAATGACTGTCTACCATCATGCTGTAGACCAAATGACCGCATCCCCCTTTTTTGATATCCAGATGGCTGATAGACAATGTTTGGACAGTCAGTAGCTCGAAACCATATGTTGACATACATAGGGTTGACATGGTCAAAATGACGACACAAGCAAAATGTTGACATAGCTGCCATCACTTTTAGGTCAACCTGGGGACACCCAGGGATACCCTGCATTTTCAGGTCTGTCGTTCTGAGACCACTCACCCAGAACGTCCAATCAGAATGTGCAGACAAATCCCATACATTCCGAGCTGGGACTTAAAATAATAATGGGCGATAAAACTGCGCATTTGTAATCTAAATATCGTATCAGAGGATTCCACAGATTTATTTCATGGAAACTTAATTCCCGTCTGAGGGAATCGGGACCAAGAAATATGTTTCCATAGTGACTGTTGGTGGGAAAGGAACGCAGAGGCTCTGAGACGAGATCCTATTAGCATTCATTAAAAAAACGTTATTGGTGACAGATCAAAGTCTGCGCTGTTCTGGTTACAGGAACACAGAGGTGGGCAGACAGATATTTAATATTGTACCCTATTGGCACACATTACTTTCTCATTTAAAATCTGCCCCATAGGTAATGAAGGAAAAATCAAATTTCAAGATTCATGATAATAATAATGGGCACCTTATATACTTCATGGTCCTTATGCAGGGGTTAAAGTGGGGTGGAACGGGGAGTTCCACCTCCACCACAGCCATGCACTGTAAGGCAGCGGAAGAGTTCCACCACCTCTCCAGCACCATGCATTATCAAGGGGACCAAGCTGACAGCTGCCATCCGTTGCCAGCGTACAAGTCTGAGGGCATGACCTTCATAATAGGACTGTGCAGCCACACCCCTTGCACCACCCCTTTTGCAGGATCACACCCCACACTTCCCCCCTTAGCAAGCCACGCCCCCACACCGTCACCCTCTGTGCCGAACTGGTTGCCCTGCCCAGAATGTCAACCACTGCGCACAGTGGTGGAACTTGGTGAAAAAATAGTTTGGGTCCCCTCCTCTGCCCCAACCCAAGAAGTCATTGCTGGTCTGGGCAGCAATGGGCCCCATTCAATGCACCTGCGGCACCAATGGAAATTCCGCCTCTGCCTGTGCACCACGGTGATATCAAATAAAAATTTTATTCCAAGCATTGAGCTTTTGCAAAGATGTGACCAACTCTAAATAATGGCGTGTATTTATTGCTAAGTAGTGTGGCCACAGAGGCAGTCGCTTTGTGTGAATCAGCCCCTCAGTGTTACTTATGAGCCGCCAGCTCTGCTTGCTTTACTTATATCTTTATCCCTGAACACAGAGAGCCTGGCTGAGAGCTATTATTTTCTGACTCATTTTGTGTTAGGAAGCACATTATGTGCCTCTCCGTACAAAACCCAAGTCCTAGCAGAACTCTAATAATCTCAGTTGGGAACCTGGTAGTGTTCTAATTCCACCAGTAGTGACTCAGACACCGGGCACAACACATAGGCAGCAGAAAGTATTACCGGTAAGTCTCAGAAAATCAAAATACATTTCACCACATCGCAATATACAGGGTTGGTATAAAAAGCAATGAGACCAAAATGGGTAAAAAATATTTTTTGAAGATATCGCTACAAACAATTAATATTCTTTAAAATAAGACCGTTGTGCATTAACACACTTCTGCCAAAGAGTTATTCACGCTTGGACGTAGCTCTGGAAGTCCTCTTCCGGAACGTCCTTCAAACAGTGCGTCAAAGCCGCTGTGACCTCCGCTGTGGTCCCACGGCGGTGTCCTTTGTGGGCTGTCTTCACTCGGGGGAACAGGAAAAAGTCAGTCGAGGTAGGGGGGTAGGATTGGGACTGTAGGGGGGCTGGGGAAGCGTTGCGATGCCGTTCCGGGCAGGTAGTTAGTGTTCCGCTAGGCTGTTTTAGCGGGGCACTGCGCCCTGCCCGATTTTTAAATGGAAAAATGCACCCTTCCCCGCTAGCAGCACCCCGCTAAAACAGCCTGGTGCCTGCCCGACTGCTTGCACGGGGAAGCCCAGCGCCGCCTTAGACGGCAATGCCCGGCGCTTCCCCGGCATCCCGCCCCCTTTAGTGTCCATTAAAACCACGATGGGAACCGCACAGAAGCTCGTAGGCGACTGATGCTCGGTGCGTGTTGAAGCTGACTTCCCCCTACATCCAATCCGCCTGGAGCATGCGCATTGCGATGGAGAGTCGCATCGGAAAACAACAGGTCTCATTACTTTTTATAGAAACCCTGTAAATAAATAGTATGTATGTCTTAAATGTAGAATACATGTAATTAAAAGGTTACCGTTGTTAAGTAAAAATAATCATTCCCAAACAAAAGCTTCATCATGAAGATCTAAGAACATAAAAATGTTGTAAAAGGCTGAGACCAGCGGTTAGAGGATGGAACTTGCCCCCTGGAGAACTGTCGAGTCCATCATAACGAAAAGGAGAGAATATCGCACTGTGATATCATCTAGAACAAACTATCCACCAAATCTGATCACCCTTTCAATAAGTGATTAATTAATTAAGGCGGGACAGCCAAGGGGTGGATTCACTTGGGATTTTTAGGGGCCCATTTATCAATAAGTGATAAACTCATTGGGAAAGATAAATCTTGTTGCGTATGATAAATAATGCTGCAGTCAATCAGCTCCTAATTGTCCTTTTTCAAACACATGGCAGTTGGGAGCTGAACACATGACAGTTGGGGGCTGATTGGCTGAAGCACCATTTATCATATGGAACAAGTTTTATCATTTGTTGATCCTCCAAACGAATCTGATTTGGGCCCCAAGGTGCCTTAATAAAAAGTGTATTTCAAATGGACATTTTTAAACTTCACAATTGAAGACATTATCGTTATTTTTCCCCGGCACAAAAGACAAAAACGCTCCACAATGGATTCTGATTTTGTTTTTAAATCTATAAATGTGCAGTGTTCCCTAGGATACGCTGATCATCATTATAATACTAGACGGAGAGCGCCCGTAGCGGGGGTCACACCCCGGTTTCACGCTTCCAGCTATGAATAGAGATAATGAGCGCTTATATAGATAAAGAGCCGCAATCACTTCACAAAGTCACATTATATCCAAATGCTGAATTGTGCTTTCTCTTCTGTCGCTGAACCATCCGGGCCCCGCTGCGACAAAGTGATATGAAAGGGAAGGATGAATAGACGCCCCGGGGGTGGCGGCTGGATGTCACCCGTGACGCGGTTACTGTTTTGTTGTAGCCGTGCTTTCACAGGAAGTTTCGATTTTTTAATTCAAAATAAACTGTTGTATTATTGAAAATGTGGTCTCTTCCAGTCATCTGGTACAGATAGAGATAGATAGATAGATAGATAGATAGATAGATAGATAGATAGATAGATAGTGAGAGATAGAGAGAGAGAATAGATAGATAGATAGATAGATAGATAGATAGATAGATAGATAGATAGATAGATAGTGAGAGATAGATAGATAGATAGATAGATAGATAGATAGATAGATAGATAGATAGATATATAGATAGATAGATAGATAGATAGATAGATAGATAGATAGATAGATAGATAGATAGATAGATAGATAGATAGATAGATAGATAGATAGTGAGAGATAGATAGATAGATAGATAGATAGATAGATAGATAGATAGATAGATAGATAGATAGATAGATAGATAGATGGATAGACGAATAGATAGATAGATAGATAGATAGATAGATAGATAGATAGATAGATAGATAGATAGAGACAGAGGCGGACTGTGGGAGCACCAACCGGACAGAAAGTAAATCGGCGCCCCTGCACCCTAGTGGATGGCAGGGCACGAAATACCATCTGTCGGCACATGTCAGCATCAAAAAAAGTGGAAACCCCAATGTCGACCTTTTGACTGTTGACCTTCCCCCATGTTGACCTTCAGTCATGTCGACCTTGAGGTATGTCAATGTCAACCTTGTGGTGTGGACCTAATGCTTGTCTGTCTAGTGACCGTATCCCTTCTGCCTCCCGCTGCCTCTCCTTGTCCCCCTTTGCCTCTCCCTGCCACACTCTGCCTCCCTCTGTGATCCTCTGCCTCTCCCTGCCACACTCTGCCTCCCTCTGTGATCCTCTGACTCTCCCTGCCACACTCTGCCTCCCTCTGTGATCCTCTGCCTCTCCCTGCCACACTCTGCCTCCCTCTGTGATCCTCTGCCTCTCCCTGCCACACTCTGCCTCCCTCTGTGATCCTCTGCCTCTCCCTGCCACAATCTGCCTCCCTCTGTGATCCTCTGACTCTCCCTGCCACACTCTGCCTCCCTCTGTGATCCTCTGCCTCTCCCTGCCACACTCTGCCTCCCTCTGTGATCCTCTCCCTCTCCCTGCCACATTCCACTCATTCCTCAAGCAGACCTATGTGGTCAATCATAGTCCAATCCTTTGGGGGACGGGGATGATCTTGTATGGTGGTAGAAGACCCTCATTTCTATAATATGTTCTGGAATGTGGTGTGAAAGCACATCAGCCCTACAGGACGGCTTGTGATTGGCTGTTGACAAATTCTCCACTCAACGCTACACAAGTAGCGTTGTTCCTGCACGTGACTGACTACAGCATAAATACCCCACTGCTGGGTAATGATGGCTCCTAGCAGGCAGCGTTGCGGTAAAGTGCGGCTCATACAAATAGCTTATCTGCATTGTGAGACACAAGACGGATAACGACTATCATTATTATGCCATCCAGTGCTGTGAATTACTGCAGGTGGCGGTGACGGTTCTCCAGGAACGTCATTAAATCTGTAATTCCAAACCGTTTAATCTAACATATTGTGAAACATAAGTGTTTGCAATTGCGGCTGTTATTAGAATCCAAGCAATCGGCTGTGTTCTGCTGAAAGCAAAGTAGGCATTAAGTAACACATTAGATTGCTAGTTCCCCAGTACAGCTTTTATACGGAACATTTAAAGTCGAGCATTCTGGGCGTGATTCAGAATCATTCTACATAGATCGGATAGGGCCGAATTCCAGACCATTCCGCTGGTTGGGGGGTCTGTGCATTTGCTTGTGAATATTTGTGCATGTGCCGACCCCCTGTGTGAACGCCTTCGGCAACTATCACCCTCACCAAGGCATTCACACAGGTTGGAGAGGGAGTGGAGGGGGGGCCCGGAGCAGGGGATCGTCTCCATGAAAATGCTGTGGGTTCCCCCGGGGATGCAAGCTCACCAATGCCTGCCCAGGACAGGGACGGCTGACACCAGCATTAATCCAGGTCAGAGCTGCTTTGGAAAGGGCCTGTCCAAGGTCTGACCCAGTTTGGAATTGTGTTCCAAATCTGGGGTCATATCGGGGACACGTGTGGGAAAGTGGTATAAGTAATGTAACAGCCCTCTCACGTGTGTAATCTTCTCTATCTCATTGTAATTCCCCGCCAGGCCGGAGCAGGTAAATTGTCGAGGTATTCGAGGATAACGTCATGTCATGAAAACAGGTTGGAGTTTGGTGTCCACCTTGAGCGTTTGTCAGGGGCCTCCAAGCCCCTAGTAACTGTTACGAGCCGCCTCTGGTGGGTTGGTGTTATTCACATTCTGTTTGTAGTTTATATGTTTCACCTGGATCAGTACTCCAGGTTTTGCTTATCCACCTTGCCTGGGTTTCGTGCACACCTTGGTCTTGAGTGTGGCTTCCTACTAGGCCTCTGGGTATTTAGGTATTCTCCCAGCATTGTGAACCTGCCGCTTATAGTTCTGTTTAAGTCGTGTTAGAGTTTTGTTTAAACCTTGTCTGAGTATGGTTTAAGTCTTGTCAGAGTCCTGTCATAGTCCTGAATATTCCAGCAAGCACTCCTGCAGGGTGTCCTATGAAGTCCTGCCTTTGTCTGTGAACCATTGCTGCAGTCTGAGAAACCTTGTATGAACCCCGGCCCCTGTTTTACAGAGATAAATGGTGGTTTTTCCACCTTCAGTATTTCAGCTATCCCTGTTAGAGTTATCTATGTGGAGCATATGTCCTCTCTTATTTGGGGTTTTGCCATCCAGCTTCACACAGCTTATATATTGTTTATTATTAACATCTTCATGCATTGTTGCATTTATGCCATTAGCCAGGAAATACTGTGTTTACATCCTGCTATGTCTCTTTAGTTATAAGTGTGGGTGTGTGGAATTATTTATTTGCATAACATCTTCTTGCTTTGTTGCATTCCTGGGAGTTCAGTGGAGGTTTGCTCCCATAGACTTCCACTCAACTCACTACCACTTGTTATAGAACAGGGGTGGCTAAACCGGTCCTCGAGATCTACCAACGGTCCACGTTTTCCAGGTTACCTAGCTGGTGCACAGCTGTAGTCATTACTAACTGTCACATTTTAAAACATGCTGCATTCATTCCTACTATAGATCCACAGGTTGCCTGGAAAAGTCAGGTGTGGTGCGTGGTCAGTCTCCTACCGTATTTGCACATGGGGACTCCTCAAAGTCCTAACAGTTACGTCTTTGAGTGGACGGTGTGTTTGGCGAAGAGTGGATGAGCAAGTGTGGTACAAGCAGAAATGCAGCTGAGTCCATGCTAGGACCATAGCAGGGTTTTAATGAATTATATTTTGGGTAGAACAGGAAATGATTAACCCTAACTAAGAGTATGACAAAAATTGTATAAAAGTCATAGGGGTGAAATGAGAGAATCAGAAAGTGAGAGATTTGGTAAGAAATCTCCAGTTTTTTTAAAGCGGCAATCATTTACACTGCAAAATCAAGCTGGTTTGCCGCTTTAAAAAAAAAAATCTAGATATTTGACCAAATCTCTCATTTTCCAATTCTCTCATCCTATTACATTTCCCCCTATGAGGGGGGTTAACTGTCTTTACCGGCATGCGCATTTAATGTCCCACAAGCCAATATAATGTCCCTCAAAATATCTACCCAGCCAAACATCAAAAGTCTAAATGGGAAGACCCCCAGCGTAGGGCCCTATAAACACAGACAGGCTCATTTGCAGATTATACTTATGCACCCCAGCTCCAGCCTCCACATATTCTCCAGTTGGTAAAGCCCCTCAATTTGGATTGTGCATTAATTATGTCAAGACCTGTGACTGTAATTGGAAAAGACCTGCGCTCTTCATTTTCCCTCTTCCCAGGGGTCATTGACCACATTGCGGAGAATGATTCTGCCGCCTGTGAATTATTCTGAAGGACCGAGCAGCTGACTTGGCCGGAGACCATTATCCCTGACCTAATCAACGAGGCAGACTCTGGCAGATGGCTGGATGGCTGGAGAGGTGTTTTCACTGATACCTTGTAATAAATCTAATGCAGTCCCAAGGGGCCCCTGAGTGCAGCCAATTTATCATGATAATTTAGAAACATGGCCCTACCTGAGGATAAGAGCCGTCAGTCTGATTCTTGTAGAAAGCTTTTCCAGTTACAGCCACTTGCTTATGCTGGAAAAGTATTTAATACTCATTTTCCTCCAACCTCTCGCACTATTGACCGAAGAGTCTAAGAGGGAAGAGCACAAACAGACAGCACATTATGTTCCTGAGTGGAAATGGTTTACAAAAACAATCGTGATTGGATTTGAAGCCCACTTGTCACTTACAGACTATGATGGGGGAGGGGTGCGGCAGCCGGAATAGGAGGGTGATGTATCATGTAGAGAAATGAGTAGAGAAGAGGACCAGCAGAGAAGTTGGCCCTCATCTTCGACTTCTCTGTTTCTAGAATATACTTTAAGAATACTGCCTCATAGCAGATTGGTTGCTGTGGGCATCTCCTCCACTAAAGGGGTCTGATGAAATATAAATGGTCATGTGGAGGGGTCTGATGACATAAAAGGGGTAGGTGTGATATAAAGGGTATATGCAGGGGTGTGATGGTATATAAGGGACAATTGGAAAGGGTGCCGGAAGAGGTACCGACAGTCGGGATCCCGACAGGCATTTACCCGACGTCGGGATCCCGGCTGTCAAAACACAGACAGCCGGGTTCCTGACGGCCACCTGCTATTTTCCCTCTGGGGGGGTCCAGGATCCCCATAGAGAGAGAATAGAATAGGTGGCGAGTGCAGTTAGCACGCAAGGGGCTTTGTTGCGCTCACCATGCTGTCTGTGTCTGGCCAGTTGGGATACCGACGTCGGGCTAAGGACTGTTGGGATCCCGACTGTCGGACCCCTATACCACACCCATTGGAAAGGTCTGATGACATATAAGTGGCAATTAGTGGGGTTTGATTAAATATAATTGGTATGGGGGTGGGTCTGATATAATGGATATATGCAGGAGTGTGATGACATATAACGGCATGTGGAGGGGTCTGATGGCATTTAAGGTGTAGGTGTATGGGATGCAGTCTGATGACATATAAGGGATATGTGGGAGGGTCTGATATAAGGGGTATGTGACATGGTGTGATGGCATATAAGAGGCATGTGGAGGGGTCTGATGGCATATAAGGGCAATGTTCAGGGGTATGATGGCATATAAGAGGCATGTGGAGGGGTCTGATGGCATTTAAGGTGTAGGTGTATGGGATGCAGCCTGATGACATATAAGGGATATGTGGAAGGGTTTGATATAAGGGGTATGTGACATGGTCTGATGGCATGTAAGGGCAATGTTCAGGGGTATGATGGCATATAAGAGGCATGTGGAGGGGTCTGATTTATGCAATATTGTAACATATTTTCAAAACTATAACATATTCTATTGATGAGTCAAAATCTATATTCACTTACAAAAATAATTGAGGCCTTATTATTGTTCCTTATTTATTTTATGTACTTTCTCTGGTAGGACCTCGACTTGTTTGGTTGTATCCCCGGGTCATACCTGGCCTCGCACATGTTGTGTCTGTATTCTTACCTTTTGTAATCTCCAGTTATATGGAAGGATTTTCCTGTGATCAAGAAACAAATTGCATTATCTCAAAACATAAACCTCCACGCATACGACGCTCTGTTACATTCCTTTCACTTGATATTTTATGTAGAAAAGAGATTATATAGATTTTATTATACACATTTTATTATCCATTTCTAAAAAGGGATTTCTAGGGATTGTAGCAGCTGGATTATCGCACTACCTGGTGCTTTGCGCTATGTAACAGAATTACTTATCATCTATATATTTTCCAAATGCTAAAACTGAATTATTTTTTCTTTTTTTTCCCCATAACTATTCAAATGCGAGATAGGTTCCAAATCATCACGGATCAAATGATGGAAATATTTCAGGACCTTGAACTTTTAGTGAGTAATTCTTCATCAGATGAGACAAATGTTTGAGCTTACTGGTGATACTGATACCCTGTCGCTATGGCGGGTCAGACCTAGGATCGGTGATGCCAGAAACACCCCCACACACACGCACACACACACAAACAAAGAGGCAGCCTTGGAGGGAGGAAACACCTCCCGATTGGACTGCCTTGGGTGACTGGCAGGTTGGACTTCAAATAGGAAGTCATTGCCAATCACAGTGAAGCCAATGCTGTCTCACGGACTGCATTGGGCTTCACTTACAGTGGCGGATTTTGCCGGGGGGGGGGGGGGGTAAAAACCGCCACTGGTTACTATAATAAAACTGTACTCTTGTTGGATTAGGAAGACAGAAGGAATTTCATATGCCTGTCGGGATGTAAACTAAAATGAGTCCAAATACATAGAGAAGCAAGGGTTAAACATGTAAGGGGGTGCCTTATTTTTATGGTCTGAATAGTGTAGTCCCGTAACAGTTAAGGAGAGGTCTGAGTTGCTGGAATATAATAGTTACTTCATGGTTAGAAGGTCTCTTGCCTCTTTGAAAGTTACCACCAACCACCCCCACACACTTATCAGTTGTATTGTTTTGACGTTCTCTCCCCCAATACATGGGTTTAGGCTGATTCTACTGTACTGTGAAAATTGACACCATCAGTCCCATTGTGCCTCTTTTGTGTGTCATTGGTTGAGAAATTTGGATACATTGAATGATGGGTCAGCAGTTGACACCCATCTAAGCCTTGAATTGTAGTCCATGAACTGGCAGTTGGATCCCCATCTAATCTTGTTGGTATTGGGCTGGCAGTTGGGCCCACCTAAGCCAAAAAGGGGGCGTGGTCTCATGAGAAGGAGGCGTGGCATCACAAAAAGGGATGTGGTATTACACTTTAGACCATTCACAGTAATGCCCATTACACATTTTAGCAAACTCCGTAATACCCATTACACATAAAGCCACACGCCATAATGCCCATTACACATTGTGCCACACATCATGATGCCCATTACATACTATATAACAAACCGTAATGCCCATTACATATTTGCCACATAAGTGCTGCTTACCTACGTGCTCATTGCTAGGGGGTTCCTGCTTGATGGCACCATAGTACCCATTACACATGATGCCGCACACCATAGTACCCATTACACATGATGCCGCACACCATAGTACCCATTACACATGATGCCGCACAACATAGTACCCATTACGCATGATGCCGCGCACCATAGTACCCACTACACATGATGCTGCACACATAATGACCCTTACACATGATGCTGCACACATAATGCAGCTTACAAATGATGCTGCACACCGTAATGCCCCTTAGACATTAAGCCACACATTATGCATAATGCCCCCACATACCGCCTCTTCTAGCGTCCCTTAAGCAATGCCCCCAAAAGTGCCACTTATTGTAAATTTTTATATGGGCCTTCGCTGCTGCTGCTGCAGGGAGAGATGGAGAGCGGTGCAGCTGCTTCTATGGGGAGAGGAGCAGAGCGCAGCGCAGAGCACGCTCCCACTCCCCTCCTGGTGTCCCCTGAGGTGAAAGCGGGGAGAAGAATTGGAGTGGAAGCTGCAGGGGTGACAGCTGTATTCAGAGCACTGCAGGTCACGGCTGTTTGAAATAATACCCCTTTCACAACAGAAAATGCAGGGATTTACCCAGGAATATGGTCCCAGGATCATGCAGGGACATTCTCAGGCTGACCCTCAGCCTAGACCCTGCATTTTCTGGTGTGAGGGGGAGAGACAACCACTCCCCTCTCCCTACCCCCCTTTAACCAACCAGCTATATTTTCGGAACAAACTGACCCATTTACATGAGACCAGTATCATATTGAAGAACTTTTGAGTTGGCTTCGAATGATTTTGGTCCCGTGAAACTGGGCTGTTTGGTTCCAGAGAAATCTGCCCTCAAAAAACATAAACAGTCATGAAATGAAAAAATGGTTTAACCTCAATATCCTTGGAACCAGTTAACCCATATGGATCCAGCCTGGTATCAGATTGAAGGCCCAGCGATTTGGGTTCGACTGAGATCAACCTCGAGCTTCAGTGATGCCGAAAGGGGGAACTGGCAGCCGTTAAACTGGGTGGGGGTCGGAATTAGCGGGTCCCATGTTATCCTATAAGGAAAACGTTCCAGCTTTGCCTGGCCGTATCTCTGGTTCCCAGGGGGCTAGAGACACGGGGTTGGGCTCGTTGGAAAGCCCCATCCCTCAGCTACACAATGGGCTAATGGGTGGTCCTGTGCACCCCCGGACCACCCCCTAGATTCGCCTATGCGTCTGACTACATGAAAATTTCATCCTATTCACTTATGAGTGGTTTAAAATGGCTTTACCGTCTCCTCTAAAAAGCGCTTCATGGCGCCCTCCCAATTCTAATGCATTTATCCAATAACACACATTGTGAAATAAATGCGCTGTAGACAACTTTTTAATGGATAGTTATTAAAAATGATTAAACCAAATACAAACCAATGTGGAAATAATGGAATTATAAACATGCAGGGAGTGGGATTAAATGATTACAAAATGCGTAAGGTACATTAAATTAATGGAAAGGAAATAATAACTGTTATTCTCCTTCCTGCAGAGGGCTAGACGCCATTCACTGTTACATTAGCTGTAATTTCATTTGGTTAATAATATTAGGTAATTGCTTTTTTGAATATTTCTTTGTGAACTGGAATGAAGCACGGTTTTTCCAAATACGGGGGGGGGGGATTCAGGTTGGCTCACTCAGTGGGGGGTCTGCACATGCTAAGCTCCCCCCCGTCCCCACCCCCACCACCACCATCGGAATGGGCCGAATTTGCCCTGTTCCGATTACTGCTGAATCACCCCCACAGTCCATTGGGCTACCTGGGACATGAAATGTTGCATGAAAAAACTGACTTTAAAAGTACCGTACAGCAGTCAAATTATGAAAAAGTTACTCATTAAAGCTGGGAAGGTCGACATGCCAAGTTCGACACTGACAAAAGATTGACATGGAAAAGGTCAACATGAAAATTAGTGTATGGTATACATGTACTTTACTATTCTCAATCGGAGTCCATGGGGGAAATTTATTAAGAATACGAATACGAATACGATTTTTCGTATTGGTATTCTTATTACGAATGAATACGACTGCATACGGCTGTTTTGGCCATATGCAAATTCGTGTTCCGGAGGTTAATTTACAAAGCAGTCAAATACGACTGCTTTGTAAACCCCCGATGACGTATTCATTCGTATTTATTCGTATTAGCGGCCGTATCACTGGATCAGTGCATCATCCCGACATACTTCAAACAGTCCATCATTGTTCCGGTTCCCAAGAAACCACAGCCCACCGGACTGAACGACTTCCGTCCAGTGGCCCTTACCTCAGTAGTGATGAAGTGCTTTGAGCGACTAGTCAGAGACACTTCTTCTCTACCGGCCACCCTAGACCCGCTACAGTTTGTGTATCGCCCTAACCGATCTACTGAGGACGCCATTGCATACCTCCATCATGCAGCCCTGAGCCACCTGGACAGCAGAGGGGTAAACTATGTCAAAATGCTGTTCGTTGACTATAGTTCAGCATTTAATACTATAATCCCCTCCATACTCACCACTAAACTGGAGTCCCTGGGCCTCACCCCATCCCTGTGTTGCTGGATATCCAACTTTCTGACAGACAGATCGCTGGCAGTATGGATGGGCAACCATGTCTCACCCTCGCTCACCCTCAACACTGGAGCCCCCCAGGGCTGTGTTCTGAGCCCCTTGCTGTACTCTCTATACACTTACGACTGTGTGGCCACTTCGAGCTCCACCAACATTATTAAGTTTGCAGACGAGACTGTGGTGTTGGGCCTGATCTCTAACAACGATGAGACAGCCTACCTAGAGGAGGTTAGCAACCTGGAATCTTGGTGAAAAAGTCCCGGCAACGTCTTTATCATCTCAGACGGCTGAATGACTTTAGACTATACTCAAGGGTACTAAAGAATTTCTATGCCTGCACCATTGAGAGTATCCTGACAGGAAATATCACGGCTTGGTTTGGGAACAGCACCAAAAAGGACAGACAAGCTCTCCAGAGGGTTGTGCGATCGGTAGAGCGTACCATCCGTATCGAGCTTCCAGATCTGGACACTATATACAGCAAGCGATGTGAAGGACCTCAGCCATCCCAACAAAGGACTCTTCACCCTATTGCGATCAGGGAAACGCTACCGCTCATTGAAGGCAAACACAGAGCGAATGAGAAGGAGCTTCTTCCCGCAGGCCATTAGAGCCCTCAACCAGACCTCCTAGTACCGGGACTTTCCTTCCCTCAACTAGACCTACCCCACACAATCTCTCTCTCTACACTATTCCTCAGCCAATCTCCTTATCCTAACGTAATGTAGGACAGTTGTATAAGCATTTCACGACATATTGTCCTATGTATGACTTTGTATGTGACAAATAAATTTGATTTGATTTGTATATACGGCCGATAATACGAATTCGTATAGGCAGGCTGCAGTGTGTAAAAAATAAAAAAAATAAAACGGCGTGGGGTCCTCCCCCCACGGCCATAACTAGCACCAGGCTCAAAGAGTCGGGGTTGGTTTTAAAAAAATCAGGAAAAAAGTGAGATAGAGCTCCGCTGATTTTTTTAAGCCAGCCCCGGCTCTTTGAGCCTGGTGCTGGTTACGGCCGTGGGGGGGACCCCATGCCGTTTTATTGATTTATTTTTCAATTTTTTTTACACTTTTTACATGGATCTGATTGATCCGTGCAGGCTAAAGCCAAATACGGAAATTGAAGCCTATTTTCCTGTTTGCCAATAATTACCGGCCGTATTTTAATATTAATTTTAAATTAGGAATCACCATTCTTTTGAATAGTGATTCCTATCGATGGCATATACATTCGTATTTGTATCAGTATGAATACGAATTGGCGTATTTTCGTTATAGTAAATCCCGAAAATACGAATGTGTAAAATATAGGTGTATTTCTGTATACGAATACACCTATTTTTTACAATTTTGCTTTAGTAAATTCCCCCCTATGTGTATGGGAAAGTATGAAAAAAATGAATGAAAAACATGTTGACATTCCCATGACGACCATTGCCATGCCAACATACTGCTTGTATCGGCCTTTTGGGAATGTCGACCTTGTACGAGTAACTCACCTGAAAGGAAAGACAATCCATATTGTCAAGGGCCGGGAAGTTCAGGTCAGAAACTTTGGAGGTTCATCGAGCTCACAGCCTGGAAAAGGTGCGAGGTTACCAGCTGTTGGTTGGATGTAGAGTTGGTTGAGCCATGACAAGGATAGGAATTTCCATAGATCCTACTACAACACTTGAATGGGTATATGGCTGGAGTTCTCACTGAAGGTTGGTCCTTTGAGGGTCAGCTCATAGACATTCCTAACTGTCTGTTATGATCCAGGGTGTAATTGAACGTCTCCCAGACTGTATGGTGGTGATGCCTCTAACCTCACTCTATTGCCCCCCCCCCCCCCCCCGACAGGTGGTCGTGGACTGTAGCCGCCACGGCTGAAAGGGCAAGTTAGGCCCGCCCGAGCTCCGGTGCAGCCGGGTGTTAGGTGGTGACAAGCCCACGACAACCGCCAGGGATAGGTCCAAGTGAACAAACTGACTAAACTAATAACCACGACTAAAGAGGATAAAGCAGAAGTACAAGTCCCTGAAGTGACACAAGTATGGAAAAAAATAATGAAAATACCGCGTCTCCGTCGCAACCAAAACAACAGTCAAGCGACTGTGTCGCAACCAAACACCAGACGACCTCGTCGCACACAGACAAGTTGTTCCTAGCACAACTTAAAGGGGAACAACCCCACATAAATAAACTGGAGGAATAATGCCCAAACTGCTCTTGGGCAACTGACATGCACCACAGTGCAACCTAACCGTAGCCTAAGACTACCAGGCATAAGATGGAAGGTAGTGGTTCCCAAATGCTTCAGAGTCAGCAGGCTCACGCATGGAAAGGTACCTGCAGCACATCCCAGGAAGAATCCTGCATAAGGCACGGGATGACTGGACTCAGACTGCAGCAGGACAAGAGACTTGCCAGAACAAGACAATCCAGACCAGGAAATTGCAAACCAGGAAACAGGAAGCTATCACCGACTCTGCATTGCTGGGGAGAATGCCTTAAGAAGGACTTAGGTGATTAGCACACCTGTGACATCTCCAGCCAAGCTGCCAGCAGGAATAATGAGCTCATTATCCATCAGCCTAGTGAATAATCATGTCTCCAGCAGATTTGAGCTGCAATGGCACAGACGGACCACTGGAGGCCACCAAAGAGTCAAATGCCCAAACCCAACAGAACACAAAACAGACCTGAACCATACTAATGGTTCCTAACACTGGCATGAGTTACTGGGCTGGGCTTATGGTCATATTGTCGATGATCTTTTGTGGGTTGTCTTCTCAAGATTTCCACGATAGTGGTGATGGTGCTGGTGGTCCTGGAAAAAGGACACAGAACATAGTCGCAACCCAGTGCACAATAAGATTTTATGTTCATGTTCCTAGGCTTGTGAAGTCTGATGTGGGCATTTTGCGGAGGGTGGTAGAATTCAGAAAAAAAACAAGGGAAGGTATTGGGTGGAATGAGGAAATTCCTTGATTTGTACAGAGATGGCATACGGGAGTCCTGCTTTTGCCATATAAATAGATTCCGGAACCGTAGTGTGCATAGAATAATGATTGCAATGAGTTAGGGGAGGTGCTCCAGGCTGCAGGACTTACCCCATGCCATCGGAGCCCATCCAGTTAAACCGCCGCCCACATAGTTTTTCAATGACAATAGTTACAGAAACGTTATGGCAATAATAAACATGACTCCTAAAGCAATTAATTGTGCCATAATCCCGTTTCTAACAAGGAGACATGTGAACTATGGGGGTTATTCAGACCGCTGACTGAGATTTTGCCGGTCAGGTGATTATCAAAGGCCATCCTGCGATAAAATCCAGCGTTTTTTGATCACTAGCCGTACGCAAGTTGGCCTACAAGAGCCGGCATTTGTGGGTGTCACCCGTACATTTACTGGGAGTGGCAGGGAAAAAGCATTTTCAGGGAAGTCATGTGATGTCAGCTCCGGCCCTGTTCAGCCTGTTTCTATCACAGCCGCTGAGTAGGTCCTGGGCTACATACAGACTGCACACACTGTAAAATCATTAGCTGGCGAGGGGCGTGGCCAGGTGTGTGAGGGGAAGTCATGTGACATCAGCTCCGCCCCGAACAGCCTGTTTCTAACACTGAGTAGGTCCTGGGCTACGTACAGACCGCACACACAGGGAAAATCATTTGATGTTCGGCGGTTTGTGAATAGATTTGCAGCTAATCGCAAGTATGCAATATTTTTGCAAGCTCATCTCTAGCCTTGCACTGGGTGTGATTTACCTCTGATTAACTGATCGCTGGGCTCTGCAAATGATCAGGCCTGAATTACCCCCTATATATCAAACGATACATATTCACTACTGTTCCATGGTGCCTTTGATGTTGTCTTTGCTTTATTTACATACTGCATACCCTCCAACATCTGGAGGGATGAAATCGGTGCACATTCGGAAAGGGGGCGTGGCCAAATGGGCGTGTTCAATGGAAAAGGGAGGTGTGGCCAAATCCCCTTTCCGAAGGTGTATTGGCGTCATTTAAGAAGATCATATACCCGGGGCCCCAGGTATCATAGTAGCACTCACCCTGCTTTCTGTTCCCCCCGGGGCCTCCTCGTCCTCAGCCGCCCGCCCATAAGCTCAAATACGGTATCAGGGGGCGCCCCTGTGCACTGTGGGCCTGGGGTGCACTGGCTTTGCAATCCCCTGGGAACGGAGAGGAGGTACAGGGGTTCCAGGGAGAAAATTCTAATCAAGGTGAGGACTGGAGTCCGGCTGAGGCCCCCTGCAGTGCAACCTGGGAAATGTAGTCTAAGCCTCATACTACACAAAGGGCAGTTGGCAGGTGAAGACTACATTTCCCAGAGTTCCAGAAGCCACCTCAGAAATCGGTACATTCGGTACAGTTAGATTTAGCCAGTACAGACCATTTAAAAACGGTACTGTACCGGCTAAATCGGTAGAGTTGGAGGGTATGATACTGTAAGGGTTCCGCCACTCAGTCGCCGCCAGGGCCGGCGCTACCCACTCAGCAGCTCCTGCAAAGCAGGGAGGCGCCATGCTGAAAAGGCGCTGTCTCCCTCCCTGCACTGCTAAAGCTGCCTCAGCCCTCACTGTCACTGCCTCCTGCATGCCGCCCACAGCGCCTGTCTGACAGCGGGTGGCAGTATGGAGAGGCTGAGCAGCTCCCTGCACCGCGCACACACTGTCCTCCTCCTGCGACCTGCCCCCTCTTCCTCACGGACACTTGAGCTGAGGCATGTAGCGATGTCTGTGAATGCCTGGATGACATGTCATGCCCGGTCCGCCCCCTACCCATTGCTCCCTGCGCCTGTCAGCTGTCAATCAAATGACGAACAGGCAGCGCCGCCTTCCCTTTCTCCCCTCTTCTCAGTGTGCTGTGCCAGTGCCGCTGCCAGTCCTCAACACTCTGTCCCCTCTATCTCCTCCCCTCTTCTTCCATCTCCTCCTTCTCTCCCCTCCTTTCCCCCTCAGTCACGAGTGCTGCACATACTTTTTGTACTGCTTTCGGATCGCATCACACACCGTACGATGCAATGCGATCTAGCCCATAAAGTATGCAATTCTCGCAGCGTGTATGGGCACCTTTAGTGCCTGCAACATTTTGCGGACACAGCACTGAGATGGTGTATGCATACATGTACATGCACCCGAGATCCTCCATAGGATCGCATGTTGCATACACTCCCACAATCGGGCTGCAGCTTGTTGCAATAACAATGTGAAAGGGCGCAAAATGTATGGTTTGCAGGAGGGCGCCGGACACCCTAGCACCGGCCCTGGACTCGCCGCTTCCCTATATTATTGTGAAGGAATACACTTAGCTACTGAGGCGGCTAATCCCCCCTTCCTCATATTCTTTATTAACTCACTGTCCCCTGTGCTTTTATGGCTTGTTGGTACACGAGATACTGAATTACAGAGAAGCCGAGGATACTATGAGACTCTTTTTTTATATTAATAAAATGAAGTGGGTGATTGATGAACATTTTACTATCATGTCTCCTGATTAACCCCCAATTCCTCAAGACACGGAGCGTTACTATCTATACAGGAGGTGACGCCGCCCTCTGGCAGTTTAGCGGTTAATATTAATATTAATAAGCACAACAACATATTTCATGCACAGAAGATGCCGAGAAAATGTCAAGATTTGAAAAAAAAAAAAAAAACATTGAAATGAATTTTCCGTTTGAAAAAGCCCCCAGCAAAAAAATATCTATTCGGAAAACGGCGTTTCCTGAAAGTCACATGACTCCGGGAATCGGCGGCAAGTGGAAGATTTACCATATGTTTTGCATAAGGACTATGAAAAATGTGCATAAAATATACAGTCATTTATTTTGGCACATTTGAGTGACTGTGTGGATCGGGGACATTAAGCTGAAAGTAGATTTACAGGAGGATGTCACGACCCTGACAGCGGGCGCGTCACCATTATATGCAGAGTTTTGCATGGCATAAGTGTATAATAAATTATAACCTTTGCGGTGCTCATTTGCAACTATTCAGTGCATTGCATTCTGGGAGATTTTATTGGAAATTTGTTAACATTATAAACATAGGAAACAATAGGCGTCAATTAAAGGTGACAAACCCAGCTTGACATTTTGTTAAAACATGCAAATGAGAATCTAATATATGCGTGAGGAGCACAGAAAGCCCTGAACAGCCTGAGCTGGTGCATGTGCGTCATTGGTTGGATACCGATCTCGGATATTTGCAGACATACGCTTTCTGCATTGTGCATAGCAGGGCCGGTGCTAGGGGGTTCGGCGCCCTCCTGCAAACTATAAATTTGCGCCCACCCAAACTTTACAAAGGGAGGGGTGTGGCCACACAATAATGCTCCCACTCCAAATTACACTACACAGTAGCACAATCTTATTCAGGTGCCGTAACTAGCCATTTTGGTGCCATGTGTGAAAAAACAGGGATAGTGCGCGCCGAAGGCGTGCGCAAAATTGTAGAAGCGTGGCTTCATGTGGAATTGGCGTGGTCACATAAAAGTACCAATAACACCATAATCCCAATAACACATTATGCTTCTCACCTCAAAGCCCATAACACATTATAGAAACCACACACAGTAATGCACATTATTCGTAATGCCACACATCATAATGCCCCTTGCACAGTATGCAGAACACCATAATGCCCATTACACATTATGCCACACACTGTAATTCCCCTTACATAATATGCCATGCACTATAATGCCCATATGACATTGACACACATTATGCTACACATAATGCCCCGAGTACTCCTGCATATGCCCACATTTGTAGCGTTGCTTATTCATAACACCCACACCAGTTGCGAAAAGTAGTTGCTCTGCTTACAAGTAGTGCCCACACCAGTTGCCGACAGTAGTAGCGCTGCGTAACCATATACCCACTCCAGATGCTGTCAGTAGTACCTCTGCTTATACATAACACCCACACCAGTTGCCAAAAGTAGTTGCTCTGCTTATACACATGCCCACACCAGTTGCCTGAAAGTAGTACCTCTGCTTATACGTAGTGCCCACACCAGTTGCCGACAGTAGTAGCACTGTCTAACCATATGCCCACACCAGTTGCCGACATTAGTAGCGCTGCCTGTACACATGCCTACACCAGTTGCCAACATTAGTACTGCTGCCTCTACACGTGCCCACACCAGTTGCCGACATTAGTAGTGCTGCCTCTACACCTGCCCACACCAGTTGCCGACATTAGTAGTGCTGCCTCTACACGTGCCCACACCAGTTGCCGACAGTAGTACCGCTGCCTACACACATGCCCACACCAGTTGCCGACATTAGTAGCGCTGCATATAGACGTGCCCACACCAGTTGCTGACATTAGCAGCGCTGCCTATACACGTGCCCACACCAGTTGCCGACATTAGTAGTGCTGCCTATACACGTGCCCACACTAGTTGCCGACGTTAGTAGCGCTGCCTATACACGTGCCCACATCAGCTGCCGACATTAGTAGCGTTGCCTATATGCATGCCCACACCAGTTGCCGACATTAGTAGCGTTGCCTATATGCATGCCCACACCTTGATAAAGGTCATCCTGACCGAAACGCGTAGATCCTGTCAGAGGAGAGTGAACAGCCACACTTTTGGATGTATGTATTGTTTTTATTCAAGTTTTATATTTTGTCTTTTTTGTTTTTGGAATTTTTTGGACTTGTTTTGGAATTTTCTGTCCCGATTTTTTCTGTGGGATCTATGTAAAAGTCTTTTTGTATGGATTAAAAACTCTGGTAGAATACCATTTTATCAAATATTGGGTGCCTGGCCTTTTTTCGGTGGAATCTACCCAGCAGCACTAAGAAAGAAAACGCTACGGGCTTTGTGCCCCCTAATAAAGGGGTGAGTAAGGTACGCACTCCTTTGGTTGGGCCTTAAGCATTTGGGTTCATTCATATCTAAACCATTGTATTGAGACACACATTTTTTTTATATTCGATGCCTGTTGGGGACTGGAGTCATCAGAATCTACTGAGACGGTTTTTGAGGTCACTCACCCATATTTAAGGAAACCACACATATAAAAGAAACCTTGATAGGTTTGAATATCACAGTTCACACCGTGAGTAGGGGTACGCCCTCTTCTTTCAGCACTAAAGAAACCTTTATATATGTCTTTCAGCCATTTCACATGTAAGTGAGGTATGCTGTCAAAACACATCGTTTTTGTATAGCTACCCACTTTCTTCATCATATAAGGTCACATCACAGTTCCAGACACTGCTCTCCTTTTTTTCTTTTTGGCACATGTACAAGTCCATCTTGTCACTTCCCCACATGAGAAAAATCTGCACCTGATGTTTAGAAGCTGATTCCCCCGAGGCTTTACCAAAGAAACCTTGATAAGAGGAGTACCACCATAACCCAACGTGAGTTTTGGTACGCCCGTGGAATCAAATTCATCTTGTATACTCATGACACTACCCAACAGGGGGTTTATATTAAGAGACACTCACGCAAAGAGTATATTGTAATTGTGTTTATTTTATTTTTATGTCTCACGTCTCATCATGGTTTGCTAACCAATATCCGGCTTGAGAGAAAAAAAACCCGCCCTGAAAGGGAAGGATTCCGAACTCACATTCTCAAGTATCTCCACCTTTTGCGCCTTTTTTGTCTATATCCCAATTTCTTCCAAGACGTTAGTAGCGCTGCCTATACACGTGCCCACATCAGCTGCCGACATTAGTAGCGTTGCCTATATGCATGCCCACACCAGTTGCCGACATTAGCAGCGCTGCCTACACATGTGCCCACACCAGTTGCCGATATTAGTAGTGCTACCTACAAACGTGCCCACACCAGTTGCTGAAATTAGTAGCGCTGCATACACATGTGCCCACACCAGTTGCCGACATTAGCAGAGCTGCCTATATACGTGCCCACACCAGTCACCGACATTAGTAGCGTTGCCTACACATGTGCCCACACCAGTTGCCGACATTAGTAGTGCTGCCTACACATGTGCCCACACCAGTTGCCGACATTAGTAGTGCTGCCTCTACACGTGCCCACACCAGTTGCCGACAGTAGTACCGCTGCCTACACACATGCCCACACCAGTTGCCGACATTAGTAGCGCTGCATATAGACGTGCCCACACCAGTTGCCGACATTAGTAGTGCTGCCTATACACGTGCCCACACTAGTTGCCGACGTTAGTAGCGCTGCCTATACACGTGCTCACATCAGCTGCCGACATTAGTAGTGCTGCCTATACACGTGCCCACACTAGTTGCCGACGTTAGTAGCGCTGCCTATACACGTGCTCACATCAGCTGCCGACATTAGTAGCGCTGCCTATATGCATGCCCACACCTGTTGCCGACATTAGCAGCGCTGCCTACACATGTGCCCACACCAGTTGCCGACATTAGTAGTGCTACCTACAAACGTGCCCACACCAGTTGCTGAAATTAGTAGCGCTGCATACACATGTGCCCACACCAGTTGCCGACATTAGCAGAGCAGCCTATATACGTGCCCACACCAGTCGCCGACATTAGTAGCATTGCCTACACATGTGCCCACACCAGTTGCCGACATTAGTAGTGCTGCCTACACATGTGCCCACACCAGTTGCTGACATTAGTAGTGCTGCCTACACATGTGCCCACACCAGTTGCCGACATTAGCAGAGCTGCCTATATACGTGCCCACACCAGTTGCCGACATTAGTAGCGTTGCCTACACGTGCCCACACCAGTTGCCGACATTAGTAGTGCTGCCTACACATGTGCCCACACCAGTTGCTGACATTAGTAGTGCTGCCTACACATGTGCCCACATCAGTTACCGACATTAGTACACTCACACTTTACAATGGTGGCACTGGCAGCTCATCCTCTCCTGTTTCCTGGTGTCTTCAGTCAGCCTTGCTCCCTTGTAGCTCCGCCCCTTCTGTCCCGTGTAGCTACGCCCCCTCCGCCAGTGTAGCTCTGCCCCCTTTCGGACCCTGCCGATGATCAGCTGATAATGAGCAAGGAGGGATCTCTGTGCCTCCGGCGCTGCTGCCTGTGATGAAGTGTGACAGGCGCAGCAGCAGCCGCAGGCACGGAGGACAGCAGAGGATGCACAGCAGGGACAGCGCCTCTCCTGCACGGCGCCTACCTGCTTTGCATCCTCTGCTGAGTGGGTAGCGCCGGCCCTGCTGCATAGCCTACGTTAGTCTGCCCCGTCCGCCTCTCCGAATGCAACAGGACTCACTTTTGATTCCATCTACCCCAGTATTTGTATATATAAGGCTAACTACTCCTCACCTCAGAAAGGGAAAGCTATTTTTGCAGGGACGTTGATCTGTTTAAAACTTGCTGGATATATATAGAGAGAGAGCTGCGAAGACAGAGATTGGAGGTAGAAGCAGATTGGGTCAGGGGGTGCTTTGGAGAGTTTGTGGGCTAAAAACTGTCACAGCTCACAGTGAAAGTTAAAACTGTCACAGCTCAAAGTAAAAACTGTCACAGCTCCAAGTTAAAAGCCTGACAGGCTTTTAATTATACCCCTTTCACACTCGCAGAGCCGGGTCAAACCCAGGAATGTGTTCCCGGATGCTTCCCGGCAATGTACCCTTTCACACTGCACCTGGGATCGACCCGGGACAGCCCCATTCACACTGATCCCGGGAAATCCCTGCAAATACATATGCATGTCATTAGAAATGGACTCCAGGGCTCTGAAAGATGACATCAGCATTTGTGAGCCCAAGAAAGCTCCAATCAGCAGCTTTTTTAAAGTCCCGTGTACCCAATCCCGGGTACGGGACCATTCACACTGACAGTATCCCGGGTCAATTCCGGAATCTACCCAGGTCAGGACCTGGGTAGAAATCCTGGGATGTTCATCCCGGGATATTCTTTCAAGACCCTTTCACACTGAGCTAAATCCCGGGTTGATGCGCGTTCATGTGCAAAAACCCGGGATATTTTGAAAAGTGTGAAAGGTGTATTAGTAGACTCAGGACCCCACACAGTGCATGTTTTGCAGGTCTCCTCAAAGTATCAAGTGAAATAATTAGCTCCACCTGTGAGTCTTTAAAAATGTGTCAGTCAGTAATGAGTGCACCTGCTGGGTGACCTGGAAGAGGTGAACTGTGTGGGGTCCTGAGGACCAAATTTGAGAACCACTGGTCTAGAAATACAGCTGGGAAGTTGGTGATTCGTTAATATTTTGCCCTATGGGACGACTTCAAATCCCTCCACCTTCCATCCAGCAACCCAGTTCACTCCGGAACCGGCTTGCAATGACTCAATTCGCTCTGAATTTGCATTATTGTAGCTCCGCCCCCTTGGTAATCTGGGCATTGTATAGTAGGGGCGTGGCCAAGATGATGCAAATGCAAACATGAAGCAACCCCCCCCCCCCCCACACACACACACACACACACACACACACAGCCTCCTCAGTTTTATCATGACCCTGAACTATCCACAACAACAAGCCACGCCTCTTCCCCACCTATTTCCATGCCAACCTGGTTGCCCACTTCGGGAAGGGACAGCTTCTGTATGTTCTCATAGTTTGCAAATGGGCTACAATGGCACCACAATTCGGTGTTGTGAGGGGCAATGGCTACAGCCATTTTCCAAAATGGAGGCGACAATGTTGCTGGAGGTGTCCGGAGATGGCAGCTGAACGCATGATTTTGCCTTGTAAATGGTTGTTGGTTTTAAAAAAAAAATCTGCATTTGGCTGGGACACACCATTATATCCCTCCAATGGCCTCCTTAGAAGAACAAAGCAGCATTTGCATAAAGTTCCTAAGTTAGATAATGTATTATTGATGTATTGATGTATTATTGACAGATGTTTTGCTGCTGTTACTGAGAATGTTTTTCTGTTTTCCGGATGTCAGGTTGCAGGTTTATACAACCTGTAGGGTTCAGTTTGTGTGACATTCCTACAGTAAAGTGCCACGGCGCCACCTAGTGGTGAGTAAATAGACTGGGGAAGTCTCCACCTGTGCTGGTCCTGGTATAAGAACTGTCAGTGTCAGGGCACGTAACACAATATGATCAGAGAGGCACAATAAGCGTGCACAGATCTCTATATGCACATATAACATTGCTATATCATACCTGCAAGCATTCATGTCTTCTGGACCAGGACACAGCATGGGAGCATTATGTGTGCGGCACAACTGGGGGCATTATGTGTGCGGCACAACTGGGGGCATTATGTGTGCGGCACAACTGGGGGCATTATGTGTGAGGCACTGCTGGGGGCATTATGTGTGAGGCACCCCTGGGGGCATTATGTGTGCGGCACAACTGGGGGCATTATGTGTGAGGCACTACTGCATACCTCCCAACTTTTGACCTGAAGAAATAGGGACACTCGCGCGGCTTTGCTGCGCGAGCGCCCGAAAAGGGGGCGGGTGTATGCAAATGAGGGTGTGGCTTATGCTAATTCGCCGTGACCTCATTTTCATACAAGAATAGATGCTGTGCGCATGCGCACAGCGTCTATTCTACTAGATTGGGGGGTCTCCCAACTGCCACCCCCCGCAGCGGGACAATGCCTGCCGCGGGTGGGACAGCGGGACAGGACCCGAAAATCGGGACTGTCCCTCTAAAATCGTGACAGTTGGGAGGTATGCTACTGGGGGCATTATGTGTGAGGCACTACTGGAGGCATTATGTGTGAGGCACAACTGGGGGCATTATGTGTAAGGAACTGCTGGAGGCATCATGTGTGCGGCACTACTGGGAGCATTATGTGAGAGGCAGTACTGGGGCAATATGCAAGAGGTACTGCTGGGGGCATTATGTGTGAGGCACTACTGGAGGCATTATGTGTGCGGCACTACTGGGGCATTATGTGTGCGGCACTACTGGGGCATTATGTGTGCGGCACTACTGGAGGCGTCATGTGTGCGGCACTACTGGGGCATTATGTGTGTGGCACTACTGGGGGCATTATGTGCGTGGCACTACTGGGAGCATTAAGTGAGGGGCAATACTGTGGCCATTATGTGAGAGGCAATACTGGGGCAATATGCAAGAGGTACTGCTGGGGGCATTGTGTATGAGGCACTACTGGAGGCTTTATGTCTGTTTTAAACAATATTGTCATATACATAGGGAGAAATTTAATAGGATGAGAGATTTGGTCAGGGCCGGTACAAGGGTGTTCGGCGCCTCCCTGCAAACTACAGATTTGGGCGCTGCTACACCTAATAAAGGGACAGGTGCACTGCAAAAAACTGGTGGTGTGTGGTAACATGAAAGTATCCCCAAATTCAAATGATGTCATACAGAAGACGTGTGCTGAGCGATTGTGCTTAAGCACATCTCTCGAATAAAACCCGGGTTGCCACGTCTGTATGCCCCTTAACTGTACACAATGTAAAATAGGAAAAACCTTCGCTACATTTCATTAAGGCAATGACAATTCTGTGCTGCAATTTGGAATTCCTATATGAATATTTTGCATGCGCACCCTGGCAAGAAACTTTGGAGGGTGAGCGCTGGCTATATGTGATTAAACATATATATAAATATACACATACAGTATTCACATGCATACGATTTATCGCTGGTGCACACTCCAATCGCTGGCAATTTGGTCGCTCAGGGATACATGCCCGTGTGCACGCACCTTAACTCTGTCTGGAGCCATCCTCTGCTGATTGCTCCTGTCATCGGCTTGTCCCCTGATCCCCGCACCTACTGTACCCCTGCTTGTGCTCACACACAAGAAGGTGACATCTTCAGCTGTGTGTGAACATTTCATGTTGCTGGCTAGGGTGACCAACTCATCCCTTTAATCTGGGACACATATTAATTACACAGGTTCTGTGGCAGTTTAAAACCAGGTGAAAGCCAGCCACAGAACCTGTGTAATTAATGTGTCCCGAATTAAAGGGATGAGGTGGTAACCCTATTGCTGGCGCTGCTGTCTGTTACACAGAGTGACAGGCACAGCGCCAGCCAGCAGCGGCAGCAGGACATCAAGCAGGGTGCAGAGCAGAGACAGCGCCTCTCCTGCCCAGCGCCTCTCTGCTTTGCATCCTCCTCTGAGCAGGTTCCGCCAGACCTGGATTTGGTAAGAAATCTCCCGCTTTTTTAAAGCTGCAATTATTTACACTTCAAAACCAGTTTAAATTTGCAGTGTAAATGATTGCTGCTTTAAAAAAAAACTGGAGATTTCCTACCAAATCTCTCACTTTCTGAATCTCTCATCCTATTAAATTTCCCCCATTGTATCTATGGGAGCACTAGCCCATAGAGCACATTCGTGTGCTGGTGCTGCCACCCAGTGGTCAATCCTCAGCACAGCAGCTCTCCCTCAGCTCTCATTGAATGGCAATCATAATATTTACACTTACAGTTGAGCAGCTTAATTAGTGACAATCGTTTCCAAAGGAAATTAATCACGGTGAGACAATCCCAAGCCACCTTTGTGTTGGTTTTCCAGCAATAAAGCAGAAATATGAGCTTTTTTGAGGAAACAGATGGCTCGCAGTGTAAACAGAGGTTCCAGTAATGAGTTTGCAGAGAACAGTCATCGGCTTCTGTTTGTGAGGATCATTATTTCCATTGCATGGTCTGGAGAGTTTCATCGGTTGGCCTGCATCCTGCGTCCCACCAGGGCCGGTGTATGTGTCGTCGTCTCCCCAGCTCCCTAAAGTAGCCTATCATAGAAATGCCTATGTGCTAATGGGCCTGGAGCTGAAAGTTATGGAGGGCCTATTGCATACTTCTAAAATCATGTGGCCCTCCCGGCCCCCCAGAAAGGTGGGCCCTCCTGGCGTCTCTGCACGGAATGATTTCTTGGCCAATCAGGAGCCGAGAAAGTCGGCTCCTGATTGGCCAGAAATCATTCTAACTAGAGACGCCGAGGAGGAAACATCTCTGCCCTAGATGTGCTGAGATGTTACTTCCTCGGCGTCTGTATTCAGAATGATTTCTGGCCAATCAGGAGCCGACTTTCTCGGCTCCTGATTGGCCAAGAAATCATTCTGTGCAGAGACGCCGAGGAGGAAACATCTCAGCGCCTGTCAAAGTCCTGCGAGCCGGGTAGCAGATGGGAGCAGCGCTGTCACCGGAGAGGATTCCGAGGTCGTTGCCGGGGACCAGGTGAGTTGGATTTGCTTCCTTAGGTACCCCTGGGGACTACCTCGGATCCCGGACCCCGGATTCTGCAGCCCAGGAGCCCCGGAACCCCAGGACCAGCCCCGGAACCAGAACCAAGGCCCCGGAACCAGACTCTTCTGCCCTGGAGCCCCGGAGGACGGACCCAGGATCCAGGGACCGACCTACGGGCTCAAGGTAGGTAAGTATCAGTGTGTGTGTGTTTTGTGTGTATTAAACTTGTATTTTACAGTGTGTCAGTGTGATTTTGTTAACTATTTTTTGTACTGCTGAACTACAAGTGCCAGCGGGCCCTTTAATGCGCCGCATGCTGGGACTTGTGGTTCTCCAAGTCCCAGCATGCGGGGTAGGCTTGCTGGGACTCATAGTTCGCCAGTATAAAACAATAGTTTTACTTCTTTTTTTACACAAGCCATCAGCCCGATGCCCACCGCCCAGGGGCATCGGGGACAGCCCCGGACTTTCAGCATGGGCTGGTAAGTCCTGGAGGGGGGGACCCCTTCATTGGGGGGGTCCCCACTTCCCCAGGACCCCTGCCCATGCTGACCAGCCAGGGGGTTAATGCTTTGGCCGCGGGAGCTTATATAATAAGTATCCCCCGGCTGTGGCATTACCCTGCTGGCTGGTTGTGTCCGGTGCTGGTTCTTAAAATATGGGGGACCCCTAGTCACTTTGTCCCCCGTATTTTGGGAACCAGCGCCGGACCTTGAGCCTGGTGCTGGTTTCATGAAATCAAGGGGACCCCTATTTGTCGGGGACCCTGATCTTATGTCACCAGCACCGGCTCAGTGAGCCCGGGGCTGGTTATACTCTGGCGGGGGACCCCGCGCTCGTTTTTTTTTTATTTTAACCCTTTATTTTATTTTTTACAGCAGAACCCTGCACAGAACATTGCGATCAGTGCAGGGTTCTGGCTAATTCGCCAAACAGACCCTGGTCTGAAATAAGTGCGAAAATTAGGCACCTAAAAAATGCGATGTGCAAATGCGCATTGCATTAAATAAGCGACTTGTATAATTTTCTATACGAAAACATCTGGATGCGATAAAAATGCGAATTAATCTCGCAATTTTTATCAGCATACCTTAACGCACATAATATGCGATTTCAGTCCCTTAGCGCATCCCATTAAATTAACGATTTAATGGGAAAATGCGATATCGCCATTTTGTGGTCTAATTACCGCAAAATCGCATCCCATAGAATGTCACCCCACGTGTGAACAAGATACCACTGAATGCTGATCTTATGTAATGTTATATTGATCCTGTTACTCAGTTATACATAAAGAAGTTATACCTTTACAAGACTCATCCTATCTGATTGCAAGGTTACACCTGTGACCATCTTTTATGTGAAGCTGACCACTGCATACATCATTGGTAGATTCCATCGCAGAAACGCCAACACTGATGTCATGTAAGGGGTGGGGCTGCCGATAGGAGGAATCCCTCCCTCAAACATGTGATGTCATGTGATGGGTGGGGCTGCCGGTAGGAGGAAGTGTAGAGGTTACTAGACACCATGGCTCAATCTCATCAACATACCTCCCAACTTCTCCACTGCCCTAAGCAGGACCCTCATAGCTGCGCGTTGCGGCGAAAAGGGGGTGTGGTGTTTGTAAATGAGGATGGGACATATGCAAATGATGTCCCTCACCAGACCACACCCCCTTTTCGACCTCTGCGTCACTGAATAGACGCATGCGCACAGAGGCGTAGCGAGGGCGGTGCCGGCGGAGCACACGCTCCGGGCGCAGGATGATTGGATGGCGCCGGAGCTGTGCTGTGGCACCGCCAGCTCGCTCGCCAGCCAGCCAGCTCCCCCGCCTGCCCGCCAGCCAGCCACCCCACCCCCCCCCCCCCCGGCAGTCAGCCAGCCAGCCAGCCAGCCAGCTAGCTAGCTTCCCTCCCCGCCCGCTTCCCCACTCCCCCACTCCGTCCGGTGACAGAGAGACATGCTCGCTGCTGCTGCTGCTATTTAAAATTCACGGGTCCCGCTGGACCGCTAGCCAATGGGCGCTTGCGGTCCAGCAGCCAATCAACTAATGGCTGCTGGACCGCAAGCGCCTATTGGCTAGCGGTCCAGCGGGAGATATGAATTTTAAGTAGCCGCATATCTCTCCCGGACACAGCACAGAGAGCCGTGAGCGGGCGGCAGTGTGCACACTGGCAGGGGGGAGGAGAGGGGAGGGGTGCACACACACACTGTCTCTGTCAGCACAGGCAGGGGGGCGCCTGGCTGTAACTATGGTGTACTCCCACCCTCCACCCACCCTGCTGCACTCACCCTCCTAACCACATAACCCACCCACCCTGCTGCACCCACAAACCCACCCTACTGCAGCCACCCACCCTGCTACATCCTATTGCAGCCACCCACCCACCCTGCTGCACCCACAAACCCACCCTACTGCAGCCACCCACCCACCCTGCTGCATCCTACTGCACTCACCCACCCACCCTGCTGCATCCTACTGCACTCCCCCGCCCACCCTGCTGCATCCTACTGCACCCGCCCACCCTGCTGCACCCTACTGGCCCCTTGGCATCGAGCATGAAGCCCCTTGGCATTGAGCATGAAGCCCCTGGCATTGAGGTAAGTGGCACTTATGTGTCAAATGTGTAATCGGCATTATGGTGTGTTGTATGTAATGGGCATTGCGGAGTGTTTTATAGTATGTAATGGGCATTGCGGAGTGTTTTATAGTATGTAATGGGCATTGCCGAGTGTTATATAGTATGTAATGGGCATTACGGTGTGTTATATAGTATGTAATGGGCATTACGGTGTGTTATATAGTATGTAATGGGCATTACGGTGTGTTATATAGTATGTAATGGGCATTACGGTGTGTTATATAGTATGTAATGGGCATTACTGTGTGTTATATAGTATGTAATGGGCATTGCTGTGTGTTATATAGTATGTAATGGGCATTACGATGTGTTATATAGTATGTAATGGGCATTGCGGAGTGTTATATAGTATGTCATGGGCGTTGCGGAGTGTTATATAGTATGTAATGGGCATTACTGTGTGTTATATAGTATGTCATGGGCATTACGGTTTGTTATATAGTATGTAATGGGCATTGCGGTGTGTTATATAGTATGTGATGGGCATTACGGTGTGTTATATAGTATGTAATGGGCATTACGGTGTGTTATATAGTATGTAATGGGCATTACGGTGTGTTATATAGTATGTAATGGGCATTACGGTGTGTTATATAGTATGTAATGGGCATTACTGTGTGTTATATAGTATGTCATGGGCATTACGGTTTGTTATATAGTATGTAATGGGCATTACGGTGTGTTATATAGTATGTAATGGGCATTACGGTGTGTTATATAGTATGTAATGGGCATTACGGTGTGTTATATAGTATGTAATGGGCATTACGGAGTGTTATATTGTATGTCATGGGCATTACGGTGTGTTATATAGTATGTCATGGGCATTACGGTGTGTTATATAGTATGTCATGGGCATTATGGTGTGTTATATAGTATGTCATGGGCATTACGGTGTGTTATATAGTATGTCATGGGCATTATGGTGTGTTATATAGTATGTCATGGGCATTACGGTGTGTTATATAGTATGTCATGGGCATTACGGTGTGTTATATAGTATGTCATGGGCATTACGGTGTGTTATATAGTATGTCATGGGCATTACGGTGTGTTATATAGTATGTTATGGGGATTACGGTGTTATATAGTATGTCATGGGCATTGCGGAGTGTTATATAGTATGTCATGGGCATTACGGTGTGTTATATAGTATGTCATGGGCATTGCGGAGTGTTATATAGTATGTCATGGGCATTGCGGAGTGTTATATAGTATGTCATGGGCATCATGTGTGGGCTTATGTGTAATTGGAATTACAGAGTTCACTAAAATGTCCAATGGGCATTACAGTGTGTGGTATAATGTTGGTCCCTGCCCACTTTTCACTGTGCAGGAGCCTCACCTACTACAAATTGGGGGGGAGGGGGGGCGCGAAACATGCCTTTGCTCCGGGCGCCGTGGCACCTAGCTACACCACTGCATGCGCACAGCATCTATTCCTTCATGCTGGGGGAAATCCTAACTGTCCAGGACAAAAACGGGACTGTTGGAAGGTACTGTACGCATCAATACTGGCGATGGACATTGCATCGCAGCCATCGATGTTTTTATTGCGATGGCAGTGGTTTTTCCATTCGATAAAGGAATTCCGATGTTTTCCACCATTGAAGGTAAACATTTGATAGTTACAAAAATAAAAATGATTCCCGCACCAGTCTCTTATGTTCGTGGGACAATCCTATCTCCTCTAATGTAAATGTTTTGTAGGGAAATTTCCTTAAAATTTTTTTATTTTTTATTTTATATATTTTTTTATTTTTTATTTTTTTTATAGTGCTACCTACTACTTAAGTAAAGACACACATTTGTAACAAGAAAAGTAAGTATAGTGTAGGTGCACTGACAGTCACAATATCTATTTTTAAGATTTTTTTATTTTTATTCAATAAAAAGGTGAAATATTAAAATATATGAAAGAAATAAAGAAATCTAGAATTTTAAAATATCAATGACCACTGCTCCCCAACCTAAGTTGTTGCAGGGTTCTTCTTATCCCTGTAAGTTTCCTATATGTTTTAATTTTAGCACTTTCTCCCTGTTTGTAATTTTAAGAAGAGATGTCTGTGCTTATGTTGCGAACTCCTATATTGTTACACTGATGTATCAGAGTTTAGTGTTACAATGCAGGTTCCTGATAATGTGTATCCATTCCTGTTTCTTCAACAAATCCCTACACATCAGGTCCTGTCATTTTTAATATTTCCTATAAGGAGTTCGAATATTGAACTGATGTGTGAGTTAGATGTTCAATTGTTATAAATTGATATAACAAACTGACCTCTCATATTTCTGCAGACAGATTTTGTAAAAATATTGCAGAGAGAAGTGCGGTTTTTATGTTACGCCGCTGTACTGTACTTGTCAGCGGTACTATGTTGTATCTTACGGGCCGGCAGGGGCTATGAGTAAGCTGTCAGAAAGTGCATTCATGTGGCTCTAATGTTAGATCATAGGTAATCTCTGCTCATGCATCCGACAGGCATAGGTATTATAACAGATAGCCACTGCGTGTTCTCCAAAGCCAAACACCATCTGTTTATTATACACGTTTTAATTTTATACAGACACTGAGCTATATCTGGTATTAATATTTTAATATTTCACCTTTTTAATGAATAAAAATAAAAGTTAAATCTTAAAAATAGATATTGTGACTGTCAGTGCACCTACACTATACTTACTTTTCTTGTTACAAACATTTGATAGTGTTGCCGACCACACTGCACATGTTTGTGCAAATAGGACTTTCTTTGCACACGCGCAAATCCCATTAAAAAGAGTATGCGATGGTCGGTTATCATCACATCAAAAAATTCGATGGCGGATGCCCAGCCATCATATGATGGTGGGCTTCCGATGCCCGTCCCTAACTAATGATGCGCTATATTTGATGGGTCATGGTATAATGCCTATTTGGTTTTTGCGCCCATAAGTTATAGAATTAAATGTTCTCTCTCCAGAATCGTTCAGTCCCAGCAATTACCTGGTAAATGACTGCTGTCGCCAAGCCGCGCCTGTCCTCTATACTGATATCCTACAGCGGAGAACCTGTCTAGTCTGGGAGGACCGTCCTGGGGCGTCATGCCAAACATTCGGCTGTTCTTATATTGTTTTAATGATGTTACAATATACCTTGAAATGCTCTCTGCAGTCCCATCCTCACTGACGGTTGCCGGGAGCGATGTCCGCACACTAATATACTGCAGCCTGAATGGGGAACAGTTCACCACGGAGATTAAAAGGTTTCTGGATGAAACAATAGCTGCAGGTGTTTCTCTTCCTCCCCAGCTCCTCTGAGTACACGCTGACGCTGCTGTATTGCCACAGTATAACTGCAGCATATAAGTAACGTCTGGCAGATTTCTTCCAGTGGCAATGGTAAGACAATGTCAGCAGGTCGACCCCATGTGGCCGACGGGCAATAAAACGACACAGACGGAAAGTCGACAGGTAATAGGTCGACTGTGTCTAAGGTTGAAGCAGAGGCAGAACTCTGGGAGGCAATGGAGTCATCTGCCGCCGGGCTCCTGCTCCCAAGGGGGCACCTCTCTTCCCCATCAAGTTTGAATCAGTTAATTGAAAGCAGTTGATATTGCTAATGTGGCTGACTCCCCCTTCTAACATCATTTTTGCAAGCATCACACCCTGTATTAGATCCCATGACCTTACTGGAGACAGACACCTTACTGATTGAGCTATTTGGGGGGCACCAATACTTATCTTGCCTCCGGGCAACTTGGATGAACTTACGCCACTGGGTTGAAGGGTACAATGTGGCAATGGTAGACATGCAAATGGTCTGCACAAGGCAGCAGTTGGAATTGCTCGATCTGGATGTGTGCACACCACTTGAATCTCCCCCATAGAGGTGAGGAGCAGTGTTAGCCTTTTAATATTGAGAAAAGGGTTAGCCAGCTCCAGTCCTCGAGAGCTACCAAGATTTAAAGTTCTCCAGGTCTCCTCACAGAATCACAAGTGAAGTAATTAGCTCCACCTGAGGGCCTTTTAAAATGTGTCAGGTAGTAATGACTGCACCTGAGCACCAGCTAGGTGGTCTGGGAAATGTGACAGTTAGTAATGACTGCACCTGTGCACCAGCTAGGTGGTCTGGGAAATGTGACCGTTAGTAATGACTGCACCTGTGCACCAGCTAGGTGGTCTGGGAAATGTGACCGTTAGTAATGACTGCACCTGTGCACCAGCTAGGTGTTCTGGGAAATGTGACCGTTAGTAATGACTGCACCTGTGCACCAGCTAGGTGGTCTGGGAAATGTGACCGTTAGTAATGACTGCACCTGTGCATCAGCTAGGTGGTCTGGGGAATTTGACCGTTAGTAATGACTGCACCTGTGCACCAGCTAGGTGGTCTGGGAAATGTGACCGTTAGTAATGACTGCACCTGTGCACCAGCTAGGTGGTCTGGGAAATGTGACAGTTAGTAATGACTGCACCTGTGCACCAGCTAGGTGTTCTGGGAAATGTGACCGTTAGTAATGACTGCACCTGTGCACCAGCTAGGTGGTCTGGGAAATGTGACCGTTAGTAATGACTGCACCTGTGCACCAGCTAGGTGGTCTGGGAAATGTGACCGTTAGTAATGACTGCACCTGAGCACCAGCTAGGTGGTCTGGGAAATGTGACCGTTAGTAATGACCGCACCTGTGCACCAGCTAGGTGGTCTGGGAACTGTGACCGTTAGTAATGACCGCACCTGTGCACCAGCTAGGTGGTCTGGGAAATGTGACCGTTAGTAATGACCGCACCTGTGCACCAGCTAGGTGGTCTGGGAAATGTGACCGATAGTAATGACCGCACCTGTGCACCAGCTAGGTGGTCTGGGAAATGTGACCGTTAGTAATGACCGCACCTGTGCACCAGCTATGTGGTCTGGGTAATTTGACAGTTAGTATTGACTGCACCTGTACACCAGCTAGGTGGTCTGGGAAATGTGACCGTTAGTAATGGCTGCACCTGTGCACCAGCTAGGTGATCTGGGAAATGTGACCGTTAGTAATGACTGCACCTGTGCACCAGCTAGGTGGTCTGGGAAATGTGACCGTTAGTAATGACTTCACCTGAGCACCAGCTAGGTGGTCTGGGAAATGTGACCGTTAGTAATGACCGCACCTGTGCACCAGCTAGGTGGTCTGGGAACTGTGACCGTTAGTAATGACCGCACCTGTGCACCAGCTAGGTGGTCTGGGAAATGTGACCGTTAGTAATGACCGCACCTGTGCACCAGCTAGGTGGTCTGGGAAATGTGACCGTTAGTAATGACTACACCTGTGCACCAGCTAGGTGGTCTGGGAAATGTGACCGTTAGTAATGACTGCACCTGTGCACCAGCTAGGTGGTCTGGGGAATTTGACAGTTAGTATTGACTGCACCTGTGCACCAGCTAGGTGGTCTGGGAAATGTGACCGTTAGTAATGACTGCACCTGTGCACCAGCTAGGTGATCTGGGAAATGTGACCGTTAGTAATGACTGCACCTGTGCACCAGCTAGGTGGTCTGGGAAATGTGACCGTTAGTAATGACCGCACCTGTGCACCAGCTAGGTGGTCTGGGAAATGTGACCGTTAGTAATGACTGCACCTGTGCACCAGCTAGGTGGTCTGGGAAATGTGACCGTTAGTAATGACTGCACCTGTGCACCAGCTAGGTGGTCTGGGAAATGTGACAGTTAGTAATGACTACAGCTGTGCACCAGCTAGGTGGTCTGGGAAATGTGACCGTTAGTAATGACTGCACCTGTGCACCAGCTAGGTGGTCTGGGAAATGTGACAGTTAGTAATGACTACAGCTGTGCACCAGCTAGGTGATCTGGAGGATGTGATAGTTAGTAATGACCGCACCTGTGCACCAGCTAGGTGGTCTGGGAAATGTGACCGTTAGTAATGACTGCACCTGTGCACCAGCTAGGTGGTCTGGGGAATTTGACAGTTAGTAATGACTGCACCTGAGCACCAGCTAGGTGGTATGGGAAATGTGACCGTTAGTAATGACTGCACCTGTGCACCAGCTAGGTGGTCTGGGAAATGTGACAGTTAGAAATGACTGCACCTGTGCACCAGCTAGGTGGTCTGGGGAATTTGACAGTTAGAAATGACTGCACCTGTGCACCAGCTAGGTGGTCTGGGGATTTTGACAGTTAGTAATGACTGCACCTGAGCACCAGCTAGGTGGTCTGGGGAATTTGACAGTTAGTAATGACTGCACCTGAGCACCAGCTAGGTGGTATGGGAAATGTGACAGTTAGTAATGACTGCACCTGTGCACCAGCTAGGTGGTCTGGGGAATATGAACTGTTGGTAGATGTCGAGGACTGGAGTTGGCTGCAGCTGATATAAAATGACACCCAAAATAGTTTTAAAAACTTGAGTCGACCATTTCCATGTTGACCTTTTGACACTGTCGACCTTTTGCATGTTGACCGTATGGGCGACCTACTGACTGTCTATCTGAAAACCATGGTCCTATTATACACCACACACCTCACAGCAGAATAGATTGCTAGCTTATGGCCAAGCTCCTCAGGACGCAGCATCATAATAATTCAGAGACACTGGGCCCGATTCAGAGGCGGCAGGTGAGCATCATTCATGCAGGGTTTTCAGAGACAGCATTTTAGAAATTGGACACCGTGGGTATCGGGAGCATACATACCTGTAGTAATCCTGCGCATGAGCGCAAAGTCCAAAAGGACCTCACACCCCATCGAATTCCCCCTACAGTATTTGCTTTGTAGATAAAATGCAGGAACAAATTAAGGGCCCGATTCAGAGCTGTTCGCTAGGCTTCGTATACTCGCAGCCTAGCACAAAGGTAAGCTCAGCCTGCTGCCCGAAGACCCCCCCCCCTCCCCCACGCCGCCTGCATCCCCTCGCTAGCATGCGAGCAAATGTGTACTGGAACACATCCCCTCACATGTGGCCGCTGACCAGGGAATGATTTTTCTCCCCTTTGGTAATAAAAGTAAGTGTAAATTGACTTTTGTATCCACTGCTGATCGCCAAAAAGGGGCGATCAGCCGCTCCAAACAGGCAACGCCATGCCTGTGTTCCAAGGGGAACGCCCAACATTTTTATGGGGTGCCCATAAAACATGTAACAGTACTGTATGTATGTTATGTTACTGTATGTATGTTATGTTACTGTATTATGGTATAGAGATGGTATACTGTATGTATGTTATGTTACTGTATGTATGTGATGTTACTGTATTATGGTATAGAGATTGTATACTGTATGTATGTTATGTTACTGTATGTATGTTATGTTACGGTATTATGGTATAGAGATGGTATACTGTATGTATGTTATGTTACTGTATGTATGTTATGTTACGGTATTATGGTATAGAGATGGTATACTGTATGCATGTTATGTTACTGTATGTATGTTATGCTACTGTATGTACTGTATGTTATGTTACTGTTTTATGGTATAGAGATGGTATACTGTATGTATGTTATGTTACTGTATGTATGTTATGTTACTGTTTTATGATATAGAGATGGTATTCTGTATGTATGTTATGTTATTGTATGTATGTTATGTTACGGTATTATGGTATAGAGATGGTATACTGTATGTATGTTATGTTACCGTATGTATGTTATGTTACGGTATTATGGTATAGAGATGGTATACTGTATGCATGTTATGTTACTGTATGTATGTTATGTTACTGTTTTATGGTATAGAGATGGTATACTGTATGTATGTATGTTATGTTACTGTATGTATGTTATGTTACTGTTTTATGGTATAGAGATGGTATACTGTATGTATGTTATGTTATTGTATGTATGTTATGTTACGGTATTATGGTATAGAGATGGTATACTGTATGCATGTTATGTTACTGTATGTATGTTATGTTACTGTTTTATGGTATAGAGATGGTATACTGTATTTATGTTATGTTACTGTATGTATGTTATGTTACTGTATTATGGTATAGAGATGGTATACTGTATGTATGTTATGTTACTGTATGTATGTTATGTTACTGTATTATGGTATAGAGATGGTATACTGTATGATTGTTATGTTACTGTATATATGTTATGTTACTGTATGTATGTATGTTATGTTACTGTTTTATGGTATAGAGATGGTATACTGTATGTATGTTATGTTACTGTATTATAGTATAGAGATGGTATACTGTATGTATGTTATGTTACTGTATGTATGTTATGTTACTGTATTATGGTATAGAGATGGTATACTGTATATATGTTATGTTACTGTATTATGGTAAAGAGATGGTATACTGTATGTATGTTATGTTACTGTATGTATGTTATGTTACTGTATGTATGTTGGATATACTGTATTATGGTATAGAGATGGTATACTGTATTTATTTTTATGTTACTGTATGTAGGTTAGGTATACTGCATTTTGGTATAGAGATGGTATACTGTATGTATGTTATGTTACTGTATATATGTTAGGTATACTCAGGGGCGTAGCTAAGGGTTCATGGGCCCTGGTGCGAAATGTCAGCTTGGGGCCCCCCTACATACAACAAAATTAAAATCTCGGTCTGTTTATATTTTAATACATCAAGTATATTATTTTAATAATAGAACTAACATTTAAACATAGGATAGTAGTTTATTTAAATAAAATATTAAAAGAACAAAGATGATAAAACTGGAGAGGCCCAGGTTAGCAGTTTCCTGGCTTTCAATCTTTTCAAAATGCAATCCTAGTGGGGAAGGACAGTCTGCAGTGACATCGCAGCACTGCATGCAATGATAGTGGCAACAAGCAATTACTTCCATTAGAATGTCCAGTGCATGCATTGTTACCACTAACTAGTCTCTTCCATGTTCCATGTGAGATCCCCATAACACTGTCTGTAACTAATGTGTTATCCTTCACAAAGGTGCAGGCAGTGGCGGAACTATAGAGGGTGCAGGGGATGCAGCTGCTATGGGGCCCGGCAGCTCGGGGGGCCCGAGGCAATCCCCTGCACCCTCTACATTGTTTAATTGCATTTTTATAAACGTATCCCTGCTACCGCAGGCCGCGTGCGGAGTGTAGAGGAGGAAAGGAGTGTAGGATGGATTCGCACCCCAGAAGCGGCGCCGGTGTGCGGCTGACTGACACGCGACTGGTCTGTCAGCCACACACTCCTAGTGCTGTTACAGCAGCAGGCGCCTGACATCGTGCAGATTGGAGGCTGTTCCTGATGCAGCAGGAGGGGAACAAGAGGAGCGGAGATGAGAGAAGCTCCTGTGGCTGCGGGTGAGATGCGGCTACGCTGCAGGGGGAAAGCGGAGGACTGGAGAGAGGCTGCTGCGGGTGGAGCCAGGGAAGGGGAGAAGCTGCTACAAGGTGGGCCAGTCTGGAGGGGAAGTGTCCGGCCTGTAGGAGTGCCGAGGGCTGCTGGTGAGGCTGCAATAATAAGTATCTCCTCCAGCAGCTTCATCCCCATCATAGCATAGCCAGGTTCCTGCTACAGTCTGGAGCCTCTGCAGAAACTGCCTGTTGAATTTCTGTGTAAACTATAGTGCTCTTTCTATTTGTCTGTCCATCTGTACCCCATCCTGCAATTCCACCCATCTATGTCCCATCCCATCTATGTCCCATCCCATCTATGCACCTCCCATCCATCTGTCTATGCTCCTTCCATCTGTCTGTCTTTCTATGTCCTCTCTCCTGTCCGTCTATCTGTCGATGGTTCTTTCGTCAGTAACCCCTCCTGTTCCTACGTCTTGCCCTGTCCACATTTCTATGCTCCTTCCATCCATCTATGCTCCCTCCCATCCCTCCATCTATACACCTTCCGCCTGTCTATGCTTCCTCCCATCCATCTGTCTATGCTCCTTCCATCTATCTATGCTCGCTCCCAATTATCCGTCTATGCTCCATCTGTCCGTTTATGCCCTCTCCCATCTGTCTAGGTATGCTTCTTCCATCTCTGTCTGTCTATGCCCGCCAATTTTTGTCTGTCCGTCTGTCTATGCCCCTCCAGTCTGTCGGTCTATGCCCCCATATGGTACTCTGTCCATTCATACAGTATGTCTGTCCAAGCCTCCCTTGTCTATCTATGCCTATGTCCATCTATGCCTCTACACCCTGATCACTCTTTCTCCCTCTCTCTTCTTCCTGTATTTTTCTCTCTCTAACTCACTCTTTCTTACTCGCTCCTCTTTCTCTCTTTTTTCTTTAAGTGATAAAGTTGGGGGGGCCTTTTGAAATTTTGCTATGGGGCCCGCAAAGTTCTAGTTACGCCCCTGGGTGCAGGCAAGATAAAATGATAGTTTAAGGTGAAGCCTCCAACATTTATATGTATGCAATTGCCCACTCACTCTGTGTTCTATTTATATGTATGCAATTGCCCACTCACTCTGTGTTCTGCTCACTGCTCCCCTCTCACTGTGTCCAGACTCCCGCCAGCCGCCGCAGGTGCTCCACAGTCCTTCTGCTCCACGGCGCTTTGTATACTTTGCAGAGTATGCACCCGCGGAGGAGTGTGGGAAGTCCTCCTAATCCATGGCGCCTCAGCAGACCATACGCCAACAGAGGAGTACGGGAGGGTACGTGCCAGAGCCGCGTGACGTCAGCGCGACGCACGCTGGCCGGGCCCGCAAAGCACCACTGGGAACGGGTGCTACTGTTCTCTACCCTCATCCAGGACGGCCGGACAGTGGCGGGGGCTGGGCCCCCCTGGCTCAGGGGCCCGGTCGCAGGTGCGACCGCTGCGACCCCTGTAGCTACGCCACTGGGTATACTGTATTATGGTAGAGAGATGATACAGTATACTGTGTATATATGTTAGGTTGTTCTCATGTGTGACCAGTAGATGGTGCTGCTGTTAAATGAATAAAAATAAATACATTTTATATACATACATATGTATATCTCATAATGGCCCTTATTCTGATCGGGGCGTACTTTTCCGAATTCTTTCGGATGGCGTTTTTTAGCCGTCTGCGCATGCGTGGAGAACGCGACGCGCATGTGCCACGCATGGTCTCCGTACTTGTTCTCATTAATACCGTACAGAAATGTGCACCGCAATCACTCGGCCAATATGGGTGTGTTATGGGCGTCATGCGGAATGACACAGGGGCGTAGTTTCAAAGTGGGCTAAACTGGGCGGAAACATGGGCGGACACGGGGGAGTACACATATTTTGGTAGGCGTGCATTCGGACAGCACGCCGAATGCACGCGAACAAAAAGGGAAGAAATGTGAGGTGTCCAAAAGGCTACTCTTGCTTTGCGGACACCACTCGGTCATGCGCTAGGCAACGCCTAATCAGGACGGACGCACCTCAACCAATGTCACCTGAACCCAATACAATCACATACTTTACCCATTACTTGTTAATTACACGCTTCTCACTGCTACAATTGGAAGCATTGCAGCTTAAAGGGAACATTACATGCTGCACTTGTCACACACTTTTACACTGCAAATAATCAACACAACTTAATATTAATAATACTAATACACATGGCACTTCTGCATGTATCAATTAATACAGACATTTGTGGGGCCAAAATAACATTTATTAAAGAAACTTTGGTAAAAATGTAAAAAACATCACAAAACAAATGGTACCATAACAGGACAAAAAAGAAATAATATAGAATAAATAGCCACAGCAGAATCATTAGGAACACATCAGGAAAAGTACAGCACCAACACTTCAAGTACAGCACACAGTAATGGTAGCCGAAACAGGGCAACAGGGGAACCAAACATGACATTTGAACCGCGGGCAAAAAGTGGTGACCCTGGGCACGGATTTGGACACAGGATGCTGACACACACAGCTCAATGGAAGATTTGGGAAGACATAACGGTGGAGATTAATGGGGACACAAGTACATTTGCGAGCACGTTTGCCCTTGGCAGGCTCCTTGCCACGTGCAGCAGCTCTTCGGCCTCGTCCACGGCCAGAGTCAGATGGTGGCTCATGTGGAGCACATGCTGGTGAGGGGGTGGATGATCTTCCCCCTCTGGCAGCAGGGAGTGATGATGTTGGTAATGCACCCGAAGCGGGTGACATTAGGGCCCTATTGCTGGTAACTAGCTCCACCATAAGTTCATTATGGCGGAGGAGGAGGTCATTTTGCCGCAGGGCTTGATCAGCCAGCACCTGCAGGCTAGCAGCAATAGCTTGGTGGCTGGCACTCATAGCTTGCTGGCTGTCACTCATAGCCTGCAGGCTCGCAGCAATACTCTGCTGGCTGGTGGTCAAACCCTGCAGCACCTCCTCGGCCCTACGCACCCGCTCGAATGCCGACTCTCCCTGCTGCACAATACTATCCAGCACACGGCCCCACAAGGACAATCCCGGCTGCTGCTGCACGGGCCTGCTACTGGGGCCAGGTGGCACAGACTCCACAACCTCCTCAAGAGAATCTTGACCAAGCGGTGGCGATGCTGTTGAACGAGAAATTACCAATTACCACACATTCCATACCAATTGTTAAACATCTACTTATGGCCTGGCAAATAATTACCTTCAAGCGTAGAAGCCATCACTTCCGCTGGGGACTCGCTGTCTATAGTGCTCACCCCCGGATCTCCTCCACTGCAATACAGCACTGGGCCATCTCTTCCATGGGGGTGAGCTCCAGCTTGGATGGCATGGGGCCAGCCCCAGAGGTGTGGCTGTGTTCCCACCGCTGGGTCAATTTCTTCTTGAGGTTGCCTTTGAAGTCGTGCCACCTGCAATCAAAGTGTACATATTAATACATGTAACTCCTCATGTTTGCTGTAGCACCCATTGCAATCTAAAAAACATAATACAACATGTGCCTACTGACAACAAACTTACATTATATTCATTTTTCAAACCAACCCTTAGAAGATACAAAAACAGTCACCCTCCAATAACTATCAATTCTATGTCATGGCCAACATGTCTGTGCCTCCAAGCAACGTGAACACCCATTGCCCAACTCCATCTAATATTGAATGTTAACATTACTGGACTTGTACTACTCAAATGTAACACACATGTACTTGCCTCTTCTTAACATGCTCCGTCTGACGAACTTGTGGAGCCACTGCATTAATCTCCGCCGTTATCTCCTCCCAGATCTTCCATCTCCTTGTGTGTGTCAACTTCACCGCTGGGCACTCAATTAAATCACGTGCCCGGGTCACCAGGATTTCAAGCTCCCGCGGTTCATATGCCATGTTTCTTGTGGTTGGTTCCTCTGTTGCCCCACTGCGGCCACGGGCACGGCCACTGGCACGGGCACTGCCAGTGCCACGGCCACGGCCACCGGTTGCTGTACCTGAAGTGCTGGCTACTCTGTTGGGAAGCCACCTGCTGTGTTCCCAATGATTCTGCTGATGCTGAGGATGGCCCAGCTGCTGATTGGCCTGATGTTGATGGGCCATCTGGGTGCTCTGGGTTGAGGGGGACATAGGTGGTGTTGGCCTCCATGCGGGACAACAGATTCTGCACCACCTGGTCTTCCTCTGAGTCTGAGCCTGCCATGTTTGCAACAAGTGTTTGCCTCTCATGGACAACTTTAAATACTATTTCTGTAATTGGCGTTAATCAGCTGCAACCTGCGTTCCGTACGACCGCGTCCCGTACGCCAGCGTCAACCGTGCGGCGCATACGGCCCGCCCCTTGGTGTTGAAAAATATTTCCAAAAAACCTGGCAAACTCAGTAAGTCTGATTTATTAGCTACATGCAGATTCCTACACCAATGAGCAAATAAAACTGAGGTCAGACATGAAATGTATATTTGAATGTACTTCTGTACTGTGCACTTGTTTGCTATGTAGTACAACTGACACTACCCATTCCATATGTCAATCCAGTCCACCACTTAGCCACAAGTAATCAGTGCTAGCATCCAAATCACATGTGAAAGCACTCCAAATTCAGGTTAGATGCTAGCTACTTTTCATTCCACCTCTGTAGTATGGCCCAGTAGAAGGTAAGTGTACACATGGCAGCATGGCCTAATTTTGGGAAAAGGTCTGCCACTATTTGCTATGTTTCTGCTGCATAGCTTTCATTATAAAATAGCTGTTTAGTACCTTGTTGAGTTAGGTGTAAGTGTCTAATGATGCAGACTATTTCACCTGTTGCTTATACCCATGTTTGGTGAATGTTATCGATTAGATAGAATGTGTTTCCATCTTATTTTACACTGTTTAGGATGGGTGTGCGATGCAATGGGTTAGCCGTCTGTTCGGGCGCATACACGCTGTTAGTGTAAAAATGAACAATAAAGTTAATACCAAATATCACTCTGATCAACCAATGACAGCACATGATTGTTTGATTTGTGCCATTGCTAAGATGGCGGCTTATGGCAGAGCAGCACCGTTTTCGCCTGCAGAGCTGAGGACACTGGTCTCCGTTATGGAGACCAGGCTGGGCCGGGCTGGCCCCTTCATAACGAACAGGCAGAAACGCTCTGCCTATGCGGTGGCCCGCCGGCGGATATACGCACGCACCCAGGTGCGGCGGACCATCGCTCAGCTGGAGCGGCGGTGGTCCGACCTCCGGCGCAGGGAGCCAGAGAGGCTTCAATCAATAAGGGCCAGCATTGCTAGATGTGAGTATTTAAACAGTAAATGTGGATTTGGACATGATTGCTTACCTGACATTATTTAATCCACTAAGGTCACCAGCCTGATCATGAGTTAAACATGGCATACAATATATGAGTGCTACTTCCTGTTTGACACCCTGTAATGGTCATAAAATATGTTATTGGGGAGGATTAATGCTTGTGATGCTTACAATGGCCCAAATGTCACAGCATACCTGCTATGTTACAGGCTGTGTTTTGTAAAGGCCACTGAGGAGCTGTTTGCATGTACAATTATCAGTACTTCTAACCTTTGCATTTATAGGTTGATAAGGCTTAATACAAATTACCACTAATTGGCACTTTTTTGATTTTTCCCAAACACAGCACGTGCACGAGCAAGGCAGGCCCGGGAGGAGGCAGAGGCGGGCCAGGCCCAGGAGGAGGCAGAGGCGCCCCAGGCCCAGGAGGAGGCGGAGCCAGCGATGGGCGAGGAGGAAGTTAATGAAGAAGGGGTGGCGGAGGAAAGTGATGGAGTGGAGGAGGCTGTGTGGCCAGTGGAGGCAGAGGTGGTGCCTTTCGACCACGAGGTGGCAGCCGAGGAGGAGGTCGTGCCAGCCGAGGAGGCCCAGGAAGAGGGGGAGGATGAGGAGGCCTGTGAGGTGGAGCAGGCGGCCGAAAGTGGTATGTATACATAAAGATTCGTTATTCCTTTTGTCATCCACTATTTGATATGTAGCACTGTTGATTCAAATGTGTTTGAAAATACTATAAAGGCAAACAACAAATTGGGTAGCAACAGACACACTTTGGGGTTAGATAGGGTGCCCAAACCATCCCTTTCATCCTGGACACATATTAATGACATATGTTGTGCGGATGGCTTTCAGGTCGAATTGAAGTGCCACTGAACCTGTGTAGTTAATCTGTATCCAGGAAGAAAGTGATGACTTGCTCATGTAAGGGTTACATGTCCCTGCTGGTTGCATACAATCTGTAGGCTCATATAGGTGAGTAGAGTTTACTGGTGAATGATCTTTGTAAACTAGATTGAGTATGGCCTAAATGGAGTATGGACAGGCGTGGCTTAGACTGGAGTAACAAGTGGTCAGTGCCCCTGGGCGCTCCTCTAGCTAACCACCCCCTGCGGTCTGCATGTATGTTTTGCACCATAATTGTTTGTGTATTTGGTCTTAGTAATGCTTTTGAGCATGTGAGTGGGTTAGTGCTGCAGCTTCCCCTAACTGGCATTCTGACAATGATTTCTGGAGCAGACCATCAGCAGCCAAGCCATGCTTGATTGCACAAATGTACTGAGCATTCCTGAGAGTTGGGTAACTCCCCTGCCAGGCTCCATCATATAACCGACACTGAACTTTGTTTGCAGAATTGTGATTGGTGCAGCGCGTGGCATGCTTCTCAGAGCTTAGTCATGGGTGGGTTTGGATTGAGAAGGAGCAGTATGACTGTGAGGTGTTCTACAGAGTAAAGGGTAGAGGGCCAAAATCAGGCTTTCCATGTAGTATGTATGCATGTATGTATAGGTGTATGTCTCATATATATAGTTAGATATGTGTGTATGTATATATATATATATATATATATATATATATATATATATCTCTATATATAAATAGCAAACACTTGTGTCCGGCACTCCAACAATCTTTATAATCCACCTTCAGCGGGTGCCCACATCCACGGCTAAGACAGCGTATGTAGGGGACAATGATGCAGCACTCCAGCTTAGTACAAAGACGTGATTTAATAATTAGCTCTTATAGCTACGTTTCAACAATTACATGTTGTCTTCAGGCTAATACATAAGCAAGTGATACAAGTTTAAATAGCAGTGTGTGCTGCGTGAGGCGGGAGTCAAGCCCACGCCCTGCCCCACGATCTCCACAGAGTGATGTCATCACCCCTCAACGCCATATCGCAGGACGTTGTTAGGGGATACCAGTAAACAAAGCAACAAAGATGGCGCGCTCCATAGCGCTATACGTAATCAGTGATATCGATAAAAAACGTGATATATGTAAAATACATAGAAAACACAGCAAGTGCAAAAATATAAAAAAAAACGAACAGCAATTACATCAAGGATTAAACACTAAAACACTGGGGGTTTTTAGCAAGCTAATCCCAGCAAGACAGAAAGAGATGGATCAATTTTTGACAACTGTGTCTACTAACACTCAGAACACACCAACAACTTGGTGCGACTCCGCGCAGCTCAACCACCAGTAAAGGTCTAATGGCTACAATAATACATTAAGGCCAATGGATTCATTTAGACCCTTAGGGCTAACTGTATTTAATTTCATAATCCAGAAAGCCTCCCGTTGCAGCAGACGTTTGCCCCGGTCCCCGCCCCTCAAGGACGCCGGGGCAAACGTCTGCTGCAACGGGAGGCTTTCTGGATTATAAAATTAAATACAGTTAGCCCTAAGGGTCTAAATGAATCCATTGGCCTTAATGTATTATTGTAGCCATTAGACCTTTACTGGTGGTTGAGCTGCGCGGAGTCGCACCAAGTTGTTGGTGTGTTCTGAGTGTTAGTAGACACAGTTGTCAAAAATTGATCCATCTCTTTCTGTCTTGCTGGGATTAGCTTGCTAAAAACCCCCAGTGTTTTAGTGTTTAATCCTTGATGTAATTGCTGTTCGTTTTTTTTTATATTTTTGCACTTGCTGTGTTTTCTATGTATTTTACATATATCACGTTTTTTATCGATATCACTGATTACGTATAGCGCTATGGAGCGCGCCATCTTTGTTGCTTTGTTTACTGGTATCCCCTAACAACGTCCTGCGATATGGCGTTGAGGGGTGATGACATCACTCTGTGGAGATCGTGGGGCAGGGCGTGGGCTTGACTCCCGCCTCACGCAGCACACACTGCTATTTAAACTTGTATCACTTGCTTATGTATTAGCCTGAAGACAACATGTAATTGTTGAAACGTAGCTATAAGAGCTAATTATTAAATCACGTCTTTGTACTAAGCTGGAGTGCTGCATCATTGTCCCCTCTATATATAAATATATATATATATACACACACACCTGTCACAATGCATGTTTAAAATGTAGGTTTGACTATGTTAAATGTATGCATGAATATCATTAGTCATTTTTAAATTTGAATTTCCTCCACAGATGAGCCTGCCCAAGCAGAGGAGGGTCGCCGTGGGGCCCTCCTTCGGCTACGAGGCCTGATGCGGCAAATGTCGAGCCTCATCGAAAGCATCATTGATGCGGAAAATTTATTTGCATTTTGTTACTCTTGTTTGTTAATAAATATTTATTTAAAGTTCTAAGTTGTCAGTGTTTTTTCCTAACATGCTAAAGTATATGTGTAAGTTGTTTAAAATGTTTAAAATAAGCAAAATGTACATAGTGTATCTAGATGTATGTTAGGGTCACATGCTGTAAGGGTTAATGTGTGTCATGAATGTAGTAGGAATGTGGGTTAGTATAGATGAGCATTTAATTGATTGAAATTGATAACAATCCCTTTTTCAGGAGGTTGCCTAATAGCCTAAGTGGGTCATGTGATCGGTGTGTACTCAGTACAAAAGTGTTGGATTGTGCGTAAATACTCCGCATCGGGCCGTACGGACCACTTCCCGTACGTTCTGACGCGGTAAGACCGTGCTTGTGCGGGAAGACCGTGCAAGAATCTGTACGTTTCCACCGCACACGCACGGTTTGTATGTCGTCCGTACACACGCCCTGTTCTTAAAGAGTGAGTCCGTCCGAATGCGGAGGACACGTGGGCGTTTCTACGGACGATGCCCGCACGCCGCCGCACAGCGTGGCGTGCGGACCGCACCGTAAGAATTCGGGAATATCCGCACCGATCAGAATAAGGGCCATTGTGAACTTTTATCAGCTAAATAATGTAGAAGGTTTGCGCTGGATTTAGCAGAACACCAATGATATAGAACACTTTTGCATACTAACATCAAACTCAAATGCATCCGGTAAAGAGACTGTCGGGAGAATTCATTTGCCGATGGATGGTGCAAATTGTAATTTTCCCGGCCTGATTTTTGCTAATACCTCACACCCATTGGTCGGCCGAATGAACCTTATATCTCAGTGAACTCTTTATGCAAGATCGGATTTGATAGCCATTGAATCCTCCCCTGTAACGGTGCGTAGACACTAGACTATAACTTAAATGATAGTCACTATAACAACCATCATTAACAATATTATCGTGCATATCGACTGGTGTATACACACTGTATCATTAATAGGGATGAGGGCCGGGGCCGAAGATTTGGATTTGGATTTGGATTCGTCCCCGAGATTTGGATTTGGCTTTGGCTTTGTCGAACGGCGGTGAAAAGCTTTGGATTTTTTTTTTTTTTTTTGAAAAATGGTCAAAAAACGCCCAAATCACATATTTTTGCGTTTTTTTGTCCCTAGAGCAATATTAACCTCAATAACATTAATTTCCAGCCGTTTCCAGACAATTTTGAACACTGTACACCTCACAATATTGTTTTTAGGGCAAAAGGTTGCACCGATGTAGCTGGAAAACTATGCTGAGCCACACAGTATACTATGGGAGCAGTACACACAAAAAATTAATAAAGACGAGAAAAATTGATTAGGATTTTTTACATTTAATTTGTTTTTAATGTGCAGCTAGTATAACGCTGCTTGGACGCAGAACAATCACACACCCACCTTCTGACAGTATATACTATGGGTGCACTACACACAAAGAATGAAGAAAGACGAGAAAAATTGATTAGGATTTTTTTTTTATTTAAATTTGTTTTTAATATGCAGCTTGCATAATGCTGCTTGGACGCAGAACAATCACACACCCACCTTCTGACATTATATACTATGGCTGCTTTACAAACAAAGAATGAAGTAAGACGAGAAAAAGTGATTACAATATTTTTTATCTGTTTTTAATGCGCAGCTTGGACAACGCAGCGTGGATGCAGAACAATCACACATGCACCTTCTGACAGACTCAGTATACTATGGGTGCAACTACACACACACAAAGACTGAATAAAGAACAGAAAAATTTATTTGGATTTTTTTTACTTTAATTAATTACATTTGTTTTGAATGTTCAGCGAGCTAACAGCTGCGTGAAGGGCGAACAAACGCAACTTGTGGTGTATACTTAACGTCACATTACCCTAGTGCTATTGGGCTGCAGTATACAGCAAAATGTATTTTTATATTGTATTTCTTTTTTCATGGACGGGCCTTGGATAACACTGCGTGGACCGTGGAGGCAGAACAATCACACACGCAACTTGTGGTATATACTATTGGGGTGCAGTTACAGTATACAGCAAAAAAAAAAAGAACAGCAAAATTTATTTTTATATTGTATTTCTTTTTTATGGACGGGCCTTGGAGAACACTGCGTGGACCATGGAGGCAGAACAATCACACACACAACTTGTTCTGCTTCATCTGACAGTAGTATATATGGTGTATAGTCTGCACTGCACAAGTCCACAATCACAACACTGCACAGCACTCCTCTGTCTGCACTGCACAGCACCCCTCTGCAGTCTGCACAACACCCCTCTGCACATTAATGATGATGACTCTGAGTGATTGATGACAACAGTACTTCAAGTTAAAGTAAACTAGTCTGAGACTGTAACACCCTAGTGACAATTCCAAACCCCTCTGCAGTTACTCTGTGCACTGCACACAACACCCTTCTGACTCAGTCTGCACTGCACAGACAGCACCCCTCTGCAGTCTGTACAACAGTTCAACACCCTCTGTACACTCTGATGATGACAACTACACTGACTAGCCTACTCTAATATAGTCAAGTACAAAGCAGCCTACAAGCAAGTTCAGTTCAGTAAAGTTAAACTAAACAGCAGCACACCCCACGCCCCAAGCCTGCCACCGCCGCGAACAGCAGAGCTGTGCGCAGCAGGAAACGTGACTGAAATGGCACCAAATTCTCGGGGCGACAAGCTTTTATAGACTTGGCGTCTCGCAAGAATCCAATGTCATATTGCAGCGCTCGGCTCTGCTTAGGTTTCCAAACAAAGCCGGAAACTCGCAAGCGCTGCTATGTTCGGAGTGGTTCGGATTCCATGGAATCCGAACCACTCTTCTCTAAACATTAACAGTTGCAGCTACAAAGGGGGAGCTGCAGCACAGTTCAAAATTCAAATAGGCGAGCCACATCCACTGCCACCCACTGCCATTCCAAACTGACTCTCTGCCAGTTTTTTTTAATTTTGAACTGTGCTGCAGCCCCAACCCTGGATCCGCCACTGATCATTAATGAAGCACAGCCCCATGGGTCGTTATTGGCGTCTTCCATCATCTGTGCATGCAGGATGACAGAGGATATCGCTAGTGAGAGTCATGATGTGGAATGGCCCTCGCATGGTAGGCACATAGGGGCCGATTCAGGATTGCTGATTGGTCGGAGTTTGTGCATAAACATTTTTGCGCATTTGTAAACTCCATCAGCAAATGGCTTCGGCAAGTTACACACCCGTCTGGCAGTCCGCTGCGGAGAGGGAGGGTCGGGGGCAGGCAGGGGGTGGCTGCAGGGGAATGCCCATTTTATGGGCGTCCCCTGGGGATCGTTCGGCCGTGCAGAGGGCGGCGCTTCATGGCTCGCTAACAACCGCTGCTTAGCGAGCCTTCCTGGGACAAACAGATGACAGAATATTATCTTCTCGCCCTTCCTGCAGAGATGGAGAAACATGAACACCGTGCATCTGTAAAACAGAACATAAAAGAATATATCAAAAACTGCAATTGTAGACTTCTGTGGACCTTATAAACATAACCCTTTGTCTCAGCCCTGATCGGCTTCCTCGCTCAGACACTCGCAGTGCTGCAGTGAAATAATTCCTTGGCAAACAAGCCGACCGCTCAGGCAGTGCCAAGGGCCTGTGGCAAATCCGCACATGCTGGAGTTAGCGCGGTTTGCTCCAGTGAAACAAACGTGCTCAGCGGGCAGGATGAGGTGGAGGGTGGGGGGTTCTGCAGCAGAATCATCTATCGCAACCTGCAACTGAACCCGGCACAGCAAAAAGTTTCAGAAGAGCCTTTAACCCTTCCTGTGCCGACTTAGGCTGTTACTTTAAACCACTAATAAATCCTTAGCAAAGAGTTAATTATTGGTCTTTTTCACAGCATAATCCATAAACAGTGCAATGGTCATCATGATTGTGTCCAGGTTTCTCTTCAACTCCCCAGCAGAATTGCTGTTTTTTGGACACACAATGTACTAACAATGTGCACACAATCCATTGTACAATCCAGCTGCTTCATACAACCAAGGGGTCAGTGCTCGTTGCCAAGGGTTAATGCTCATTGCCAGGGGATAATGTTCATTGCCAAGAGTTAATGCTCATTGCCAGGGGTTAATGCTCATTGCCAGCGGTTAATGCCCATTGGCAGGGGTTAAAGCTCGTTGTCAGGGGATAATGTTCATTGCCAAGGGTTAATGCTCGATGGCAGGGGTTAATGCTTGTTGCCAGGGGTTAATGCTTTTTTGCCAAGGGTTAATGATCATTCCCAGGGGGTCTCAGAGCCTCTGACTAGACAGACACTAGAGGTCATATTTGACCTCTAGCGTCTGACAGGTAGCACAGTGCTGCAGTGTTACCTGGAATCGACGGCCTCTTCGTAAATCTGTGAAATCATTTGCAGCCCTGCACAGGGACAAGCCATCAATCAGGCAGCAAGGGGGCTACCTGATTGCAGCCCTGCGATCAAATATGAATCGACGTCTTAGTATCCACCCCTCCGGCGCCACTATTTTCAATCAGCTACAGAATCTGTGTGTCTCATGAATCCCGGTTGAAGGGATATTAATGCAACCTTTATACCAGCCAATCGGCTATGTACAGGGAATGTTTAAGCAGATAAAAATATTACGTAAAACATTCCCGTAATATATAAAACATATCACTAATTACAGCAATGTCGACAGTCACTAGGTCGACACATGAAATCGGTCGACATGCATTGTGTCAGCACGGTCATAAATTCGACACGCATTAGGTTGCCGTGGAAACTGTTATGTGAGTTTTTCATGTTTTTTCTGTTTATGTCGACTTAAGTCAACATGGATGCCATAAAACTCATGTCGATCTCTTCCATGTCGACCTAATACTTGTGTCGACCTAATGACCATGTCGACCTATTTAATCGACCACATTCTGTTTGCATCATTGCACTGAGTTTAAAGATCTCCGCAGCGCGGTGGAATGATGGAGCATTCTGACTGTTGGGTTCCGGAGCTGTTTCTCAGCATTCCAATACGTCCTCTCCGCTTCCTACCTGCTAACGCTTTAGCCGCCGACGCCCTGATTGATAACACTACCTGTTGCCGTCATAGAAACCAATCGATTTCCAAAATCTGTATTCAAGCAGGTATTACACGATCTGTATCGCTATAGACTTCCCAGCTCATCTGCTGATGTCGTTCCGTCGGCTCAGCCAATACGGCCCCGGAAAACACAACTGGCAATTCTGAATCCTTTATAAAGTTAATGGTAATTTATTGATTTTGCACTGACTGTCTGAGTCATCCCATTTAATTACTGTACCTCTGCCGGCAGCTTCAATTTCCTTAACCACTCTGTGTAATGTCCGCTACTTCATTAAGTGGTGGGAGCTGTAACCCCCCTGTAACCCCCCTCAGGCCAGTGGGCTAATACATTAACTCCGTTGGGTCCGCCAGGATTTTACGAGCACCCTCATTATCCTCTCCCAAGCACATTGCAAGTTAATCGTTGCCAAAGAAATCAACAAAGGAAGGTTATTGGTTAACTACGTAACCAATAGCAACCCATTTTTATTGATTGATATTTTTTTTAAGCAAGTTAGACAATGAATGCAAAGGTTTGATTGGTATTGACGGGTCATTGCACATAGTTCTGATTTATTGTTGTGAGTGCAGCCAAAAAAACAACAACACACAAGTAACTTTGGACCTTATTCTGGTTGCGGCGGCCAAACGTACGTACGTTCCATATCAGCGTACATTTCCCGTACGCGGACGTTGAGCGAAAGTCCACCCACAAAACATCCGCATACGGACGGTCACAAACACCGACAAAGGGGAGTGGCGTACACTTGAGCGTACGCCACCGTACACGGACGGATCACCGCTTAGACTCCAACAACTGGCGTACAACAGAGCGCACGCCACCGTTTACGGACGTCTCTCATCCGTTTTCAAACCTACATCTTGCGGCTATCTGAGCATACGCCACCGTTTACGGACGGGTCTCTATTGTTTTCAATGGAAAACTTAGCGTATGTCACCGATCGTTAGAGTGAGCGTACGTCCGTGCACGCTGGCATACCCTTCACATATATGGACCTGCTAATCTAGCCTTTCAACTATGATTAAGCCAATTAAATGAAATTCTAATTGTTATTCAATTATTGTTTTCTATTACCTCAATTGTCTACCTTAATGAACAGCCTAATAAAAATACATTTTACCCCTCCTTACATGTATATTTATTATGTTATAATGTTGCATTTTAATCACTATCTATGTGTCCCCATCATTGCTTTTACTTTTAAATAAAGTTATGTTGGTGTTACAGTGAAAAAGTTGACATATGTCGACTTCTGTGAATTGAGTGTCCTGCTTTTTAAAGTATACAAAAACACTTATTGAATGGGTGTAGATGGTTATAAAATAACTACCAGGACATATATAAGCAGGTCTTAGAATGAATCTTACCTAAAATTAAACCAACCTTTACATGTAGAGAAGTGTAGAAAGATAAGCTGTGTTTGAGTGCTGTGTGTGGCTTGCAGGTAGTGAAATAATGGTTTGGACTTAATAGACTGCAGCATTGCTTATTACATTCAGGTGTATGTGTTTGAGTAGTAATCAGCGTTAATTAGCAGACCCAGGCGTGCGCTCTCATGCGTTATCTGTAGGGGTGGTCTGGAGGTGGCGGTGGCGGACGCCTGTTTTGTTTCCGAAATGCACAGTGCTTTCGCCAATCGAGCGGTAGTAGCACCGTACATTTTTGTGCACACCCCCATGTACGCCCATGTTTATGCCCAGTTTTCCGAATTATTTCGGCCGCTCCCCTCAACACGCCCCTATGCCGCCCACAATGTCCGTACTCTTGTGGATAGGTTTTTTTGCACGTAAAGAACCGTCCGTGAGCGTTGTGCAGTCATCGCGCCTGCGCATTGCGGAAGGTGCGCATGCGCAGATCAAAAAAAAAAAACGGAACGTACGCTTACGGCCCAGCCGCATGAACCAGAATAAACCCCTTTGTACCTGGGTGATACCATGCTGCACTGCAGGGGGGGAGATGTGACTTGCGCAGAGAGGTTTAGGGGCATTTGTATCACAATCTGCATTTCAGATGTGAGAAAATGACACCAATCCGCAATGTGTTAATTAAAGACATTGCAGGGAATGCACTCCATAAAAAGTACTCTGAGCATGCACCGGCGCGACCAACCAATAACACTGTAGCGCTCCTCCGACTCTGGTCATCTGATCGCCATCTTTCAGCTGTGACCCCGCCATCAGATGTCTGCTTTAAGCTGCTGTATATGCTGGTTTACAGAAGACATGAGATAAATCGGAGGCACAGAAGAGAACAGCGGGACACCGATCACCGCACCTGCGGGCCTTTAAATCTAACCTTTTTTTCTTTTTTAATGGTCATACTAGACACACAAAACTGATCACTGGCGACAGCTCCCAACACTGCTTTTTCTAGCAGGATAGAGAATGGAGCCAGGAACAGGAAGGTAGTGTGAACAACGCTATCTCAGGATAGCGTTATTATCACAGGGCTGCCTCCGGTATTTGTTAACATATTTAGTTTTTTTGCTAAATCATCCAAATCACATGAAAACTGCTCCACAAGCTCTTCAGGGCATTAAAGTGTGAATACACTCTTTTTATCATTCTTTCAGTAAAAGAATATTAATAAATATGCATACTTTCCCTGAATTTCTTGAAGGCGCCAGGAAATCCCCCCCCCCCCCCCCCCCCCCCCAAACAAAGTAATCTCAGCCTGACCCAGGACAGTCACAGGGGCCCTTATTCTGATCGGTGCGTACTTTTCCGAATTCTTTCGGATGGCGTTTTTTAGCCGTCTGCGCATGCGTGGAGAACGCGACGCGCATGTGCCACGCATGGTCTCCGTACTTGTTCTCATTAATACCGTACAGAAATGTGCACCGCAATCACTCGGGCAATATGGGTGTGTTATGGGCGTCATGCGGAATGACACAGGGGCGTAGTTTCAAAGTGGGCTAAACTGGGCGGAAACATGGGCGGACACGGGGGAGTACACATATTTTGGTAGGCGTGCATTCGGACAGCACGCCGAATGCACGCGAACAAAAAGGGAAGAAATGTGCGGTGTCCAAAAGGCTACTCTTGCTTTGCGGACACCACTCGGTCATGCGCTAGGCAATCGGAACGCCTAATCAGGACGGACGCACCTCAACCAATGTCACCTGAACCAAATACAATCACATACTTTACCCATTACTTGTTAATTACACGCTTCTCACTGCTACAATTGGAAGCATTGCAGCTTAAAGGGAACATTACATGCTGCACTTGTCACACTTTTTCACTGCAAATAATGCACACAACTTAATATTAATAATACTAAAACACATGGCACTTCTGCATGTATCAATTAATACAGACATTTGTGGGGCCAAAATAACATTTATTAAAGAAACTTTTGAAAAAAATTCAAAAACATCACAAAAAAAATGGTACCATAACAGGACTAAAAAGAAATAATATAGAATAAATAGCCACAGCAGAATCATTAGGAACACATCAGGTGGCTTCACAACAAAAGTACAGCACCAACACTTCAAGTACAGCACACAGTAATGGTAGCCGAAACAGGGCAACAGGGGAACCAAACATGACATTTGAACCGCGGCCAAAAGTGGTGACCCTCGGCACGGATTTGGACACAGGATGCTGACACACACAGCTCAATGGAAGATTTGGGAAGACATAACGGTGGAGATTAATGGGGACACAAGTTCATTTGCGTGCACGTTTGCCCCTGGCAGGCTCCTTGCCACGTGCAGCAGCTCTTCGGCCTCGTCCACGGCCAGAGTCAGATGGAGGGTCACGTGGAGCACATGCTGGTGAGGGGGTGGATGTTCTTCCCCCTCTGGCAGCAGGGAGTGATGGTGTTGGTAATGCACCCGAAGCAGGTGACATTAGGGCCCTATTGCTGGTAACTAGCTCCACCATAAGTTCATTATGGCGGAGGAGGAGGTCATTTTGCCGCAGGGCTTGATCAGCCAGCACCTGCAGGCTAGCAGCAATAGCTTGCTGGCTGGCACTCATAGCCTGCAGGCTCGCAGCAATACTCTGCTGGCTGGTGGTCAAACCCTGCAGCACCTCCTCGGCCCTACGCACCCGCTCGAATGCCGACTCTCCCTGCTGCACAATACTATCCAGCACACGGCCCCACATGGACAATTCAGCCGCAGACAATCCCGGCGGCTGCTGCACGGGCCTGCTACTGGGGCCAGGTGGCACAGACTCCACAACCTCCTCAAGAGAATCAGGACCAAGCGGGGGGGATGCTGTTGAACGAGAAATTACCAATTACCACACATTCCATGCCAAATTTAAAACATCTACTTATGGCCTGGCAAATAATTACCTTCAAGCGTAGAAGCCATCACTTCCGCTGGGGACTCGCTGTCTATAGTGCTCACCCCCCGGACCTCCTCCACTGCAATGCAGCACTGGGCCATCTCTTCCAGGGGGGTGAGCTCCAGCTTTGATGGCATGGGGCCAGTGTTCCCACCGCTGGGTCAATTTCTTCTTGAGGTTGCCTTTGAAGTCGTGCCACCTGCAATCAAAGTGTACATATTAATACATGTAACTCCTCATGTTTGCTGTAGCACCCATTGCAATCTGAAACATAATACAACATGTGCCTACTGACACCAAACTTACATTATATACATTTTTCAAACCAACCCTTAGAAGTTCCAAAACAGTCACCCTCCAATAACTATCAATTCAATGTCATGGCCAACATGTCTGTGCCTCCAAGCAACGTGAACACCCATTGCCCAACTCCATCTAATATTGAATGTAAACATTACTGGACTTGTACTACTCAAATGTAACACACATGTACTTGCCTCTTCTTAACATGCTCCGTCTGACGAACTTGTGAAGCCACTGCATTAATCTCCGCCGTTATCTCCTCCCAGATCTTCCATCTCCTTGTGTGTGTCAACTTGACCGCTGGGCACTCTATTAAATCACGTGCCCGGGTCACCAGGATGTCAAGCTCCCACGGTTCATATGCCATGTTTCTTGTGGTTGGTTCCTCTGTTGCCCCACTGCGGCCACGGGCACGGCCACTGGCACATGCACTGCCACTGCCACGGGCACGGCCACCGGTTGCTGTACTTGAAGTGCTGGGCTGGCTACTCTGTTGGGAAGCCACCTGCTGTGTTCCCAATGATTCTGCTGATGCTGAGGATGGGCCAGCTGCTGATTGGCCTGATGTTGATGGGCCATCTGGGTGCTCGGGGTTGAGGGGGACATAGGTGGTGTTGGCCTCCATGCGGGACAAGAGATTCTGCACCACCTGGTCTTCCTCTGACTCTGAGCCAGCCATGTTTGCAACAAGTGTTTGCCTTTCTAGGACAACTTTAAATACTATTTCTGTAATTGGCGTTAATCAGCTGCAACCTGCGTTCCGTACGGCCGCGTCCCGTACGCCAGCGTCAACCGTGCGGCGCATACGTCCCGCCCCTTGGTGTTGAAAAATATTTCCAAAAAACCTGGCAAACTCAGTAAGTCTGATTTATTAGCTAAATGCAGATTCCAACACCAATGACCAAATAAAACTGAGGTCACACATGAAATGTATATTTGAATGTACTTCTGTACTGTGCACTTGTTTGCTATGTAGTACAACTGACACTACCCATTCCATGTGTCAATCCAGTCCACCACTTAGCCACAAGTAATCAGTGCTAGCATCCAAATCATCTGTGAAAGCACTCCAAATTCAGGTTAGATGCTAGCTACTTTTCATTCCACCTCTGTAGTAGGGGCCAGTAGAAGGTAAGTGTACACATGGCAGCATGGCCTAATTTTGGGAAAAGGTCTGCCACTATTTGCTATGTTTCTGCTGCATAGCTTTCATTATAAATTAGCTGTTTAGTACAGTACCTTGTTGAGTTAGGTGTTAGTGTCTAGTGATGCAGACTATTTCACCTGTTGCTTAGACCCATGTTTGGTGAATGTTATAGATTAGATATAATGTGTTTCCATCTTATTTTACACTGTTTAGGATGGGTGTGCGATGCAATGGGTTAGCCGTCTGTTCGGGCGCATACACGCTGTTAGTGTAAAAATGAACAATAAAGTTAATACCAAATATCACTCTGATCAACCAATGACAGCACATGATTGTTTGATTTGTGCCATTGCTAAGATGGCGGCTTATGGCAGAGCAGCACCTTTTTCGCCAGCAGAGCTGAGGACACTGGTCTCCGTTATGGAGACCAGGCTGGGGCGGGCGGGCCCCTTTATAACGAACAGGCAGAAACGCTCTGCCTATGCGGTGGCCCGCCGCCGTATATACGCACGCACCCAGGTGTGGCGGACCATCGCTCAGCTGGAGCGTGGGTGGTCCGACCTCCGGCGCAGGGAGCCAGAGAGGCTGCAATCAATAAGGGCCAGCATTGCTAGATGTGAGTATTTCAACAGTAAATGTGGATTTGGACATGATTGCTTACCTGACATTATTTAATCCACTAAGGTCACCAGCCTGATCATGAGTTAAACATGGCATACAATATATGAGTGCTACTTCCTGTTTGACACCCTGTAATGGTCATAAAATATGTTATTGGGGAGGATTAATGCTTGTGATGCTTACAATAGGCCAAATGTCACAGCATACCTGCCATGTTACAGGCTGTGTTTTGTAAAGGCCACTGAGGAGCTGTTTGCATGTACAATTATCAGTACTTATAACCTTTGCATTTATAGGTTGATAAGGCTTAATACAAATTACCACTAATTGGCACTTTTTTGATTTTTCCCAAACACAGCACGTGCACGAGCAAGACAGGCCCGGGAGGAGGCAGAGGCGTCCCAGGCCCAGGAGGAGGCAGAGGCGTCCCAGGCCCAGGAGGAGGCGGAGCCAGCTAAGGGCGAGGAGGAAGAAAATGAAGAAGGGGTGGCGGAGGAAAGGGATGGAGTGGAGGAGGATGTGTGGCCAGTGGAGGCAGAGGTGGTGGCTTTCGACCACGAGGTGGCAGCCGAGGAGGAGGTCGTGCCAGCCGAGGAGGCCCAGGAAGAGGGGGAGGATGAGGAGGCCTGTGAGGTGGAGCAGCCGGCCGAAAGTGGTATGTACTGTATACATAAAGAATCGTTATTCGTTTTGACATCCACTATTTGATATGTAGCACTGTTGATTCAAATGTGTTTAAAAATACTATAAAGGCAAACAACAAATTGGGTAGCAACAGACACACTTTGGGGTTAGATAGGGTGGCCAAACCATCCCTTTCATCCTGGACACATATTAATGACACAGGTTGTGCGGATGGCTTTCAGGTCGAATTGAAGTGCCACTGAACCTGTGTAGTTAATCTGTATCCAGGAAGAAAGTGATGACTTGCTCATGTAAGGGTTACATGTCCCTGCTGGTTGCATTCAATCTGTAGCCTCATATAGGTGAGTAGAGTTTACTGGTGAATGATCTTTGTAAACTAGATTCAGTATGGCCTAAATGGAGTATGGACAGGCGTGGCTTATACTGGAGTAACAAGTGGTCAGTGCCCCTGGGCCCTCCTCTAGCTAACCACCCCCTGCGGTCTGCATGTATGTTTTGCACCATAATTGTGTGTGGATTTGGTCTTAGTAATGCTTTTGAGCATGGGAGTGGGTTAGTGCTGCAGCCTCTCCTAACTGGCATTCTGACAATGATTTCTGGAGCAGACCATCAGCAGGCAAGCCATGCTTGATTGCACAAATGTACTGAGCATTCCTGAGAGTTGTGTAACTCCCCTGCCAGGCTCCATCATATAACAGACACTGAACTTTGTTTGCCGAATTGTGATTGGTGCAGCGCGTGGCATGCTTCTCAGAGCTTAGTCATGGGTGGGTTTGGATTGAGAAGGAGCAGTATGACTGTGAGGTGTTCTACAGAGTAAAGGGTAGAGGGCCAAAATCAGGCTTTCCATGTAGTATGTATGCATGTATGTATAGGTGTATGTCTCATATATATAGTTAGATATGTGTGTGTGTGTATATATATATATATATATTTATATATAGAGATATATATATATATATATATATACACACACACCTGTCACAATGCATGTTTAAAATGTAGGTTTGACTATGTTAAATGTATGCATGAATATCATTAGTCATTTTAAAATTTGAATTTCCTCCACAGGTGAGCCTGCCCAAGCAGAGGAGGGTCGCCGTGGGGCTCTCCTTCGTCTACGAGGCCTGATGCGGCAAATGTTAAGCCTCATGGACAGCATCATTGATGTGGAAAATTAATTTTCAGTTTTTTATTCTTGTTTGTGAATAAATATTTATTTAACCCCTTCCTGACAGAGCCTGTTTTTGCCTTCCTGACAGAGCCCTTTTTTTCAATTCTGACATGTCTCACTTAAGTGGGGATAACTTTTTTTTGCTTTTACTTATCCCAGTGATTTTGAGATTGTTTTTTCGTGACACATTGTACTTCAAGTTAGTGGTAAATTTTCGTCGATACAGTCTGTGTTTTTTTGTGAAAAATACCAAAATATCGTGAAAAAATGGAAAATTTTGCGATTTGCAAAATGTTAAATTTTCTGCTTGTGAGACAAATAATCTTACCACTCAAAATAGTGAATAACTAACATAGACCATATGTCTACTTTATGTTTCCATCATTATTTCAACCTCATTTTCATTTTTTTGGACACTAGGAGGCTTAAAATATGAATAGCAAATTCTCAAATTTTCAAGAAAATTTCAAACACTGATTTTTTTAGGGACCAGGTCAGTTATGATGTGACTTTGAGGGACTTGTATGTGAGACACCCCCATAAATGATGCCATTTCAAAAACTGCACCCCTCACAGTATTCAAAACAGCATTTTGGAAGTTTGTTAACCCTTTAGGTGTTTCACAGGAATTAAAACAAAGTGTAGATGAAATTTCAAAATTTCATTTTTTTTTCGGATTTTCAATTTTAATACATTTTTCTAAGGAACACAGTAGATTTTACTAGAGAAATGTGACTAAAAATTGATTCCCCCAATTCTTTGGTTTTCATAAATATCCTATATGTGGCCCTAGTATGCACGGTGACCAAACCACAGGCTTCATAATAGAAGGAGCACCTACTTGATTTTGGAGCCTCCTTTTTATGAGATTATTTTTTAGGCACCATGTAGGTTTCTAGGCACCATAAAATGCTAAAAGTTAGGTACCCCCCCACAAGTGACCCCATTTTGCAAACTACACCCTTCAGGGAATTCATCAAGGGGTATAGTGTACATTTCAAACCCCCAGGGGTTTCACCAATTGTGGTACAACTGGGCAGTGAAAATGAAAAAAATAAATTTTTCATTTTCACAGCTCAGTTGTATCAAAATTGGTGAAACCCCGGGGGGTTTGAAATGTACACTATACCCCTTGATGAATTCCCTGAAGGGTGTAGTTTGCAAAATGGGGTCACTTGTGGGGGGGTTCCACTGTATGGGTGTTTCGGGGGTCATTCAACCAGAATCTGTGCTGCAAAATCCAAAAATCACTCCTTCCCTTCTGAGTCCTGCCATGCACCCAACTGGTATTTTTTGGTCACATGTGAGGCATTGCCGTACTCGGGAGAAATTGGGGCACAGATTTTGGGGTGCTTTTTCTCCTTCATACCTTGTGAAAATTAAAAATTTTGAGCCAGAACTGCATTTTTCTGTAAAAAAATGTAATTTTTTACAGAAAAATGCAGTTCTGGCTCAAAATTTTTAATTTTCACAAGGAATGAAGGAGACAAAGCACCCCAAAATCTGTGCCCCAATTTCTCCCGAGTACGGCAATGCCTCACATGTGACCAAAAAATACCAGTTGGGTGCATGGCAGGACTCAGAAGGGAAGGAGTGATTTTTGGTGGTGGAATGAATGGTGGGTGCTATGTCGCATTAGCAAGACCCCCGAAGCACCAATACAGTGGAACCCCCCCACAAGTGACCCCATTTTGGTCACCAGCTTTGGGATGGGGGCTGGCGCTGCGGCTGGCGGGGGGGTGGGAGCGGTGCTGGCGCTGCGGCAGCCGGGTGGGTGA